>NC_041710.1:16270690-16588154 GCF_900700375.1 Denticeps clupeoides
AGCATGTCACTGGCACCACCTGGCTAGCCCAGGGCTGCCTTGGCGTCACAAAATGTAGCCACCAAACATTTCATTAGTTAATTTTCAAGGGAGATCTAGCCCCACTCAAGGCACACAACGTGACCTGCAACCCTTCAGAAAATAAAGAAAATTAAACCACAATACACACTTGTCCCACCACATGTGCACGCCTCTCAGGAAATCAAGCAACATTTTACTCCTGCCTAAATACGGGCTGATCAGCAAACAAAAGACAAGGAGCTCTTTAGTTTGCTTATTTTAGGGGCAAGTGTGCATAAAACACACTTGCGGGGTCTGCCACAGTGCTGGTGACGAGCCCATCGGCATTCTGAGGTCACACTGGTGAGAGCCAAGCATTACTTTCACGAAACACACACTGGGACAAGACGGTCAGGCCCTGACCATTCTGGTCACACCAACTAACAATGTTGGCAGTCAAGCTGCTCATTATGTGCAATTTCTGGGTCGCTTTTACACATTCGTAGCAAAACTGCAGAATAAATGGCTTTACAGATCTCGCAAACACGCTGCACATGTTATTACTGCAGAGTTGACGCCTCCAGTCTGCTTTGGTCTACTAATATAGACATTGGCTATTATTATCCATGGCCGGGGTTGCCCTGACAACCTAAATCAACACTGCGTGCATGGTTCCTGCACTATCTGCTCACCTTCCTCTGGGTCACCCAGCTTCAGGTCTGCCTCAGCCTCGCATCTCTGCCAAATTTCCACCATTCAGACCCCTGACTCCTGGGTTTTGGAGGGCTCAGCCTCTCAGCCACGAAACATGAAAAGCTGCCGTTTACTCAGCCACTCAAGCATGTCTTCATAGGTGGGGGCTGCGGTCAGATCTTCAGATTGTGGGTGGCAAGGCTCTTTTTTTCTGGAAAAGTGTGATCTCGCCAAACTATTAGCAGTGTGTGGGGTAGACTTGTCAGAAATTGGGATAGGGTGGCTCACTAATGCTGCCTAATTGCATTCTCAGTCGATTACCACTGGATTTTTCCACATAACGATACAGTTTCTCTCAGCCGTGGATGCTTTAAACCCTTGGGAAATGTGATTGGCTAAAGGCTGCAGTATTTTTGTAAGGTTCGTAATGGTCTTCTGAAAGCACTGCATGTCTATGGATTTGAGCTGCACCCACCAAGTGGTAACCAAAGAATCAGGGAATCCTACAACTGATGATCCAATTATGGCAATAACAGTATCCCCGCCAGCATTATTTCTATTTATTTATCTAATGAGTCTGCCTCAACCCTTACAGTGTTAAAAAAAAAATCACTGCAGTTTAAAAGGACATAATACAACAAAACTCTACCTCTACTCTTGTCTAAGGACAAATATGAGGCAGCAGGGTTTCTCCTGAACCCATGACATCATTCTCTCGCCATGAGCTCAAGCAGAGACTGTAACCTAGGCCATGTAATGAGTAGCCGTGTTCCTGTCAAGTGGCAGAAACCTTTATATGATCCCTGTATCCTTTATGAGAAGCAAGGTGGCAGCTCTGCCAGGAGTAATAAGGTGATTGGGTGTGGACTGCGTCGTGTTCTCAGCTGCCACCAGAGGCTTCAGCGAAGTTCGAAAAGCTCAAGCCGCTGCCACCAGTTTCATTCTGTCAAAGGCGTTTGAGGTAATGGGCCTAAGTAACCCCTGCAGAGGAGTGATGTGAGAAAGCCACACAGGGAGATTTGTCCAGCTCCTCAACGCAGATTTTCTCGAATGCTCAGGCAGTCGTGAAGCTGTGCTGATTTAAGTAATCCCCCCCAGCCTTGGCTTGGGACCAGCACAGAGCCATTGTTAGCTTAGAGGACGTTTAGAAAGTGTTCAGTTCCAGGGCTTTGTAAAAGCAATGAAGGTGCAACAGTCAATAAAACCATAAAAGCGTCAATGCTCCATCATCACTGTGCTTTTTCCATAAAGCCATGATTAATATAGAGTGTGTAAGGGACACATGGAAAAGAATGACAAAAAGTGAAACTTCACCGCTTTTCCAACCCACTATGACAGCTGTGGGTGAATGTTTGAATAGAAACTTGTCCGTTTGTTTGACAGCACTTTAAAATGTGTATATGGAAATATTTATGCTCTCATTTGTTAAAATTATAGGTACTTTATGTAAAGGGCAAATGGCCATAATAAAGCTGGTTATCATTGAGACAAATGGCACCATATACATTCATAAATTGTATATTAAAATAATTCTGTTTTATGGAAAGTAAGAAAGTCTAAGAAAGTGAAGTGATTGTCACTTGTGACACACAGCAGCACAGCACATGGTGCACACAGTGAAATTTGTCCTCTGCATTTAACCCATCACTCTGAGTGAGCAGTGGGCAGCCATGACAGGCGCCTGGGGAGCAGTGTGTGGGGACGGTGCTTTGCTCAGTGGCTTTGCTCAGTTTGCTCACCTTGGCGGATCAGGATTTGAACCGGCAACCTTCTGATTACGGGGCTGCTTCCTTAACCGCTAGGCCACCACTGCCCCAGTTAATAATCAATGATAATTTTTCTCTCTTCTAATGAGAATTTACATTGATAATGTAAATATATCACATCATCACATACTGTAAATCGATAATAAATGGAGAATTACCTACAATCACAACAAAATCTTTTAATTGTTAATGATCAGTCCTGAATAGGACTGATTGCTTTTGATTATATGAATATTGATTGCTCCTGGCCCCAGCACTTTACTACTCCATATTCATTTGGTAGGACATTTAAAGCATATTTTTTACTATAACAACAGATGCTGAAGCTAAACAGGTGAAAACACCACTAAACACCTTCAGACTGATGATACAAGACATACACATTAAAATGTCCAGCACCAGCAGTTTACTGTACCCATAGACACACTTTCAAACCAGTTGGACCAGCGTGTTAAGCCCAGTTATCTGACTGCAGCAGGAGACACTGTGGTTGTGGCTACGCTGCTAGTGAAATGTTTCCTTAGAAAATGGACCCTGTTCCGTTTGAGATGTTTTAAATATTGGACAAAAACAAATAGAAGGCGTGTTTCACTTGACTGTGAGGCCTGCACTGATGAATTCTCAGGCTGCCTCAGCAGCCGTGCTCACGCTCCCGGCCAAGGCAAAAAAGTTTTCATGGAAAATGCCCAGATGAGCATAAAGCAGATGCTTGCGGTCATTCAGAAACAAGACTGGAGAATCACATGTCATTCCTCAAATACATCCTTGTGACGTGGGACTTACTGAAACAAAACAAAAAAAAAGCTCCACGAAGCTGGAGGCTGGCCAGAGACAAAGCGCTCCACTTAATCCCCGGGCTACTGCTCCTGTCTTGCTGTAGGAATATTTTTAGCTTGTTACCAGGAGGGCTTGGGGCACGATTGGATGTGCACAGCTGAAAGTCCCGGGACTCGGGAGAAGCAGCTCTGCTGACACGCATTTCCGCTCACAGACTGCACTGCATCAGCTACTTAACTGCTGTTGCAGATGGGTTTTTATGAGCTCCTCTTGTTTTAACAGAGTTGTACAGTAGATATCAAGTGCATCTCAAAAAAGGTCAATTGTTGTAATTTATTTAAAAAAAGGTAAACCTTCATTGCAAAAGTTAAATCATTTTCTGTTGATGCTGATCAGCTTATCAGAAATCAGAAAAAGCTGAACTACAGCTTCTCAAATTAGTAGAATATTACATATAATCAATCAGTAAAGGATTCACACTTCAAGAATGTCCAACTACTGAAAACTCATTAAGTTAGCATTTGGTAGCACAGAATGATTGAAAGTGTTGAATTAAATTATGAAAACAATCTTGTTCACAATATTCTATAAACTAGATGCAGTAGTCTATATTGTACATGTATAAGGGACTCTGTGTATCTCCCATTACTCTTTGACCCAGCTACAGAGCCTCGCTTCCTTCTCCAGTATTATTTTAGGCTCACACTGCCAAGCGGCTTCCAATATAATCTTTTTCTGTGACTGGTGATGACACTACTGTAGTACTAAGATCACCAAGTGATTTAACAGGTTTGCAAATTACACACCAGGGAGCTTATGCAATGACAAACTTAATGCTGTATAGAGTATGTGCAATCTCTTTGTTATTTGATGTATAGAGTAAATGCAATGACTGGTATTTTTTGTGCAATAGGAGTGGGGGCAGTGTGGAATGGGATGTGGGGTGAATTAACTAAAGAGCGCTGAGAATGCAATGTATTTTTTTGACTGCATACCACAATGATTGGTGCACTAATCTTGCCATCTGATAAGAATATCAGTAACATGTCCTATCTGAATTTAAAGAGTACATAAGAAATCAATCAACTAGAGGAGTCTATTAATCCAACAAAGTATTGCTGTAGAGAATCCTAGTCCAACCTTAGACTAAGTAATGGCTCATCAGTAAAAAAACAATTATATTCTATAATGCTCCACTGCAATTATTTAGTGTGTTACAGGAGAGCCATTCAATGGCAACCCCCCCTTCACACACTCACGCACGGTATGGGTGAAGCATGTTCAGAAAGTGTGGCAGAGATCAGTTCTTCAACGTGTGATGCTGATGTATGCCATAGAGCCATAAGGTGTTTTTTTTCTGTATTGGTCTTCAAATTGTTGGCAAAGTAACTTTACAAAAGTAACAATACCAAAAGCATTCGGTTATCATTGGTCAGGTCTGATCTTTACCACTGTTTGTTCAGCTTGCTTCTTTCCAGTTTGTTCACATTCATGCTCCTTTCAGGCCTCCCCAGAGCTTTAGCGGCCTAATCTTGCCAATTGCTTTGTACCCATCTTTCATTGGCTACCTCAGTTTGCAGCTCGGCCCTTTATTATTATTGTCAACACCTCACATTGCCGTTATACTGACTTCATGTACTTTTGTTCGCATCTGCAAAGGCTGAATGAAAATGCGCCATTACTCACACTGTCAAGCCATAAATTTTTTCTGACAATGGTACTGTTGCATGGTTTGAAACTGCAAACTTTGTCCTATTAACTATGCTGTGACAAATACTGTCACTTCAGATCAGTGTTAACAAATTGCTTCGGTGAGTAATGGGCAAATCTGTGATCTTGACTGTCTGTATAAAATACACTGTACATATAATATTTTGTACTACACTAAACATTAACTACTAATGGTTAATGGAATTGCATTGAACAAATCACTCAACAAGGTAATTTCTTAATGCTAATTCTAATTTCAAATATACTAAGGCACACATGCTTTCTATTGAAAAAGCATTTAAGAAAGATATGAGATATATATCTTTATATATTTGATCTGATAGATATGTAAAAGTATCTGTTTTTGGCCATATCTCTGTAGTTCTTCACAGCTATAGTGAATGGAAAAACATGGAGGTGCTAAGCTAGCATATGACAAATGACTAGGTGATGACTTGACCTGTCATGGAATGCCACCTTTTGGCTAGGGTCAAACCCCATGCTTACAAAAATAACTTTTTTCCATGGTGTATTCAACGGGCCACCACGTTAGGGTAAAAAAAATTGCTAATGCTAATGACCTAATCTCAAGGTCCAGTTTGCTTGCATTGAACTTCCTGTTCATGTGTGTGTTCATGTACAGAATTTATTTTACTGTGCAGCATTGCACAGGAAATGGTGAAACATCTCAATGGTGAACTTGAGACCACATGATAGACAATTCAGAGGAACGTATTTTGGCTCTGCATTTTGGGACATATAGTTTACCTTAGAGCAAAACCTCTCCCCAATATATCACATATCTACACCCACTCACAAGCTACTTCTCTCACACACACTAACACACAGCTAATAAGGAGCAGATGTGCACAGAGCAAAAGCCCTTATCCCACTGACAATATGAAGTTCAGCCATTATTTAGTTAAAACAAAAAGAAACAGAGTAGTACTCTCAATAGTTTGACCAAATGAACATCTCTGGCTAACTTCAAAATACCTGTCCACAGACACAACACAAACACACACACATTTTGGCAACTTTTAAGATGGGACTGATTTGCAGATTTTGCAAAGACTCGGACAAGTGTTTGACAAGCGAGCCCTGTACTGCGCCAATTCCAGTACTCCTTAAACAACAGGTGCTAGCTCTATGCTGATATGTGGAGTAAGTGTGTGTGTGTGTGTGTGTGTGTGTGTGTGTGTATGGGGGTGCAGTACAGGGCTCCCAATGTGGGGATTGGTGTGTTTCGCTACCTTAAAGTCAACACCTCCGACAGTAAACCCGGCTGAGGGAGCCCTGGGCCACAAGTGGGACTCTCTCCCAACCCGTCTGGGCTTGCTGATTGTGTGGTCTGCAGCCTGCCAGGTCAGACTCCCTGGCTGGGCAATTACTCTAAACGAATGCCAATCATTCCCCCCAGCTGTTGACCCCAAACAAAGCCTTTTCTTAGACAAAACCCCCCAGCTGTCTGCCGTGGCAACCCAAAACAAAGTCAGATGTGTGGGGAGGCAGGAATTGCTCGAGTGGGGCCAACAAAGGCCCTGCCTGCTGCTGGCTCGTGTTTCGGGCTCGGCCTCAGCGTGCACAGAATGAACCCACCCCTCCTTGATCAGAAGGTAGCCCCTTCTCCACTTGGCCTCTCTGTCCCTCCCCCGGAACATTCCGAAAGGCCTCGCAATCTGGGGGAAAGGATAACATGAGAATCAATTAGCTGCTATTCTGATCAGCATCTCAGGAACGACCCAATGACAGCCCATTAAAGCAGCACGAGGCCTAGAGGTGCTGACCCTGCCTCCACAACCTGCCCAGACAGGAAGACAGCAGGGAAGAGAGAGTGGGAAAAGGAGATGGGATGGTGTGAAAGAGTGATTCAGACTGTTAGATGGAGAGAGCGAGTTGGCTTTAAAAGACAGGGAAAAACGCCCTTCACTAGAAAGCTGGATGGAGTTCACACCACCGTGTAGTGGAGCAGGCCAGGCAAGAATGTGACTGTGGTATGCTCCCTTAGGCCCAGCCAGCAGACATGGCTGTCTGTTTGTTTTACTACAGAGGTCTTGGCTCACTAGCCAAGGCCTCCCTCTCTATGGGAACAGATCACTAACAGTGTTGGTGCAGCACACCTGACCAGGGCACAGGCACACCGCAAGCTCCAGGGATTTCCAAGTACCAGAATGTAAAATCTAGGGTTTTATGGAACTGCATTTCCATTTGCAGTTCTTAACAGTACTCTTGCCTTGATATGGTAAATTTAAGGATTTACCACCACCAGTGGACACCACCATTGGAGGGACTAAAATCTTGAATTTACTTTTAAAGTTCCCATGACCTTTCACACTTGCTTTGTGAGATTTTTTAACATTAATGTGAGTTCCCCTAGCCTGTCTATGGTCCTGCAGTGGCTAGAAATGGGGATAGATGTAAAGAGTGCTTTGGTAATTCTGCTTCACCATTCAGACAGCGACACCTCAGATGGCCATATCTGGAATTTGGCCCCTTATGACATCATACAGGGAAAGGTTACCTGCCTTTTATCATGCTTTGCCGACGCACAGAATTTTGCACCCCTCCCCAAAAAATAAATCGACCATCCATCGACCATCAACCATCATGGCTTCCAAACATGGGAAGCATTGTTTGGTGATTGGATGTAAAAATGAGCACAAATTTATTTTTTAAGTTCCAGCATGTGAGCCTCTGAAGAACTCCTATAGGCCTCTCTCTACCTCATTAGCATTTAAAACTACAGACACATAAACAGCGTGTCCTGGGGAAATCTCATTGTGGGTCTGGCACCAAGGCTGCATCAAGGTGCAGCCTTTTTGGAAAGACACTTCAGATATAGTATTAGGGGACCACTAAGACCTATATAAAAGTATGTCATGGGGCCTGTAACAGGGCAACATCAAAATAATTAAACACTGTTCCCAATTACACATTGCCATCGATATCTATTCTAAATCATTTTTGATGGTAGTGAACCAGTGTCATATATTCAGTGACAGATACTTCAAAGCATTTATGTAACTCTGGGTAAAAATACTGCCAATAACTATAAATGGAAATGGAATTTATACACTGTAGTACCGGTATCTTTGGTGCATTCATGAAATCTTTGCAACTGAAGAAGAAGAAAAAAACAGTTTTCAAAGTTTAAAAAGCAGAATTCAATAAAAAATGAGTGCATTAAAAGAGAAAGAATCTGAAGAAATTCAGATTCTGAGGTTTGTTTTTTTGTAAGCAATGAACAATTAAGTGATGGGTTTGAGAGAGGTCAATGCAAGAGCGCTAAACAGTCTTCCTCGCAGCCAGGTAGAACCTTATTCATAATCTTGAGTCACATGACCATAAAAACACATGTATAAAATATATACTTATCAAATGATTTGGAATTTCTAAATGTTCCTTAAAAAGTGTATTCACCAGGATGGACATAAAATCTCGGTTAGATGTGAAGAAACATCTAGCGTCACCAGAAAACTGACAAAGTACTCCTAAATAGCTTGGAGATGACGACTTGTCTGTTACAGACAAGCTCTTTCATAGCGATGGGGGGAGAGACATGGTCACATGACTTTCAGAGCTGAGTGACACATACAGGATGTGAGTGACCATCATGTCATCTGTGATCTCTCCATCCCTCCAGGCTTAGGGCTTTGAGCAACAAGTTGGTGGGGGCAAGGTCACACTAATGGGACAGGTCATCCATTAAATTCCAGACGCTAAGTGTTGCATGCATGGTCAAGGACAACCTTGAGAGATTCCAGAAATCCTCTCAAATCTCACACATCCTGGTAATTACTGAGAAGGTTTCCACCGTAGTGTTCAGCATTACTGACAATATCACTCCCAAGAACAACAGCAATGAAGAAATATGAACCCTACGGTGTGACCTGAAAATATCACACACAGAAGTGTATTTTTGAGTGCCTGTATGTGTGATTGTGTATGCATGCATGTGGGAAGAGCAGGAGTTGGGCTTGAGGGCTAAGAGGTTTAACTACTGAGTGAGTGAGTGTGTGTGTGTGTGTGTGTGTGTGTGTGTGTGCATGTGGTTGAAAACTCCTGCCATTCTCTCAGGACCGGTCACTGTGTGACTGGCACAGGTTGGGTGCTCAACAGCTTCCACATGACTCCCAGTTCGACCTCACGCCATGGCACAGAGCAGCCCTGTACCAGTGTGGTAACGACCCGGACCAGCACCCGCGCTCCGCTGTGTCAGGTACGAACGGGGCGCCTCGCTCTGCTCTCCCAAAGCCTGCAGGCTTCCAGCGCAAACTTATAGCAGCCTCAACACAATCAAACCAGTTTATTCTTTTCTGCAGGTTTACCAGCCATGTAAAAACTTAAGAGTAGGTGGTTTCAACCAACATTCTGCATTCAACTAAAATGTATGCATTGTGAGAGCTGATCCGAATCTCAAATAATCAAATCAGAGACCTCTGTTTTTCCTTGGCAATAATTATACATAAAAAACCCTAAAGATTACTCTGACCTGGCCACGATAGCTCTGCAGCTCTACATTGGCTGCCGTTGTTTAAAAAAGCACAACTGAGAGAGAGTTGAAATCAGGTGCATGAAGTTCAGTCCAGGCCTATAGTCTACAGCCTTTATAGTGACTTTATGAGTCTCTCTCTTTCACTCTCTCTCTCTCTCTCACCCTCACACAACCTTGCCTTAAATCTCAAAACATCAGAGCTGCATTTTGGGTGGCTGGGAAGAAGTGGTTCCCGGGGTCAGAAGGTTGCCCACTCAAGCTGAGACGTCATGCGTTATTGTTTAAATACCACAATTAAAGCTGAGATCTGTCACCATGTTTCACGTTTTCCCCAAGGTTGGCCTGACAGCGGGGTATGCAATAACAGAGCTGGGAGTAATTAAGGTGTGGCTGATGCATGTTGGAATTTTATGCCCCTGACAACTGATCCTGCCTTGTTTTGTCAGTGTTTAGAACAAGGCAATATCTTACCTACCAGCATTTCTTTCTGGAGCCCTAGAAAAATGACACGTGCCATAGAAGTAGTTTCACAAGATCACAACTAGATAATGAGTTTAGCATAGTGGTGATGTTCACAGAAAGCATGTAGGAGGTGAATGCTATTTTACAGGAAAGTTGTGTCATTTTCATTTGAAGGGATCTGTACACACAATGGAACCTAAAATACATCAGCTATGTATTTGATGTAGACCAGACAATTTGATGTTGTACAGAACAGGCCAAAAGTTTGGACACCTTCTCATTCAATGTGTTTTCTTTATTTTCATGACCATTTACATTGACCATTTACATGAATGAACACATGTGAAGTTATGTACTTCAAAAGATGAATGAGAAGGTGTGTCCAAACTTTTGGCCTGTACTGGATAGGTAAGAGTGACATGGTCCTGACATGGTAAGTCCCTTTGCCCTGTTAACACAGGATCTTCCTTGGCTGCCATTAAGAGGAGACTAATTTGAAGCGTGCAGAATGCATTTGGCCCGTCAGACTTCTAATCTCAGGCCATTCACCAGAGTTCCCACAATTCTGTGGGAGGAAACTGGGCTGTGGCGAGAAATGGAAAACGCAAGACATGGCAATCCCACTAATTAACATTATTTCATCAATCCTTAACCGCCAAAAACTACTACAGTTTTCCTGCTCCCCATCTGTGAAGCAAATCAGTGGGTCTACCTTCAGCTCGTTATGGGTCCCCATATCGCAGCACTATCCACCCATGAAGCATGTGGACGACTGGTAAGCGGCTACGCCCTCTCTTAAAATGCCAGTATTTCCAAACTGCGGTCTCCCCGGCCCCTGACGATACCGGGATCTCAAGTCTTTCGGATGTGAGTGGGCCAAACACATTTTAAAGACATTCCCTGAAGCAATAATAGCATATAATCAGGCTGGCTTACATACGGCCACATTGCACGGCCTTTCACAGTTAGACTGTGTGTGTTACTGCGTGCGCAGAGTAAACAAGCTTCAGTCAATCAGGGGTGTGGTCAAATGTTTTGGAATATGATGAACCCACGCAATTTAAGGCCATTGTTAAAGAGTGTGTGACTGTGATGCAACAGAAATGACAAGTTCACTTTAACAGTTTCGTGTGTTCATAAAACCAAAGTAAACGACATCAAAGTATACATATGCACCAAAACAACAGGATCAAATGTGATGTCCAGTTTAAGTAGACATATATCTCAATTTCTCATTGGTATGCATAAACTACCTACCTCTATCTATCTATCTATCTATTTTATGTACTGTCTACATCAGCACCACTGTTTAGTACATGGTCTTTGCTTTTTTATACATTGGAGGTGTCTATAAACATGTTGTTTGTTTCATTAAAGTATAATAACCTCTCTGTTTTTAATATTTTTTTTCTAGTAGCCCTTGGAATTCTGTATTCAACTGTGATCTGATTCCAGAGTAATTAACCAAAGGGAACTGATGAAAAATTTTGACGCATCTTGAAACTATTTGCTCCTGCACCGTATCCTATGCCTGGTTCATTTGGATAAGGCTGCGCTTGGTGCTCACTTCCCACTCTCCTAGGGTTACATAAAAAGGCCCAGAAAGTGCTGATTGAGGAGCAGGCTGCTCTGGCGGTTGTCACTGCTCCCCCCAGTGGAGGCTGGGTACACTGCAGCCGTGCTCAAAACAGCAAAGGAATATATAGGAAGACCCTGGGAGGTGACAAACCCGCAACAGCAGCAGTGGTTCTAGGCTACATTTGCAAAAAAAAAAAGGGATCATAGAGCTTCACAGACATCTCTGTTGCCAGGGGATACATTATAGGGTGCTGGATGGCGGCTGGGGCGTGAGAGATAACCCTTCGAAGGGCTGCTACAGCTGCAGGATATCCTTGGGAGTTTGGGAAGTCCCTCCATCGCCACCCAGCACGTCGGTCGAGGAGGGTAACAACACTTAAAAAGCTCATAATGAGGCGTTCGCCACCGCCGCCTGCCAGCCAGCCCACGGCAGCTCTACCTCCGCACTAATCACACGTTCATTCTTCTCCAACCGCCCGCCAAACCAGCTTGGACATGAAGCGAGGGGGGTGGGAGCACTTGAGCAACATCTGCGCTGTTTGTGTGGATACTGCGGAGTGTCCTCGGGCGATACTGAGGCTCACCGGGGCCCTGCGCTTAGCAGCGTCTCAACCGCCGGTCCAGGGTCCGGCGAGAGGTTCACGCCGAACCTCATCCCACTGCTTTGCTCGCCGAAAATCCATTTAGACCAAAACACTTAACACATGATTCAATGACTACAGGAGACCGACATGAACGCAGTCTGCTTTACAGCTTTGTGACGTGTAGACCTGCATGGGTGACCCAAGGCCGGCTTCAGCCGGATCTGTACGAACTTGTCAGCACCAGGCACACAAGAATCTCGTCTCAAGAGCCACATATGGCTTCGTTTTTTTGTTTTTTTTTTCTCAACAGAATCTTGCCTCTTCCCGTCACCCCTGGGCTGCCTGAGGTGAGCGCTGAGGCCAGACGAAAGGCAGGCGGTTCCGGGAATATACCTCAATTCCACGCGCTGGCCTGACCCACCCAAGAGCGAAAGGAAGAAAGTCACACACTTGCCATTAAAGACGCTGTGCAGAGGACGGGCACCTGCCACCACACCAACCCCAGGCAGGATGGGGGGAGAGGGTCCGAGCAGGACCCCACCCTCCGACTCGCTGGCTACCGCGCGGGGGAGACTGGGTATGCAATGCCGGCCGGCCCGGACGATGCCTCGTGCTCCCGCAGGATGTTTATTTGTGCGTCGGGCCATCGACGCGCCGGGCTCTCGGGTTTCCCCGCTGTCTCTGGCGCTCGGTGCGAGCCTCGGCTGGGGGGTGGAGATCTTGTCGCTGGAGTGGGCCGCGCCTCAGCTGCGCTTGTCTGGACCTCCGCCGCGCCTCCACCACTGCGCTGAGAGCACCGCAGCCCTGACTCTGCTACCGACACCAGATGTGCCGCCGGGCGCTGTAATGCAAGACACGCCGGCCGGTGCGCTTTTTTTCAAATTCGCCCTGGCTCGTATTCCGGAGTCGCTGTGTGAATGCGACTGAGTCAGTGTATATATATGCAAATGCTGGATGCAGATGAGGTTCAATAGTTTATTGTCACAGCCTGAGAAAACGTGCGTGAGCCTCCCCGAATGATGGAGAACCCGAGAGCTGCAAAAACAATAATGACTGACTGTAGAATAAAAAAAAATGTTCCCTATAATGGGAGGTGGAGCAGTGCAGACACTATTATTACTGTATAATTACTTATATCAGACACTGCGCTGCTTTCTTTTCACATACCAAGCACACACACACACACATATATATATATATATATATATATATATGTACGCCTTTTAAAAGCCTGCTCAATACCCACGATTTCCAGCTATTCACATCTCAGCTTTAATCTCTCAGGTCGCAGGAAAAGCTAATCCCACCCAAGGTATGGCTGTCCGGCCACCAAATTTTACTGATTTCCTCACACCGGAACGACGCGAAACAACGAGACCCAATCCACAGTCCCTGTAGCCCAACAAACCGGTTTACGGCTTCATAATGTTCTACAGGTCCTGGGGGAGCCACTCCCAGATTTGGCCTTTGCAGTAAGCCCTATCCTGAAAACACCTTTCCACACACACACACACACACACACATACACACACACACACACCGCCACACGCACATGTGTGTAGCTGACTGAGCGGCCAGGGGAAGCTGGACTGCAGAGTGTCCGGGACAGAACGAGTGGAGACGTCGGTAGGTTGCCATGAAGGCGGGCGAGAGGATGCCAGCGATGAGCACGACCTCCTCGCTGAGCCACATCTTCCGGACAGTGAATAAAGACACAGATTGCACGCATGCTGGGGAGGTGGGAGTAGATGAAGTCAGGAGTCGCCCAGGTCTGTAATCCTATTCGGGTGCGAGCCTCCACGCCTGTTGAAACAAGTCAGGGTGGCTTTGTGGCAGTAATAAAGCACTAAATTGGCACCCAGCAGAGATCTGGTTTTTATAGGGTACCTACAGAAACCTCTAGCAGCCGGCCAGGCACGGAAAGCCCTCCACCTCCTTCCAGCACCGCAAGAATGCGGGGGCCACGGAGGCGTTGCCCACCATCACTCCACTTTTCCTTCTTTTTTTTTTTTACGGTGGACACTGTAAACTCTTGACGGCGTTCTTTCGCGGCCGTCATTAAAGCCATCGGTGTTGGACGGGGAAAGTCCTGTCGCCGGTTCCGCGCGCCGCCGCGTTTATTGTTAGCAGCTGTGTGCGCGCCCGCGCGCGCGCGTTCGGTCGCGCGCGCGCGCGCGCTCCGTCTCCAGGTCCGTCTCGCGCGCGGCTGTCGGGGACGCAGTCGGAGAACTCACATGACGTCCGGAACGAGACCGACGAGACCTAACGTTCCGGCCGACCCCGGCTCGGTCACGAGTAAGCCCACGCAACTTCATAGCCCTCATAAATCCACAAATGATCCCTCGCGGTGACCCGTCCGTTCATTCCACTAAAGAGCGTTTTTCTAACAGTGACGCGTCCCGGCATCAACCTGTCGCCGCGTCAATTACACCCATTCATCCGGGCGCACTGCGACAGGTTCACTAACGCGACAGGCGGGTGACAAGTGACAGAGAGCACAGCCTACCCGAAATACGCCGCCGCGGGTCCTGGCAGGGTGAAAAGGTGCACTATAACTGT
Organism: Denticeps clupeoides; assembly: GCF_900700375.1. Taxonomy (NCBI): domain Eukaryota; kingdom Metazoa; phylum Chordata; class Actinopteri; order Clupeiformes; family Denticipitidae; genus Denticeps; species Denticeps clupeoides. The sequence continues at coordinate 16,285,315 of NC_041710.1, forward strand.
GAACGATAACCATCCCAGGAGTAGGTGTCCATCCAGCATTTTGCAGCGGCTCTGGGGCAGATCATTTCGTTTCTCCTGAGTAGTTGCGTGAGATCCCTTGTTGTGCGGTCGCCACGTTTTATACAGCGCGAGGATGGCGCGCTCCTCCCATCCACGGGCGCGCGCAACAAGGACAGGAGGAGAGAGAGCTGGAGAGAAGGAGGGGGTGATGAGTTCAATCCTCTTTTCTTGGGCTTTTATCCATAGGTTACTTCGGTGGTTTTTACAGCATTTACATTTACAGCATTTATCAGACGCCCTTATCCAGAGCGACTTACAATCCAGTAGTTACAGGGACAGTCCCCCTGGAGACACTCAGGGTTAAGAGTCTTACTCAGGGACACAATGGTAGTAAGTGGGTTTTGAACCTGGGTCTTCTGGTTCATAGACGAGTGCGTTAACCACCAGGCTACTACCTCACCTTGTTTGTCCGTAAACTCTGGAACGTCTTTGCTTTTACCGGTGTGACAGTCCCCCCCGTGTGATAATGTGAAAAATGCACATATTCCTCCACTGCTCATCACTAGATACTGGATATCTGACTGATAATTGACCCGCACTCCTCCCTTTTCTTCGGTGGGTGTCCTGAGGGGCTTTGTTTTGCAGACAAACTCCGGTCAGCTGAGACCAAGTGTCAGTCTGGTATGTTTTGCATACGGAGAGAAGTGTCCCCCGTTGACTCCAGGTCAGTGGCCATTTGTCATTTTTGACGAAGTAAAGCACTGTTCCTGTGGATTTCACATTTTGAAGCATGCAGATAAACTGCATTTGTAGAAATGTACTTTTCAGGCATCCTCCATAACAACAGTACATCAACTCTGGTCCTGCAACCACTTATGAGCTTCTATGTAATGCAAAAATCACCAGCGGGAACGATCTTTAAATTCAACATTTCAAACCTTAAGTTTAGTTGATGCCAAACTAAACCAAAAGGCACACAGTCAAAAGAATTCAGTTTCTCGCCACCATTCATCATCATTGACGGTTAAACATTGTCCAGAAAAGTCAAAGATTTGTGTGTATGTGTTTCATGTGAAGTGCAGTGCCGTAGGCAGAGTTTCTGCACCACTTTAGAGGCTGGGTTGAGCCTTCCTGTTGGTACGAGTTCACGCACAGTTCAAAAGTGGTACCGGAGCAGCTGATCTTTCTTTGGGCTAATATTTCACAAGCGCCAAAGATGAAATGCCTTATTGAGTAGGCAAGATAACTTATTGAGAGCATAAATCATAATTAAAGCATGGCACTGGCAAGGACCTGGAGCTGCTCGTGTTTTCATGCCATCAGTCGGCTGGGAAATTAAAAGACACTCAAGTTCGTTTTATTAGGGGTAAATTCGATACAAAGAATGTCGTGCACGTCTGCAGGTATAGGCAAGTTGTGCTTAATCGTTGAAGTACCACTGTTACACTGGCAGGTGAACAGACATTACGTAGCGTCAATTCCACTTTGAAATATTCCACGATTTTCCATCAATCCATCCCAGTGTGGTGCACCTTTGTTTTGGCATTGGACTGAGAAGGAAGATAGGAATCTGCGCTTGGGACGGATCCAGCTTTACCTGCGCTACACCTGGGCAAGACGTCTATTCGTCCCATCACAATAATACCAGCCTCCACATCAGCACCATTGACAGTCGGGCGACCGAGACCGCATGCCAAATGCACATTTACGCCTCGCGCAACAGATGGCCAGGAGGACAAGGTAAGAACTGTGGACTGACGCCATTTTCTGGCAGCAGGCCTCACGCAAGTGCCCGCACTCAGCTACGTGGCCATGATTTTATGGGTCTGTTAATTGGCACACACTCTCACCACAGGTGCCGAGAGCTGGAGCTGAGGGTTTTAGAGGACTGACAGTGGAGTTGTGCGTCTACTGTGACATTGTGCACTATTGACTTTTTTTTTTTTTTTTTTACTTTTGGCCCAAATCCTCTGATGTTATTGCAGCCCACAGAAAACATATTTGCACGAGTGCGAGTGAGAGTGTGTGCGCGCGCGAGCGCAAAAATGCATCCACCTCCCGCGCTATCTGTCTTCATCAAAGATGATGTTACATTTATTTGGCCGCGCGTGGCAGCCACAAATGAAATTTTCTGAAATGCGGTAAACTCCCAGTCGGCATTATTTATGGCCACTGCCAGCCGCTGACAGATAAGGGAATGCAGGTGTCAGTCAGGTTGAGGGGGAAAATCTCACTGTACTGTGGCTAAACCCAGCATGCAGGTACGGACCCCTGAGAGTCTTCTGCTGACGCTCTGTGACCCAAGGACTTGTATCAGGTTCATATACCGTCATGCATTCATGGAGCTCGTTTCAAAAGCCCTCCTGCACTGTGACTTTTGAGAGTTGAAATTCTTTAAAATTTATAAAGCTACAGCTAATGATTTCTTATCACTGGCTTTAAGGATGTTGAGGTTTACGTTTTTTTATTTTTAGCACCACAATAAAAGGCTTTGCATGGGGCTTTTCGTATATTTGATCACTGGGCTGTTGTTTCGCCAAGATTTGTTGAGTGTGAGCTAATCCAGTCCAAAGTCATCCTTCACATCAAAAGTAGTTACCAAACACCAATCCATAAACTCCCAATCCCAATAATCAGACCCCGAATAACATTTTTAGATTTTGTCACATAGCTTTTTCCTCTTCATGACTTTGAATTTCATACTGCTTTAGATCAAAGGTTATTTAAATCGGCTGAACAGACTGGCTGAATCGTAAGTGTATCCATAAGTGAACAAAAGCCTGAACCTGGAGCCACTGGAGTGAAAAGCTGTAGCAGAGAGCTGATTTGCCTCATACCTAATGCAGCCCCTTGAGTCTGTGCTGCTCAAGCTGTCACGCTAAAGAGTGCCATTTGCCGCTCACATGAACCAGTCCAGCCCAGTTATTTCCCCTCTTATTTAAAGCTCCCTTGCGTTATCCTGGACTTGATCCCCTCTCGGAATATCCTCCTGCATGTGAAGAATGTAAATCACATCCATCCATCCTGCTCCGGTGCCTGCAGTCATCTAGGCCTCTACGGCTCTCATCATGGCCCAGACGCTGACTGTGGCTTGAGGTTGGCTGCTGGTGGCGTGTCTGCATTAATACACTGTGTCAGGCCCTTGGCCGTCCACATATCTCCACTCACTCAATTCCTTAGGCTTAGTCCGAGCTATTAAATCTGCGGCTCAAAGACAATAAACTGGAACGTGGCATCAATTGTTCCTAAGCACCCACAATACGTCTGGAATTTTCAAGCCAAATGTAGACTGTTTTATCCTAGATGATTTGGCAATGGCTCCCATTGTCATCACAATTATCTTCTTGGGACTAAGAACTCCATGTAAAAGTGAAAATGATCTTTACTCCAGCGCTGCACTCCATTGTGACCCATTAGTCTTGTGGGTGAAAAGAAGCATTTGACTGATTTTGCATGCATATGAGGAGGCATATGTTAGCCCCCCGGTACTGATCCAAGATATGGATCTGGCGACAAATCTGGCTGTAGTGCGAGAGGCGGGTGGTTTGTGCTTGTCTTTGTTTTATGGTGGGTCATATCCAAATGCTATCACGATCATATCGAGTTAGCTGCTTGACAGACATCATCCCGTTTGAGGGAGATATTTGTGGGGGAAACTCCACGGTATGTGGAAGGGCCACTCCTAACTCGCCTGAGGTCTGGAGTGGGACACAGCTTCATCATTGAGGGAAGCAGGGAAGCCATTGTTCTTGCACATCTTTCTAAAACATTGAGGAATTCTTCAGCTAATACGCGTGTACATGCAGCGGCATGTTTCCCTTTCGGTGACTTAGTGACTGTGACAGAGAAATCCCACTAATTTCTCACTTAAAAGTTTAAAAGAATGAGGAGACTTGAGCTGGAAGGGTTCCAGTGCTGTTCACCTCAGGGAAACATGGCAATGCAACATTTAAAAAAGGGAATAAGAATAGCTTTATTGAGTGCAGGAAGATTTCAGGCACTACAGGTCAACCCTGTTTGCCAACACACTAATGCACATGCATTTTTGCCTTTTCCCATCATTAAAAGTCATTGCTTCTTTGTTTAGTGGACATTCTTCGTTTTTGAAAAGGCATGCATCTGAGTCTTCATTTTCTTTGCTTTTTCCCCGACCTCATCAGAATGGTTAATAAATGTTGTGCTGTAGCCACCAGATCAGAGCAGTTTGCAGGTTGCTGGGCAACTTGAGAGCACCTTAAGCAGGCCGTGTGTACAGAGTGACAAATCCATAGCAGCCTGTATTTGCCTTCAGTCAAAAAGGTCCCCTATGCCTTTCAGCTCAGACTGGACACAAAACAACATCGGCACACCATCACAGTACCACCATCGATAGCCAACAACATCACCAATCCATCACTGCATGTCTGTCAGACGAGAAGACACAGGGATAAAGATGCTTGGGCTTTTACAGACGTTGGGACGATGGCGCTCATCAAAGCTGAATCAAATGAAAGCCTGTGCATGGATGGGTACGTGAAATCGTTTGAAGTCACCACCCAACCCCATCCTTCCTCCTGCTCAGGCGCTCCACCTCAGAACCTTTCAAGTATCTTATCATCTTTGCCAATGTGTTCCCCTTTCAGGGCTGTCTGGTGACAACACTGGGCAAGGGCTCCTGAGGAAGAACCCTCAGGTCAAAAACAAGGCAGAGATAAGTAGAGCGTCCGTGGCAGGAACAGGCCTTCCCACCCACCCATCCTAATTTCGTTTCTCAGTGCTGAGAACTGAGGTTAACAGGGAGTTGGGGGATTTATGGGGTTGTGACCTCCCTTTGCTCCTAGTGAAAGCCTCTCCACCTTGAAGAATATTTAAAAAAAAAAAAAAAAGAAAATGAACCCCCAAAACCCCAGTACCCTGTGTTAGCAGAGCAGGAACTTGTAAGGAAAGTGATGAGTAGTTTCGAGGTGTGTGTGCCCCAGGGGTGTGTCCCAGCCTACACACTTATCAAGGCGCAGTCCCCTCCCTTTCCCCTGGAAACTTTGCAACTGCAAACAGAGCAGAATCGCAGGAATGGCAGTGTTTAAACAACAGGTTGTGTCGCCTTGTCTCACGTGTATTGTTTACCGTGTGTACTTTAGCTGCTGGCTATGTTCCAGACGAAAAAAGAAAAAAAAATGCATTAATGTACCTCAATGTCGTTATCTGTATGCAACTACAGCAATCCCATGCCCGTCATCTCAGTCAGGAGGAGATGACCATTCATGGGTGACTGAAGTCAAGCTCAGCAAATTAAATAGGGATATAGGTTTTCTTGGAAAATTACGCACATAAATAACTTTTTTATTTTTTGACAAATATATAAACAATCCTGACACCTAGTGGCCACGAGTGTAACTGTATTCATAACGCCATTCATATCAGGGGGTGGGGTGTCAATTCTTAGGAATAGGAAAATTGCTGACCTGCTTTTAAATTAAACATCCCTTTTAAGACCCCCCAAAAAAAACCTTCAAAGAAACAGCAACCGATAGAAACTCCCTAAGTCCCCACTGCATCCTGTTTGTTCCCAGTGCACAGACGGCACTTTCTCCCAACAAGTGACACACATATTCCAGCCAGTGAGTCAGAGCCTCGTAGTGACATGAAAAATGAAATATCACACAGCGGCTGACCTGCGCAGAGCAGCAGTGATGTCAGGACTTTGAGCAGGGGTGGTGAGAAGCCATTTCCAGGGTTGGGTGATATAAGGCAGGATAACAGCGGACCTCCTCTAAGACCTCCCAGGCTCACTTGGCAGGCTCACGTGTTATTAATCTTTGCCTGGTCTCTTGAGTTTCCATGGTTACTGTCTTCACTGAAAGTGAAAGTTTCTTCTCTTCCCCTTGTCAAGTGTCCCCTCCTGAAAGTCCCTGAAAGGTCGGGATTTACAACAACACATGATCAAAAATGCACCCAGACTCTCAAAATTAAATTAATCCAAGATACATTTAAATGTTAGACAGTAATGAAGTAAGACAGTAATGAAGTAAATTTACAGATGTTTCCATTTTTTAACTTTACTTGTAATGTATATGAATACATACAAATGTTAATGAATACATAAATATGTTAAACATAGAAATATTTGTACATATGTAGTTGTAACTGCATGGAATGTGCCTTTCTTCTGAATTTATATATCTATTATATCATACTATAATAAATCTGATTATGCCAGTTGATGTTTATGCACAGTAACATGCAATAAAGTAAATTAATACAGTAAATTAAATTTGTAAAAACTCAGTTTCAACCAATATTTTATCAAACTTAAACATAACATTCAACTTTGCTTGTTTCATAAGGACTTTGTTCCACCAAAAGCAAGATGCATTCTAAGACATTCCATTCTAAGACAGCAGTAACAGTGTAATTTAACGATATTCACAGGATTATGTGCAGAGACTTTTTCACCTAAAATTAGTTGATTAGGCAAGGGTTCTGGTAAAACTATGATAACAGAACAGTCAAGCCATAATAAATCACTGTACTTTTATGCTTGACACTTACATTTGAATGCAAATACTTTTGTGCTTTTTTACTCGAGTGGATGTTGAAGACTGCTTTGCTCCAGTAAAAGTTTAAGTGTTTTTGCACCACTGAAAACAGAATCTGTACCTGTGAATCTGACAGTGAGGAGGTTATACTGGTTTTTGACGGCTTCCAAAAAAAGAGGATCGCTACCACCACGTAGGTGTGAAAGTCCAGTTGAACAGAGCTGCTGGTGTAAGGCTGATATGAGGGCCAGCCTTCGGTACTTTTGTTGGATGGGGCCCTGCCTTTACATCATACAGGATGACATCATGGCCCCAGTGAGGTCAGTACAGGCGAGAAAAGCACATGGAAGCACTGCGATGTTGACACAAAGTCCCTCTGTTACCCCATGGAGGAAAAAGTGAACGGCTTGCAGGAAAGGGCTCTCTGGTGAAAGAATGAAGATTTAATATCCTGGGAAAAGGGGTGCTGTTGGTGGAGGCCGGGGGGAGTCAGCAAGATATTTTTTGTTGAGCTCAGCCCACAGCTGTGACTTATGCTTTCTGTCGCTGTTGACAAAAGAAGCATGAAGGCATTTTAAGCTTAAAGCAGTGGTCTTGAACGTATTGGTGTTGCATTTCTAAATCATGAAACGTAGTATAATTATAAAATAAGTAAATTTTGGGGAAAGTAGCTAAAAGGTTTTAAAAAATCACTTCATGACTAATGTCTTCTATGTATCCTACATAAACAGGTCAGAAATGCACTGATTGTTATGTTGGTTTAGCAGGAAGCATTAACGTCATGTCATTGGGCGTACATGCACCTTTAAGGAAACTTTAGGCTGAGGTATGTACTTAGTTCAGCTCGTTGAAGGGTGGTCGACCTGTGTTCCTGTTGGTGGAAAAGCAATAGCAAGTGCAGTCACGAGTCTTGGCCGCGTAAGGAGCCTTGTTTCAAGCCAAAGGCAAAAAAAAAAAAAACGGACAGGCTTGGTGCTGTTGGTGTGAATTTTTTGACCAGTAAATTAGATCCTTCTGCTGACTCACTAGCATTTGCGCCAGTGGCATGTGGGGTAATAAAGGCATACACCACACTTCAGCCAGCCTCCCAGACATATTACAGACATATATAGTCACGATATCCAATATGAAAGAGATTTAATCCAGACATAATTTCATTTCAGCCAAACCCATGGGTCCATGACTCAGCCTTTCAGTTTTTATACTTACTGTATCAATTGTAAAAAGTCATTCCACAGTTATGTGGACCAAACTGGCCATTGAATATTTCATGACGTCCACCCAAAGATGCATTAAATGTTCAAACTTCCTGGGGGGAATGGAGAACACCCTGAACAGGACAGCTGGGCAGTGATGTGGCAGTGAAAATGATATTCAGAGGCCGACTTCGTTTATCAGATGACAATCAAACAAACATCAATCATTATGTTAAAAACGAATAGTCAAATGTCTCAATTGCCAACTAACTTCCAACTGAAAATTGGCCTGGGACCTTATAGACTTGTGATCTGAACATCAGGCATTTTTTTGCCATTTTAATTCTGTGTGTTGTTAAGCCATGATTAGTATATGCTTTCTGAGTGATTCTTTTTCCAGTTCAATGGTTGAACGTGTTGATTCAAGTTTTGGTCATGATGCCTGCTGGTGTGATGAAATATATATATAAACTATTCAAATGATTCTTTCATTTCTAATGATGTAGAGGGTCTCCTGTGAGGACCTTGTGAGGTGCTGAGAAAATTTGCCTCTTTTGCAATGCAATCTTTTGAACTGTTAAAATACAGGAATACATGTCTTCTTCAGAACTGTCATATAGATAACCTTTGACATTACCTTTGACAGACATCAGTATTTATAGTCCATATGTGATCTTCATACCTGTATAGCTACACTTAAATCCGAAATTACTGTTCAACAGAGATATCAACTAAGTTACAAACCATCACAAGCCCTATTACAGTGCAAAAAGAACATAACATTTCAAAACCAAAAAAACTTTTGTTGCAATCTGAAAAGTTGTTTATTTAGTCCAGTAGATACTCGATGAGTTTTTAATCATCACTTAAAGATGGGAAGGGACTCAGACGTTCTGATGGCAATATGGAGCCAGAGCTGAAATGACTCTGGATGAATGTCTTGCTCCTTTAATGAGAAGGTGTGCTTGCTGCTCTTATGGGATGAGACATGACCTTCTGCTTAATTAATGAGAGATAGGAAGGAGACCATTCATTGCCTTGAATGCAATAGTTAATGGATTGAACTTAACACGGGAAGCCACATGAAACCAGGTTTTGTAGCAGAGGCGTAGTGTATGAAAATATTCAGACTTTGTAGACAAGTCTTGCAGGAACATTCTAGATCAGCAGAAGGGGTCACATAGTCTTCAGCAGACATCCAGTCAGTAGAGGGTTGCAGTAGTCCAGTTTAAAGGTAACCAGGGGCTGGACAAGTATCTGAGTATCACTGGTAAGAAACAGTCTGATTCATTTGATGTTCTAGAGGTGGCATTTGCATTACCAGGTAACTCTGTCACTATGAACGGAGAATGACAGGCCTTCATCTATTGTAGCTGTCATCTATTCCTGCTTTCTTTGAAGGAACATAACAGAGTTATCAATGGAAATGAATTCCCCTGAGGGCAGTGGTGGCCTAGCGGGTAATCAGGTGGACTTGTAACTGAAAGGTTGCCAGTTTAAATCCTGAACCATCAAGGTGCCACTGAAGTACCATCCCCACAAACTGCTCCCCGGGCACCTTTCATGGCTGGGTGATGGGTTAAATGTTTTCACTATTACTGGGGTTCAGCTTGAGGTGGTGGGAAGTCATCCAAGAGGAAACATCAGCCAGGAAGAAACAGGTAGAAACTTGTGAGTCACCTATGTACAAAAACGTTTAGTTCTTTATATTCTGGTATGTATATATGTGTGTGTGTGTGTGTGTGTGTGTGTGTGTGTGTGTGTGTGTGTGTGTGTGTGTGTGTGTGTGTGTGTTTTCTTTATTTTCATGACCATTAATAACTACATAACTCCATGTGTTCATTCATAGTTTTGATGCCTTCAGTGAGAGTCTACCAATTAACGTACCAATCATTTGAAATGATATATATATGTGTGTGTGTGTGTTTCAAATTATATATGTAATAAATGTTTCTATATATAATTAATGGTTTAATTGAGTTTCTATTTATGTTTGAACTTATCTTTAAGTATCCTTACATCAACTTATAAAAATAGAATTTATACCATCAGCAACTACATAAGGGATATAGCATTATGACAACTCTTTAATTAGCAAAAACCGCACAATGAAACGACATTTATTGGAATTAGGGATTTAAATCTGTTTAAATCCCTATCCGAGCTTCGATGGTTTGTTTTCTGTTGTCAGGGTAGGAAAGATTTCTTCAGGTTTTAACCACTAGATGGCGACAAAAGCAATGATAAATTCACGAGGATCCCGTCAATGGATGGATGGATGGATGGATGGGTGGGTGGTCTGGATTTATACATCAATTGCGTTTTAATTGAGCTAAAACTTTGTAATTGTTGTGTAAATATTTTTACTTTAAAGAAATGCTGCTCCATCAGTGTAGTTTAACACATTTTTATTTATAAAAATTTAATTTTAGACTTTTGGTTCTTTCATTTTCATTTAGATTAACTGTTTTAAAGATTCGATTTATTCATTGTTAAATATACACAAGATAGTGGAATTTCACCTTTCATATAATTTCATATTGTCGATTTTCTTTATTTAAAAATCGATGCACCTGCTCTTCGCCAGCCTCGCATCACTGTGCAGACGAGCGGACAAGACGCGTCCACGGAGGAAAAATACCACGCTCTTCCTGAGCATGCTGAACTCCCTGATCACAGCGACGCCTTCTCGTTTCACGTTTTAGACTGTACACAGTCCCATAGTATAAATTAACTAATTAGAATTCTTAATAATTCAATATGATGTAGATGGTAAAATCCAGCAAATTATTAATAGTAGCATTATTATGGCCCAAATTGTTATTTTTATTGTTGTTGTTTTTTCATTATTATTAGAGATACAGCCCCTGGTCATATGATATTTTAAATTAGACTATAAAACCGGAGGTGAGGGGTGATATTTATTAAAAAAAATGTTTTAACTTGATTTCTTTGTCTGTGTATTAAAATGGAATGAAGACGGCTGTTTGGTCGAGGACAGGGCGACAGGGACAGGGTTGATGACAGCGCGGGCGGAGCATCGCGATCTCTTTATAGGCGCTGGATCTCGCACGTAAAATATTATTATTCGTTTTATTCGTTTGTGAGATATTGGGGAGGAAACACGCGCCTCGCGTCGAAATCAGAAAGACACAAAACTCCCCCCGACACCCCAATAACAGCAGCAGCAGCTCCACCAGCAATTCGCACGTTTTTTTTTTTTTTTTTTGCATTTTAGCAGCTTCAGACCGGGGAGTGAAATCCGGACAGGTTGTTATTGCTGCCCAATCCACAGGGGTGTCCCCCCCACACCCCCAAACACACCACACACACACACACACTCCCCCCTCCTCCTCTCCCTTTAAACAACATTATATATGGCGCCGCCGGAGCGCAGGGCATGGCACTGGCCACACGTCCCGTTGCGCGCGGAGCATGCGGCGTGTTGAGAGGAGGAGATCATCATCATCATCATCACTGTTCCCCCTGTGGCAGTGGCTGCTGATTGGGCCCTAACCCTCAACCTCCATACCTGCGAGTCGCGAGCCGCGGCTGGCTGGCTGGCTGGGTGGGTGCTGCTGCTGGGTGCTGCTGGGTGCTGCTGGGTGCTGCTGCTGCTGCTGGGAGACTCCCTCGCTCTCGGCCCGGTTACAGAGACCAGAGGGGAAATATTGGTGTTTTTTTTTTTTTTTTTCCTTTTTTTTTTTACTCGCGCCCTCATTGAAAACGTGTGTGTGTGTGTGTGTGTGTGTGTGCGCGCGTGCGCGCATTTTCGCGAAACTTGCTTAAGGATGATACACCTGGGATGGTTCCTGTTCCTCTGCGGGCTCACACGCGTCATGGCGAGTTATCCAATCTGGTGGTAAGTTTTATTACTGATATTGCTCATAATAATCAATCATTTTTGTTGTTATTTGTGTTAGGGGTGTTTTTTTGTAACGAGTTTATTTTCGATTCGCGTGTCTGGTGTCGGTTTGTGCCGAATTGGGTGAATGTCGCATGTCGCTTCATGTCGTGTCATGTGGGGGACACTGGACCCGACGTTGGTCGCGGTTCTGGCCCAGACAAAAACTGGGGAAAGGGGAAAGTGTGCGGAAGCAAATAAATAAAATCGTCTTGAGTTGCAAAAAAAAGATATAAAAAGAATATATGGCAGAAATAAACCAAATCTGGAGCCGCCCCTTCATCTTCATCTTCATCTTCATCTTCTCCCACGGTGGCAGGTGCTGCCTGCCCGCCTGTCCATATATATATGTGTGTGTGTGTGTGTGTGTGTGTGTGTGTGTGTGTGTGTGTGTGTCGTTCTGTCAGCTGGGCTCGTTTTCTTTTTCGCAACCGACATTTATTAACACTGGTAATTTAACATTTCATTTTAATAATTTAATAGTCAAATAGAGTTTGTTAAACTAGCTTATTTAAACCACATAACAGCACCATTTTAAATGAATGTGTGCTTCTAGTAATTATTTTTATTATTAGTTAATCGTTTAAATATTTTTTTAATTCTTAAAAACCAGTGGAAAGAATGAATTCAAATTGATTATTAAAGCATTAAACAGTAAATTTACAAATTACAAATCATTTTACATTTGTTTCGATTTTTTTCTTACAGTTTATTTGAATAAATCCCTAATATTTTGCCTAAATCTTTATTTAATTCTTAATTCTCTTTAAACATTCTGGAAATGAAAATGAAATAGAAATTAAATTAAAAATTACAATTTTTAAAAATCACAGAATTATTTTTTTTTCAGTAAAAATTTTTTTAATCATAGAATGATTAAAAAAAACAAATATAATGATTTTGGAAAAGAAAAATAACAATATAACTAAAATATTTAAACAATGATTTGCAGTAAAGTTATGAAGAGGGTTACACAGAAGTCTGGGAGAGGCACTGAGTTTTAAGTCTGGTTTTAAACACTGTAATTGTCTGAGCCATTAGTCACTGAGCAGGTCATTCCCTGCCATTTAACTGCTGTCTGAGCCATCAGAGACATCAGGGGACCCACAATGTCCCCCTCAGTCCCAGAAGCAGTTGGGTGGGTTGTTAAGTTTTGGTGATGCTGTGGTCCCCCTCTGTCTGATGCAGCCTCCAATACATATAAAAAATACATGGTTTAGCTGAAGAGCAACTGCTGTTGCCACATTGAGGCTCATGTTTTCTTACAGAAGATTCTGCTTTTGTGCACAGAGCTGCTTTTCTGTCCAAGATTACAACAAAATACATGTCATGAGTGAGAGTCTCCCTGGCAGAATTCCATTTGGTCAAAGCAACAAGCCACTGGCATCAAAATAAAGTCATCAACTTTGTCTATGATTTGTGCTTGATGGGTGGGTCACAGTAATTATTGAATCTGGACCAGAGACCAGCTCCAAAAGTGTGACTTCCACACACTGTCTGTGAAAATGCAGCTCGTTCATCACTTAAAAATAAATGAAAAAGTATCAATTTAAATGTAGGGTTACTTATATGTGTGTGTCTGTGCGTGTGTGTATAGATGTATACATATGGTATATTAACCATATACATATGGTTAAAAAGTAAAATGTTAAGAGTAAAGCTGAATTCAGTAAGGTAATGATAAATCTGGTATTACAATGTAATTGCATATAGGTTGGAATAGATCAATGTATTTGATTAATTGAATCAACATATGTATAATATAGATCATAAAAGATGCATTTATTTTTAGCCCCAAATCTGTGTGTGTGTTTGTTGGTGCTTCAGTTCCTTCTCCTGAATCACTGTCCTAGTCAGATATGGGGTATGATTGTGCATGTGTCGGATACTCAGCCGCGTCTCATCCGCATGCGAATACGTCTGCTGAGGGTCATTTTCCTGATTGCTACTGGTCCGGCGTGGACCCACACTGAGACAGGTTCATGGCTGTCTAATTCCCAACCTGACATGGCACAGCCTAAGCCCTCCCCCCAACACACACACACACAAACCCTCCCCCTCACCCCACCTCTAAAGATAAATACCTGGAGGTGAAAGCTTGCCGCACATTCCTTCTTCCAAACATGTTCTCTTGATGTCAAAGTCGGCCCTGTGGCCCCGGGGCCCAGGAGTAAAGTGGTAATTCGGAGTTGCTCCTGCTTGGGCTTGCTGAAGTATGCATTAAACCTGGGCTGGATACACTTTAAATGGGAAAGGAACAAATCCATATCAGAGCCTTGAAAAATAGCAAAATCACATTTATTTCTCATTTCTCGCCATCTCTTCAGATCACACCAACCCAGTTACAAGTAACTGCATCATCAAATGCAATTTAAACAAACAGTGTAGCAAAATGGAATACCTTGTAGTTGCAATATCACATACCCGAACCCCGACAAAACCTAACCCTATCCTAACTGGAGTTCTGGAATCGAGGAGGCTTGAGGAGCAGTCTAGGCAAAAATATGGGGGGAGATGACTTCAGGAAACGGGTTCTACCATACTGACCCATACTTTTCAGTCTAGACAAAAAACATGATAATCGTAGATGGTGGCAAACTTAATATATTGGACCAAAAAATTATTTTTTTTTTGCATGGTATTATACAAGAGGTAATAAATGGCCTTATAATAAAAAAGAGACAATAAATATCAAAGAAGAGGTCTTGCTGTGAAAGAACCAAATCTCTAGGCCAAGACTATTTCAAAATTCTAAGCCTAGAACAAGAGTCTTGAGCACAAGAATGGACTAGAGTACCTCAGAACTTACTTTGTATTACCGATTTATACCAATTTAAAGGCCCTGCACGTGATCTGAGACTTGGTTCTACTCGGTATTATTATAAAACAATGTGCTCTGCAGCAGTGAGTTTCACACACAGGAAATAAAGTTCCATGTGGAGTCCAAAATGGTTCTCTAGCAGCTTCAGATGTAGCCCAAGGAAGGTTCATGTGTTTTTTGTTGTTTTGTTTTTATTGTTTTTATGCTTTTTATGCGCAGAACTTATTTAAAAGAAAGAACATTCGGAAATTTGCAGTTCTCACTTGAGGCGGCAAGCCTGGCATCTACTTAAATTATCTACTTAGTATTATCGTGCATGACAGACGTGTGTAGGATGGCTGGGCATGAGGAGGAGCACCCCGTTCCACCTGCTCGGCTCACTCAACACCGGTGACGTCTCAAATCCATCAGTTCCTGGCAGAATTCAGTTTTGTGAGCGTGGAAAGTGGCAGTCGGCAGCGCCGATTAATTACCGCGTATGTCTTGGCAGACGTGCCTGAAAGGCGTCCATGGCTGATGTCACCTGGTGCCACTGCAGCCCTCCTTCTCACGGACTGCTGGAAGTATTTGCTGAGGGATGGATGATTAAATCGATTCCCTTTGCCGGGGTTCAGACTGGAGAGTGTGTGTGTGTTTTGGAGGAAAGTGTCTCATGCCAGTGATCTGGAAGGTTCTTAACAGCTTAAGCGCCTTAGGATATGGACTGACAAGGGCTAAAGGAAGGTCACTTCGTAATAGGAGTTACTTAGTGAACAAATCTTCATATTTTCAGCTGCGCTCTGGCAGACAGGGGGAGAGAGCAAAGAGCAGAGAGGGAGTGAGACAGAACTATTTCAAAGTCTTTCTTGTGCTTGTTCCTTCTTGTTCTGTACTTCTTAGATGATAAACACAAAGGCTTGTTAAGCTCAGTGATTGAGAAAGCCTTTTAAGCAAATCTGACTCACTGCACATTCGTTGGCTTCAAGGATATAACACGAACTACTTGGTAACCTATTAGAATAATCTCAAACATGAGACGGAAACATGTCGGGCGAACGCGGCAGGGAGCTGAGAAGACCTGTCCTTCCTCATTTGGGCGCACATGTTCTCCTGGTAAAGGAGTTTCGGGTCAGTTCAGGTGAAGGTGCGTGGCGGGAATGGAAGCCCCACACGGGCCTCTGTAGGCCCTATCGCGCTCAGCACAGCGCCCCAGGTCAGCCATTCGGCAGCCTGCTTGTTGTGATCAGTGATTTGTCCTTAGCTGAGCTGCAGAGGTCAACAGACAGTGAGCTAATTGGGTTGCGCAACGCCTCTCACACCTGTTCTGGCTGCACAGTGCGGGACGAGGGTCGTGTCGTGTCCTCTGACAAGGAAGATAGTGAGCTCATGTTCTCAGAACCAAATGTAGTAGTTACACAGCTTGAACTTGGAATTTGGTCTCCATCGCTGGCCGGCCGCACAAAATCAGTCCTCCAGGCAAAACTATTCTGTGTCAGGAAAAGTCCGGGCTTTTCCAGAATTATGCGTCTGTGCATAAAGTAGACCGCATAAATTTTCATCAAATGTTCACCTACAGCCCACCTTCTCCTCCCGTCTGTCCGTCCCAGGTCCCTGGCAGTCTTCCATGGCCTCATCAATTTCACCTATCTTTTAAGGCATCTATACGTTTCATTTATATCAAATCTATAAATTGCACAAACATAGCAGAAGAAAAGGTGGACTTTTTATATGAACTTGCTGAGTTTTATATGAACTTTCCTACCCCAGTGATCCCTCTGTGTGTTTACATGCCCCCAAACAATTTTGTACTAACAATTTTGTACTAACAATTCTGTACTAATGATTTTACTATTTTGCATTTTCTAATTATTGAAATTCCTCTGGTTTGCTACCTTTCCACGGATAATTTAATAACGGTGCCATATGATTATATATTGTGGTTGTTAAATAGTCAGCAAATATAACTTGGTATTATGTGGATTTTTTTTAAACAAAGTTTGTTGACTTGACTTGACACTGTAATACTACTTCTGTTTTAAGCTGACCTGGGTCCTTGAACTTCAAAAGGGAAAGTCCTGATTGAGCTCAGCCCTGTTTGATGTCTGACTCACAGTTTTGCCAGAGACTGAGAATCGTAGGTGTCTGCAGAGCAGACTGCATTCATTTTACACTTGGACAAATGGAGGGAGAAAAATCAACAAAATCTGGACTTCTCGCAGCTCTTTCATTCAGACCAGCATGTTTTTGCCCTGCGTGAGAATAGGAAGTGTCAGCACTTGATTTAGGGACTTGAATCGAGCCACCACCGCTACGCTTTCAAAAGGGCTACAGATTTCAAAGAATGACATAACAGAGGGGACAAGTATTGGCTGCCGCCCCTTCGCCGTAGCCAAGCACTCGCAATGGGGAGTCGAAACGGAGGCTCATGGGTATAATTGTAGAGCAAGCCGAGCGTGTTTGCACTTGCAACCGCCCAGCTTACTGCCATCAAAGGGTGGCCAGGTTCAAAATGATATAACTCAAACGGGCTGTGATGCTAAGCCAGACTAATGCTCGCCGTCTCATCAGTCAAGCCGAGTGGACCGTTCACCATGTGGACAGTGGCATGTTGGTAGCCTGTAATGACAAGGTGCCTGTGAACTCTGGGTCTACAAACTGCCATTGCTTCACCTGCCCGCTTTCATGTTGGCTCTCAACCACTTAACCACATGAGTGAGGTCCTGTGATCCGAAATCCCCACTCTGAGATCAGGCAGCTGAGGCACCTGCAACTAACCTACAGCCCACCTTCTCCTCCCCTCTGTCCGTCCCAGGTCCCTGGCAGTGGGCCACCAGTATTCGTCGCTGGGCACCCAGCCCATCCTGTGTGGGAGCATACCCGGCCTGGTGCCCAAGCAGCTGCGCTTCTGCCGCAACTACGTGGAGATCATGCCCAGCGTGGCCGAGGGCGTCAAGATCGGAATCCAGGAGTGCCAGCACCAGTTCCGTGGGCGCCGCTGGAACTGCACCACTATCAACGACAACCTGGCCATCTTCGGACCTGTCCTGGATAAAGGTAGCTTATGTAACAGTGTGGGGTTTTTAATGCAGGGACTTATCAGCTCTTATCAAACAGCATCAGGCCCAGAGAGTACAAGGGAACTGAATTATGCTGAAGTTCACACAGCACCTCCAGACCTTCAGGTGTTGAACATTTTATATCTTGCCAATTTACTTTTGAGTCCAGCAGCTTCTGTCAGATGTGGGGTGTTCTGGGTTTTATCCTTTTTTGGCTAACATTTGTTCTTTAGAACATTGTTCTAACATGAAGACCATAAGTTCTGGGTTCTTCTCCTATAGTTGTCTTTAGCTGAGAACGAAAACAATAAATCAATTGCACAGGTACACAATTCTGTGTAATTTGGAATGTCAAGTTTGCACAGGAAGCCTCTCTGAAACATGATATATGGCTGAGAAGTAAAATGCCTGATAACATAAAGCGATAGAGAAATCATCCCGCAATTGTGTAATTAATCCATCTGGATTAATCTGTGCTTGTTTGCTCTTTGTGGTGGCAAATACGCACTGGCCATTGGCTCATAATCTTCCTTCCCACCTATCATTCATTAAGAGCCTCCCAAATCTCTGTTCAAACAGATCTCTGTCACACACACTCGCCTATGAAGAGCTTTAATTAATGCGGTGGCGTATGTACACACTCTGGGTGGAGCGTCTGTCGGGGGATTCCCTGCCAGTGTTTCCCCTACACGGCTGCCCTCCCACCTTCGGCATGGGAGACAACGTGCTTGCCTCCAGTCTGCGCCTCGCTATAAGTCAAACAGCACTTCTTTGGAGGAGGGTTATGTATCTCGCCGAGCGTTTATTTAAGGGGAACTCTCTTAATGTGGAGCATTAGACTTTAATCAATAAGGCTAAGTCAGAGTGCGACAGTTTTAAAGTAGCCATCCATTTTCCCACGTATCTAATGGCTGTTCAATAGTCTTGATTTTTGTGTTTATGATCGGGTTCATCATAGTGTCAGGTTAGCTCCTTAGAGTCCGTGGCCCATTTGACATGTAGCACACAGGGTGTGCTCACTGATGTCACACCGAGTTTGTCTTCAGGATTTAAAGGACTGATTTTAAAAATGTAATTATGTATGACTCCCAGAAAATGAAGTTTTATGATGCTTTTGAAAAAAAAGTTTAAAATGGGAGGAGCCTATATTGATGATTGACCACTCTCACACTGCCTCATTGTAGACGATTTAAACTTCCTTGTGTCAATACATCATATAAGAAAGTGTATCCTCCAACCTCTGCAGTCCTGAATTCCCTTGTCCACATCATTGGACATCGTACGTCTGATCTTGATGACTAGTATAGGAATCTCAGGACCATGTCCAATATCAAGCAAAACATTATCAGCAATCTAATTCAACTAGTGAATGTGCCACTAGCGAACACGCCCCATGCTCTGTTTTATAATACTGCGAAATAAAGGCTTCCAGTCTGACCTGACTCGCTGTTGTTGTAAACACCGGTTTATTTGGCGCTGTGACTCTGGCATGTGGCTGTGGCATGCCCCCTCCACACAAAAAAAGTCAGCCATTAGTTAAAAAGGAGGATGCGAAAGAGGAAAAAAGAGAGGGAGGGGGGAAGATTCTAAACCTGTCAAGGCTCTTGGAGGGGGAGAAGACTGATGTTTACTGTAGTGGGAGGTGGGGTTGGTTGGGGCAATTGCTTTTAATAAACTCTTGGGCAATTGTTACATTGATGGAGAAGGCTTGAGCTCAAGTAGGTCAGTAATGATAGGGGTTCACAGCCCTGGCCCATTGTGGTGCAAATCCTCTCGCATCCCCAACCCACCCCCCACCCCCCCGCAGCCCCCCCGCAGTCTAAATTGCAGGAGCCTGAGTTAAAGGAGGAGGTGCCGGCCCGGTCTTTGGGGTCTGGGTAGCTTTAGTAAATCATTTTGATTGGATTAAGGTCACTGAGGCCCTTAATAGTGTGAGAGGTCAAAGCGGCCGGATTAAGTTCCTTTGTCGAGGGGTTGGCGAGTGTGACTGTGTCCCTCCGATCCCTTTTGATGGGGTTTAGTGTGAGCAGCGCTTATTGCGTTTCATTGAGGGTTGATGGATGCTCGTATTTTGTCTGCATATCGGCATTGTCCACCGGCCGTGTCTGTTTGTCTGCGGCCGCAGACGGATGTATGTTTGTTTCCTTGTGACCTTTTTGTTCGCCACTGAATGGGACAGTGGATTTTACGCCTCTTGGTCAGCCCATTACTGCCAATCTCTTGTCCTACGCATGGCACCCACTTCCACTGGGAATAGTTTGAAACATTCGGCTTTCCCCAGAGTGAGGTCTGGGACAGAGGCGTTCCGGAGAAGGTCTGGCGTTCCAGGGAAGCTGGGGTGTTCAAAAAAGTGAGAATTGTCAAAGTATGATCTGAATCCTTCAGAGGGGAAGGGTGGAATCATTTCCAAGGAGTATAATTATAATGTGGTCATTCGGAGGCACCTCAAATGGAAACTATGCATCACCGAGACGTGACACCATTTTAAATCATATTTTGTTGCAGGTTCTGACAAATGTTGGTTTTAACGATTGCACCCACTTACCTTTACTTCCTCTCCCTGCCTCTTTCTTTCTCTCAATTTTTTTCCTCTACTGATTCCACATGGTGATGCAGATCTCTCCATCCATGGGAGCATTTCTAATAAATAAATCTAATAAATGCACCATTTTAATCGACATTAGTGTTAGCAAGAGTTAAAAACACCACTTAAATGAACTCTCTGGTTTATTTATAAAACTCCCAGACAGTTAAATGCTTCATTTCTCTATTATGGATTTTGTAGAAGCAGAAGATGGAGAGGGAGAGGGAGAGGGAGAGAAAGAAAATCCCCAGGCCTGTAGTGTCTCTCTCACATTGTTTTGGGCCGGTGAGCTGCCTTCATCCCTCCCTCTCTCCCTCCCGCCTCAGCCCGCCTCTGTCTATCTCTTTCACAGGTCTGCCCGCGGCAGTGTCTGCGTCAGCGTTCATTAATTTACATTAACCAAAGTGTCAAAACACGGCTGTGTGGAATCTGCCCGTGATGAAAGGGGAGTCTGTGCAGGTGTTCGCTGCGGAGCACTGCAGTCCCGCAAGCTCAGCGAACAGATACTGTTTCACTGCGCCGACTCAACTTTTTACACGCAGACAGCGGCAGTGCACATGCAAACATCATATGAGCCCGGCGAACAAACAAACACATTACACAGGAGGAACGTCCACACAGTTGTACCAACAATTGCAGATGCAATGTGAACCTGATCATTTCAAATTACAGTGCCCCTCTACAGCAACTGGGCCAACCCGAAAGGAACAGGGTCCCTAGATTTATAACATAATATCCTTATATTATATAATGTAACAGAGCCCAAAATCTGTCAATCCCACCAAAAGGACAATAACCATAAATATTTACATTTAGAAGAAAGTCAGTGCAAATAATTGTTTCCGTCTTGACACAGAGCTCCATTCTGAGATGAGGAGGCCACTTTCTACGCCTTTCCACTGAAAGAAAGATACTCTCCAAAGGTCAGGCAGCCCAGGTTGTGACCTCTGACCTCAGGAGGAGGAACTGTTACAATTTAGGATGTGCTAAGAGCTCCTTGCTTTTCATAAAATGCATGTTTCTTCATGCTGGGGGAGGCTAGCACATCAGTATATCATTAACTCTAGCTAAGAAAGAAAGAAGGGGTGTGGTAAATGCAGCTGATGGGGAGACCTTAGCCCCACTCCCCACTGGGCTCCGCCTGGAGCACAATATCTCTGCAACCATGAGATTAAGCCAGAGAGAAAGTGCCTTTCACCATTCACACGCCCTTTAGATTGTTTTATTAAAGCATTTGAATAGGGATTTCCCCGTCTGCCGACAAGCGAGGTCCAGCCAATGCATAGTTCTCTGTTGCTATGACTTAACTTGGTCCTCACTAATCACCGGCGAGGGCAAATTTCATATAAAATATCTGGGCCCTTTGTGGGCCTAACGCGCCGTGACAGTGGCAGCACAATGGGGGATTCAAGCCCTCAGCAGATAATATGGACGACTCGCCATGCAATGGTCCAGCTAAGATTGTTCGGAGGGTGGGTGGCGGGGGAAATTGGGGAGAGAGTGGGGGTTGAGTTGGTGTCACACAGGCAATCAAGCCAGTCAGGCACCACCCCATGCATTCTTTCAGCAGGTAAGCTTCATCCTGACTCAAGGTGTCACCAAATATTTAGCTTTTCCCTCCTTTTTTCTAGGATGGGGGCTTTTTTTAATTCTCCTTCTCATCTGTCTGGATAATCTGCTTTTCCTTTCTTTGCCCCCCACCAGGGTCCTATTAGCACTACCTCTGCTGTGCAGTATCATTGTCAGCTAGCTGTAAGGAATTGACCCACACTTTATTGGCTTCCTGATCATAAAAAGTGGGCGACTCAGTGGTTTTAAATTGAAATTGAATAGTGGCCTTTCAGACTAGACAATTCACACCCCTAGCAGGCCCCGAGAGTAGAAAACTCTTTGCTCAATGGGTCAAAATAGCAACCAAAAAGCTAGTAGCAATTGCTCTTCCATGTGTTTAAGAATTATTTTAGTCATATGTTTATCTACTTTAAATGTCACACGTCAAACCAGGTTAAAAATTGGCTTTTGGCTGGTGAAGATGACCTTCATTAAGTTTACTGTATTAAAATGCTTAAGCACACCCTCATATTTGGAATGAACATTGCAAGGACCAAGGATTGGTGAGGACGCCTGAGCTCAATCTCCACATTATTTCTCTCCATGCCCCTAATTTCACCAACCAGTTGAAACCTGCAACAAAGGAAGAACTTCTTCTTCACCAGGTCCCCCTAGCCGTTTCCCGTCTCTCTCTCTCTCTCTCTCTCTTTCTGTCTGTACAAGACCACACAAGACCAGAGAGTATTTATCAAGAAGGTGCACCATTTATACCATGCAGGGGAAACATTAAGTTGAAGGATTGCGTCAGCGTGGAAATTATATGAAATGCACTGATCACAATGAAGGCCTTCAGCACATTGAGCTCGACCAATCAATCATCTTTTTAACTAAGCGCCCCTGAGATTTCACCAAATCTCTCTGCTATGTGTCTTAGTCACGGTTAATGGGGCTATTGCCCAACCTTCAAAATCTTAATTGAGTCTGCTTAATTATAGGCCCATCACTCACCTACCGTACCGTCATCACCCAGAATGGGACCAGTCCCCGTTGACTCATTGGCCAGCTATGCCCGTCATAAGAATGAACCACTATCTCCAAATGGGTGTTTTTTAAAAGGAAAGTTCAGCTGTTTTCAGTCTGACTACTGATTCTGTACTGTGCACATGTGGGCGGAAGTCGAGGACCTGGCTGCCCTTTAAGTCACCTGACCCAGATTCAACACAGTCTGAGCCTGCAAAGCCAGCATGTGTGGGCATATCACAGCCTTCAGTTTAATGCAGTTTCTTTTTTTTTTTTTTTTTACGTTGGGCACCACTTCAAAAAAACAAAAAAGACAATGAACTGATTTTGTTCCCTTTTCCTGTGGATCAGTTAGGCTGGGTCCTTGTCTACTAAAACCAGCAAGTGTGCTAGATCCTGAGCACACTGACCAAACTGTTCTTTGTCTTCACAGCTACCAGAGAGTCGGCATTTGTGCATGCCATCGCTTCGGCAGGCGTGGCCTTTGCGGTGACCCGATCCTGCGCTGAGGGTTCAGCCACCATCTGCGGCTGTGACACGCGACATAAAGGCCCACCTGGGGAGGGCTGGAAATGGGGTGGGTGCAGCGAGGATGTGGAGTTTGGCAGCATGGTGTCTCGGGAGTTTGCCGATGCCCGGGAGAACCGACCAGACGCCCGTTCTGCTATGAACCGCCATAACAATGAAGCTGGTCGGACAGTAAGTTGCACTACATAACAAAATATTTATTGACCATTACTTACTATACACTAGTAATTGCCTCTAACACACAGGAAGGGGAGTTTCACATTTCTGGGGAAATTACTACTTTATTAAGATTAAGATTCAATTTTATTTCTAAATTAGATATATAATAACTTACCTGATCTCTTTCATCAGCATCCTCACCTGTGCCCTGTTAATATGAGTGTGCCGCAACAGCTTGTTTTTTTTTCTGATTTAGGCCATTCGGGCAGTGACACAGATTGAGAGGTGATTGAGACCCTATGGTCATATTTGTTCTCCGGAACAGTGGCTAGTTCCAGTATCTGTATTAGATGAACTACCCTGTCCAAAAGCCCTTATTTGGGTTTTGATTTGGCACATGGGACACCTCACCTTCACTCTCAGTTTTCAGCCTCGTCAGTAAGGAAGGTTCCCCTCCATCTACATTAGCTAATCTTCAGATTCTCATTTACTCTCGGTGCATATTCTCAAAAACCCAGAGCAGTCAATATGGAACAGTTAAAATACACTAAATTTGAACTTGGTGTTTCAATCTGATTCTGGGTGATTGTATTGCGATTCTCATTTGCCTTGTTTGTTTGTCTCTTATGCAGTCCATCACAGACCATATGTATCTGAAATGCAAATGCCATGGCCTTTCGGGGAGCTGTGAGGTGAAGACCTGCTGGTGGTCCCAACCTGATTTTCGGGTGATTGGTGATTACATGAAGGATAAGTATGACAGCGCCTCCGAGATGGTGGTAGAGAAACATCGTGAGTCCCGGGGCTGGGTGGAGACGCTAAGGCCGAAATACACTTTTTTCAAGCCCCCCACAGACCGTGACTTGGTCTATTATGAAAACTCCCCAAACTTCTGCGAGCCAAACCCAGAGACGGGCTCGTTTGGCACACGAGATCGGGTCTGCAACTTGACATCCCATGGCATCGACGGATGTGACCTTCTCTGTTGTGGCCGTGGCCACAACACCAGAACAGAGAATCGTAAGGAGAAGTGTCACTGCATCTTCCACTGGTGCTGCTATGTCAGCTGCCAGGAGTGCATGCGTGTCTATGATGTCCACACCTGCAAGTAAGAGCTTGCCTAATCTCACCAAATGCCTAACCAAAATGAGATTTCAGCCAAGTGGAGGCTACCAAACCACAGGCATCTCGGTACCCAGGACTTTATGGATTAAAACGAAGGCCACTGCTGGTCAAAGTTAAGCTTACTACTTCACAAACTCAGCTTCAAGGACCAGGCGTCAGATGGGAAATGTTGCGTTTTTAGCTCATTCGCAAGGACTAGTGTCCGATATCCATGGCGCCATGTTGGAGTCTGGGTCTGCGCATCAGAGTTCAAGGGAACACTTCTTGGATCCTTGGGAACAAGTGCCACCCCCACAAACACAACTGTGGTGGCATCACCTGAGTAAGGGTAATTGTGGGTCATTGATGAAGACTGCACATACAAACACAAACTCAAGTTTATCTCTCAGCCTCTCACTTCCAGCAATTAGCCTGATTTTCCATATGGCATTCCGAGTAAAAACGCATGTGTGTGTAAAATGTTTCCAGTGCGTTCTCACAACATTCTCTCAGTAGAGCAAAGGCCGTAGTTTTTTGCGAGCACATGTTCTACTTCTGAGCTTTGAGAAGCCCTTTGACTGAGTGAGTGACTCTCTGTGCATTCAGTATAGTGTTAAATTGTTACTAACATGTGGGTAAGCATGCACTTGCACCTGAGTGAATGTAGAGATTCTGTGTCTGTGTGTGTGTGTGTGTGTCTGTGTGTGCGTGTGTACATCCCATAAACTGAAAAATGTGCATACAAACTTCCCAGAGAACATGTTATGTTCACAACCACAAAATCCACCTGTCAAACTGCATAATCATCAAGTTAATCATTATTAGTATTTTCCCAAATAATATGTCAGTGACTGAAGGTAGCCAGGACAGAAAGTTATTTTTTGAAAATTATCTCCAAAGACATCAGTTGTCAACATTCAGTTTGAGTGCAAGGCCATTTGTTCAACAGCACAGAAGTCCGCACTTCATGAGACTGAGAACAGCTTTTGTTCTGTTAGGTTCCTAGAGTAACAAAATCAGTATTAGTGAAGATCTCACACAGATAGAGTGTCTCTTTGTGGGGGGCTGACCATAAAAAGTGATGCATTCACAATGATAGACCATTCAGATATTATTAAATCTTTAAGAACAGAGCAGACTGAATGCATCTGCCAATCTGCCAATTCAGAACCTGAGTAAGTCAGCAGCTCCTCCACAACAGTTACAAAGTGCCACCAAAATGCTGCTAATTAATGTGCATATATGTGTGTTGTGTATATGTACCTACAGGATGCATGGGTGTGCGTGTGTGTGTGTGTGTGTATTTTCTTCTTTCTATGAAAGATGCTGCGTAGGCATAGTGATAAACTAAAAATGTGAAGTTTTTTTTTCTACTAATTCTGTTTTCATAGAACTGGTATTTGATAACCAAATAGACAACATGTAAAAATTGTCCATGTCACTTGATGTAATGGGTGAGAAAGTATTAGAGATTGTGTGGAATATTGTTTATTAAGGCATTGTTTTATCAAGACTACTGATTGCTTCGACAAATCAGGGCCCTCAGTTAAGTAATCACCCTGTATTAAAAATCATCCATTGAAATTATTGTCCTGTAAGAGTAAGTCTTGTCAGCATAAGCATGAATTCATACTCTCCAGTGTCTTAATGTCTTATATAATGTGATCTATAAAGTCGTGGTACTGCATGAGCTATATGATTAATAAGCTTTCAGGACTGTAGTGAACCCAGAACACAGTAAGTGTTGTATAATGCGCATAATACAGCACTTAACATCACCAGCGAAGCCTCCGTACCCAAGTGTACAGTCCTTCAGAGACTACTGAGCAATGTTTCTTCTGATCTCATGTCCTCACACCTTCCACGCTTGTCTTCCATCTGCTCGTTTTCTGAACTTTGATTTGCGTATGTGTAAGGTCGTAAAATCCAAAGTTTTGTACAAACTAGCTGTGTGTTTCTATGGTTTCTAAAGTCTGGTTTTTGTATTATTTATTTTACCATAAATGTATATATTAGTAAGAGTATATATTTGCTGATAAAAATACTTGTTTTGACAGTGTTGTTTCTCTGTAGCACTGTAGCAGTTTTACCTCAATGTGTGTGTCATTTTTTGTTTGTTTGTTTTTTTATTTGTTTTGTTTTGTTTTGTTCTCACTGACCACATATTCACTCAGGACAGTTCTGCTGTCTGAATAGGATCATAGATGTTAACTTTATAACAAATAAAGTAAAAAATGTACCCGAACATGGCTATCAAGGAATGTTTTAAGCAAGTATCAAGAAACTCATACAAATATTATATTATATTATATTATATTATATTATATTATATTATATTATATTATATTATATTATATTATATTATATTATATTATATTATTACTACAATAAGCTTTTTAAGGTCCTCTGTAACTCCTTCCATTTTTTGTTTTTTATGTCTGTTAGTGTGTGTGTCTGTGTGGCAGAGGAATTATACAAAATTAATTAAGCATCATAAAATATTCAGTAGCCAGCGTGGTTTAACCTTTTTCACATGTTTTGTGGCCGAATGGTGCAGTGGTGGCCTGGCGAGAGGCAGTGGTGGCCTAGCGGCTAAGGAAGCGACCCCATAATCAGAAGGTTACCCGTTTGAATCCCAATCCGCCAAAGTGCCACTGAGAAAAGCACCGTCCCCACACACTGCTCACCTGTCATGGCTGCCCACTGCTCACTAAGGGTGATGGTTAAAAGCAGAGGACACATTTCATTGTGTCACCATGTGCTTTGCTGCAGTGTTTCACAATGATAATCACTTCACAAATGTACAGGATGGATTGCCAGTATGTCCCTTGTGGCAAGGTTATATAGCTGCTAAAGCAGGTAACCTGCAGCCAGGTGTGAGTGTTTTCCCTGCATTTGTGAAGGCTGGGAAGATCTCATACCTTTTCCTTTTCATTCATCTGCCCTTCCAAGGACTTGGCACAATGCAATACTTCCAATCTGGGTTGCCTGATTACTGTTCACACCTCCGTCTCTCCCAGACGTGGAATATGCAGTGTCATTATATCTCCGGGTTTATCACAACAGGCCAGCAAAGGGCTGATTGACACTGCAAATGCATAATCTCTTTGCTGGCCCTTTGTGCATGTGAACGTCATTATTGTGTCTGTTTTTATTGTTTCTCACCCCTGCTGAAAGAGGATAAGGCAGAGCTCACTAACTTGAAACTTTATTAAACTATAATGCTTAAAAATTGTCAGATTAAAATTTGGTGGGGTTGTCAGTGTATATTACGTTTAGGATCTGGGAACAGTCCACACAGCGGACAATGCCATCATTCTCCATGGACCCCCCCCCCCTTAAAAAAATCCATCCTTTAGTAATAATTTGATTCTTTTGAGAGGCCTCTGAGGGTCGCTGAGCTCTTTAAGAAACAATAAGAGGAGAATAAAATCTCATGGAAGGGATGGCAGCAATGAGAGAGGCTTGCTTGATCTGGCTGCAGAAGATTATGGGCCTAACTGAATAGAGCCCACCAAAATGTCATGAGCTGGGACCCTGATAACTCATTCTCTCCTGCACAATGTCCCAACCAGAGGCCAGGTCTCAAGCAACTAACCCCAGCATCCGAAAAATATTGACACACGGCGGCCCTCCTGTGTGGGTGCTATTCCATTCACATCTATGTCGCCTGTTCACACAGGCCGCTGCCATTCAGAAGATGAGCTGCAGGGACACCCGTTCGCTGACATAAATTGGCGGGAAAAACAAACCCAACCAGCTAAAGAGGAGTGCAGAAATTACAAGTTATCAATTTTGAATATTTTGATCGTGACTGAAGCACAAGAAGCAGATGTGCACACAATGATTTTGAATTCACTTTTATTCATACTAATGCAGAACTTTGTACTTTTATTAGCAGCAATGGATTGTAATGCTGCAATGCTTGTAGAAAGTAAACAAAAAATAAGTGTAGTGACATAAGAAAATGCATGTCTGATCTTAGATCAGAGTGGAGCAATTTATCTGTCAGTGTATCTGTCATAAATTTTTTTCACTCCAATTTTGTGAAGTTTCTAATTAATTACCAATTAGAGAACAGTTAATAATATGATAGAGGTAATCAATTTTTGATTACATTTGCCAGGTATCTATGTTTCATAAAAATTAAAAGTTCATTACAATAAACTTCATTACAATGAGAACATTACAAAATAACATTATTTGCTGATTTTATACGGTCGAAAGAAATGTTTTAGTATGGAACAGTTTAAATCATTTATGAAGTGTTCATTTTAACATTTCCATTGCATTTCTCGAACAAATTATTTTGATTTGTATCAAAATTACTGTATTTTATAAGACTTACATATTAATCTTTATTTACAGACATCCATAAAGTGTTGATTTATCATCCAAATGCAAAATATGCACCTGTCCTGAGCCTGATATAGAATAAATTTACATTCTACATTTTTGGCATATATCTTTTAATCTATGACCATAAAGCCAAAAAGCTGAGGAAAGGCGCATCATGCTGCAATACAGCTGAATTTGCATTCTGGTTTCAGCGCAGACAGGAAAGACATCTCACGTCTGGCCCCATCTCCCCCAGGGCAGGGAGAGGCCTGGGGAAGTTGGATGCAGGGCTTCCCTTCCCCACCTGACAATAACAGAGCAACCTCCATCCTTCCCCTTTTCACACCAGCGCAGGGAGAAACTGGCTCAGAACGTGAACCAATTCACCGGGTAGACAGAAACCCGGCAGGCTCATCGTCCTTGGGCCAAAGGAAATTGCCCCCCCCCTCCCTTCCCCCTGACCCCTTCTCCTCGAAAACCCACCAAACAAGCCTGTCACCAAAGTGAGATGCACATTGTTAGCAGATAGTTGCCATAGGAGGCAACGCCGGTTCCAGTGTGGGAGATGGCACTCGGAGTGTGAGAACTTTGACACTGTCAGGGGAGCCAGGTGGCACCACCCAATAACCATATAAATGGGAGACAATGATCCTAATAGCAATCAGTCCTCCGCCTCTTTTTATTTCATGGATTTGTGGTTGTTGGGAAAGGACAAGATTCCATCGTTTTTCCCCCTTTTTACTGTGGAGTGCATTTCAATAAACCTGTCCTCTTCTGAGGAGGGTGACACAAAGTGCAGGGCAGAAACGGAACTAAAAAAGGTCACACTTTAACTCAAAGCTGCACCATCTCACTTTCCCAGAAAGTTAAAAAAAATGTATGAGACTGAAATAAAATTAACTAGCCAAAAGATACATTCCTTTAAAAAAGTAGTCTTTGGATTCTCAAAAGTCCAATTTGAAGAGCTGCATTAATCACAATAACACAAATGTTACAAATGTAAATCTTACTTCTTTTATTAGCAGTCATGCAGTCTGTGAAGAACATGAAGCCAGGGGAGAAGGTTAAGGAGCAAAAAGAGGTAAACATGGCAATTAAAGTCTTGGTACTCTTAATCAGGAGGTGAAATTTAATTGAATTGGAGAAATATCATGAATCCTTCTCTAGTGGTACATTGTACAATATGCTGTTATCTAGTATGGCCGGATGAAGGTTACAGTTGAGTTGAATTTTTATAGAAGAAATTTTTTGATTTTGGCAGCATATTGTGACAAAATTATATCACGTCACTAAAATGCAAATAAATCCAGAAATGAAATAGCTAGATTAAGGTCCCCTTATGTTCCCCAATTCCTTTATCTTCCACAGCCACCATGACTCAGTCTGCATGTTCTTAGCACATCATAATCAGACACCAGGCTTAGGAAAGATCTCAGTATGAACCCCCCTTCCCCCCGTCTTTGTTCCGGGAAGCCCCCGACACTGCTCTGCATAATTCTGACTTTTCATGTTTTGTCTGCTCGCCTTCACCAGCATTCAGCTTCAGGCCGGGGGAAAGTCGGCATGCACATGGAACCTGCGTTCATCGTTTGAGGAAAAGATCCTCAACCATCACGCAGTGTGTGGTTCCTTCAAGCTTCATTGCCATATCGAATGTCTTCACAAGAAACAGACTTCGGGAGTATTAATGAAGAGAAAGCATTCAAAACAAATGTGTAGTTTAACCTATTAACATGGTTCGGTGTTTAAAGTTGGTTTTGTGGGAAAAGCAGAACAGGATGAAGCTCTGCTTCTTTTCTTTTTTTTTTTTCCTGTACAAAAGATGAGAGACGAAATGGCCTCAGCTCCCTCAGTGTTTGGGTACTTTATTATGAAGCCTGTCTTTGAAGTGATCTTTTTGATGGTCATGACAGTACTGAACCAATGACCTAATGAGTGGAGATACGTGATCTGTTTTTTTTTTTTTTGGAGTATTGCAGTGTTGTAATAATCAACCCCCAGGCCTAGAAACCAATGGCTTCTCTCAGGGGCTGCATCATCTCACGTGTTTTACAGCCTGAAGTTCTCACACGGCAGCAGTAATGAGTCATTTCCACTGGTTTTATTGACGTTGTGAACTTCAGTTCATCAGTTGGAGAAACCAGAAGCACGCAACCTGAAACCGAAATGGGATTATTCTGGATTAGTAGACGCTGCCTTGCTAGCCGGTGTGGAGAGTCATCACTAAGATCTTGTTGAGGTGCCAGAGGGAGATGTAAAAAGTGTGTCACCTGCCATGAAGGAGACGGGTCACCGCCCATCTCCTCTGAAAAAAAGAAGCCCCCCTCCATCATCAGCGCTGCGGCACCTGCAAAGTACTCTTACTTTGTTTGAAGTGCTTGTTTGTATTGTTGAGCCAAACAAAAGGATTTTGCCACCTTTGTACTTGCAAAGGGGACATTAGTCAAAAACGGGGGTCTGATCAGGGTTGAACGCTAACTACAAAGTGTGGGGGAGGGCGGATAGGGAAATGGGATCTTTCCCCCAGGGGGCGGGACATGGGGGCAGCAGGCAGGGCCAACGGCGGGAGGGCCGACGCCGCAGGCAGACGCACAGTAACCAGGGTTCCATCAACATCACTGGGCCAGATCATTAATCGCAATTTCACATGTAATTAGACAATTATCACCTTGTTATCACTGCTTCAGGCCAAACCAAATCAAGCTGTCAAACCGCACGCAAGGAAAGTGCCACTTGCAAATCAACTAGGTGAACCGTTGCTAAACAGGCGTCTTTTTCATCACTTGTGACGAAAACCCGGACAGTTTCATTAATGTGCAGTTAGTTTATCATGCATGCCGATACGTATACAGACATGTATGCTAATAAGCAGGCGTTTTTCTACCATCCACAAGGACAAAGATTAAAAAAATTAAGATGTCCCAGTTTTGTGCAGGTCTAAATGTACAATGTCATTTCAGAGACTGCAAATATTGCCAAATTTAGATTTTAGTGTAGGTATTGATTTAATAAGAATGTTTGGACCATGGTTTCTCTTAATTTAATAGTTTTTATTGTTATATATATTGTGTTATATACATTATGCCTTTATTCCTTTGAAATAAGCTTCACTTACTCACTAGAGTAGTTCATTTACTTAATTCACATTATTTAACTTCAGAGCAGTGTACTGAATTGTAAGACAATTTTCAGTGGCCTGAAGAAGCAACATTAGACTCAGAGGCACGCGACTGTAATTAGTGTATCACACTGGGTGAAGAAAGGGCTCGGAGCAGAGTCCTGGTTAAATTGGGTTGGGGGCACAGGGGTTGAGCAGAGGTCACAAAGACTGGAAAGTGGGGGGTGGAACTGACTGACTGTCACTGTAGCACAATGTAATCCGAGCAGTAACTTATCCTCATGGACAAAATCATTCAACACAAAGTGAGAAAAGTCTAGATGGTAACAACAAGCATACCCAGAGTATTCATTTATACTACCAGTCAAAAGTTTGGACACACCTACTCATTTACGGTTTTTGAATTTTTTACATAATACAACAAAACTGAGGACACAGGTCTATGAAACAATGTGAGGTTATGTAATAAACGAAAAAATATCAAACAAGGCAAAAAGCTGAACATTTCAGTGTCTCCAAAGCAGGAAGCTTTTGCAGCATTTCACACCATTGGCTTCTCTTCACCACCTTAATGTAGACAATGGGGATGGTTTCCAACAGTCCTGAAGGTTTATTCTGAATACTTTCTAATCATTTATCCATGCTAATGATCATCTCATGAAGCAGCTTTTGACAATTTACAATTGTGAATAAAGCCACCATGATGATAAAAACAGATTCGCTTTATAAATGTGAAATTTTGAGTCAATCAAAAACTTTATTTTACACAAATCAATTAAAATGTAAGTAAGCATTACAACTATAACATACTATTTTAATGTGAAAACTGTGTCCATTCAGAAGCTAGTGTGGAGGTCATCAGCTCAGTACAGTCTGACGTCCATCGCTTTCCTGGAGAAGTGACTCAGACTTCATGTCTGAACTGGTTTGCAAGCCACATGTCTGTGTTCTTGTCTGCCAGTTATCATAAAGTCTCTGTGTGAATACGTTTGCTCAGGAGGTGACCCTACTGGCAGAAATCGGGGCTGAAACGCCCCCCGCCTTGGTATCCCTGTTCAAGTGTGTGTTGTCAGCGAGGGTGTATCAATTACAAGGCGGCTCTCAGAGGGAGATGGAGAATGGTAGCGAGGGAGCCGAGAGAAGAGGAGAGGAGAGGAGAGGAGAGGAGGAGAGAGGTTATCATTAGCAGGGACTGGAAGCTGTCCTCCAATAGTTCCAGTAATTACTTCACAAAGGGTGGTGCTTGCCTTCCCACTGGTTTTCCCACACTGCACGGCAGTCCCTGAATTCCGAGCGCCCCAGACCTACAATCTCTTCAGTTTTACCCAGCAAATTACTAAGCAGCCCTATTCTTCACAGCACTGTAATTGCATTTTAGGGCTGTTTTTTATTGATGCTGGTCGGCCCAGCCCCTTTCCCCTGCTGAGAAGAGTCACGGTGTCTTTGAGGGGTGAAAAAGAAAGCCCCCCAAAATAATGGCATCACTTGTTTAGTGAGAAGCTAAGGGTTCGGGACTGACCGCTCTTTTTTTCTACATGCTGTCCAGCTCAGCTTGTACTCTTTAGTAACACTGTGTAGTTAACGTTGTCACACCGCAGTATGAGCGTGTAGCTAATGTAGTTACTCTGTGTAATTAATTTTTTTATAGGAGAGTAGGAGTGTGCTAGAATTGACATATTCCGTTGGAGTGTGTAATTAATGTTGTTACTTTAATTAAAAGAAAGAACATCATAATCTCCAGTAAGATTGTGCAACTAATGTGGTTAAAACTGTTGTAGGAGTGCGTTGGTATCATTTCTGTTCTACAGTAGTGTGTTGTAACACAGTAAAAGTATTTTGTACCGTGCAGCAGTTGTATGTTGTTTGTCCTGTTAAGCTGCAGCCATAGTGTGTGACAAATGTATCATTGTTCAAAATTTTAACACATTTCAAAATGTTCATTTAAATTGCTTTTTAAAGTTAATTTAGGTTCATTAAAGTTAATTTGAAGCTTCCATTTTGCGTGTGAATGAGTATTTTAAAACCAGAAAAATTTTTTTTTTTCAGCCTTTATTACATTTTTTGCAGAAGTGTTTGGAGCAGTGGAATGACAAGGAAGCAGGAGGTTATTGGTCCGCTCACCGGAGCGTTATCATCTCTGTCATGCTTAACATGATTATCAAGCGAAACCACAGCGAGGCTTTTCACACAGTGGGAATGCTAAGAGCCAAAAGCCAATGCTTGGGTAATTAGTTTTTTTTAATTGCACTGAAACATTTATGCTCAACACCAGAGTGGTCTGTGAAACAGAAGAGAAAAAACTCAGATGCACGCTAACTCCCGAGTGTCAAATTTGTATCAGTTTTGCTCTGCAAACGTAATTTTGAAAAAATATAATTTAAAAAAAATTGTCTAGGTGGCAAATTGATTGTGTGTACTTATGTTCTCTTTCCCACCAAAATACAATATTTCTTTACAATGTCCCCCCGTCCGAATTCATTAGTCTCCATGTCCATACAGAATCGGTGCAGAGAAAACATCTCATTAGAGGATTTGAAGAGATCTAGATGCATTCTTGGCTCCGTCAAGCTGTTCTTCATTTCTTAGATATAGTTTCTCTCCTTTCACTGACTGCAGAAATTCTCAACGTTCCTCTGCTGGACAACCGAGCAGTTTCTGTTTGAAATGAGAAAAGGAGAAAGGGAAGTAAATGGCCTCGGGATTAAAGGCTCTGAACAGGATAAAAGCATAATAGATTCTTGGTGTGATCCAGTTTAGTTTGAAAGGTGGAGGGTCTTAACCAGGATTTCAGACTTTAGACTGCTTTGTGCTATTCTTTTTTATCAAATGCAGTTTGTTCTGAATTGCAAGGTTTTGGTGGGCTCTACTGCAAACAGGCATATACACACAATCTTGTAAGAAACACAAACAGACACACACTAGGGACCAGTGTTGGGTGTAGTGTGTTACTAATTAAATTTTGGAATAAGCTACGTAATACAAATTGATTACAATATTTCACATTTGATGTAGAATAATTCAATGCATTCAGATTCAGACTCTCAGTGCCCCCAAGTACTTGTAATCAAGTTCGATAAACCATCCGTCCAGCGTTAAAAAGAAGTGAACCAATTGTAAATATTGAAATGTGTGCTTATTTGTATGTAGCCAGTGTGTGTATCTCTCTATGCCTGGTTGAACTACTGACATTTACAACATATCGTAAATAAAGATTCATCTGGACTGTAGTGAATGTAATACTTAATTTGTAGTCAAATTTATATTAAAGATTCAGGATGAAAATAATTCCTTTCTCTAGTAATAATGTGAGAGCGTTTGAGTAATTTGGTGGTTCCAGTTGTGCTAGTGACTCACGTTCTCACAGTCTCAGACATGACCATGCACAAATACATTCGATGGCCAACCTTTAAGGCAATCTCAACGTCTAGCCATGCTGAATCGGAAATTGGTTTGGACGAATCTACTTCAGCCAAACGCCTATTCTCAGACACGAAGAACTATGCGCATGGCAGCACGCACATCACAGTGCCGGAGCTTCCTCTGTAATTACGTTGTGTGGACATGCAGCCTGCTGCTGACACCTTCTGTAGAGCTCTCCGTCACTCACTTCTCCCTGACACCTGTGACCCCATCCTGAACGTCAGAGGGCTTCAATAAAGCAAAATGACAAGCCCAGGGAGACATTACTGCACAAGAGCGTCAGCCAGCAATGAGAGGCCTGCCAGCTACTGAGGAATTTTATTTAGCCCTGAGCAAGACAGGTGCACTTAAAAACAGAGCAAGACATAGAAAAATGTGAAGGGTAGAAGCAAAGGTGCCTTATTAGACACAACAAAAAGTGACAGAGCGTTCTTCAGTTACCCAGAAAGGTCTTGAGAGCTCCAAAACTTCTCCACAAATAATCGCACTGTTTGAGATTCAAGCGGATGGTTACTATAGTAGTGGTAAAGTGTTTTGGCAAAATCATTTGAAAAGGTGATAAATAATATTTTTTTAATTAGATAAATTGCGTGAGTGGATGGATCCACCTCCTTCAGGAATGACTGCTGTAACTCGGAGGGAGCGTCTCACCCAGACCACCTCTGAGCTACACTCAGAGCCCTTTTGATTGAGACCCAGCCCTACTAGGGAATTCAGCAGTAGCTTGTCAATCTCCAGAATGTCTTAGCTCGAACTGGAAACAAATAAAGGGGTTGAGGGCGGGCCTCAAATCACCTGGCATCAACGTGACAATGGAGGACAGCATGCCAAGGGGAGATGCCTTTGATGCCACTAAGTTTTTATCAGAGCTGGGTCTCCACGGTGTCTGCTCCAACAAGCTGTAAATTCCAGCCCATTATCCAGCCCAAGGTGGAACAGGTTTCCACATTCACCTTGGGCTTGGATGATCTAGAGGATGATTCCATTTAATCAAGATGGAGCGTAGGGTGGGGCATGCAAATCACATATTTAGTCCCATAAAGAAGCCATTGTTTACTTGTAATTTTTTACAGCAGAAAGGGAGCAGGAATTGGCCCCAAGGGTCTTTTGAAATATGCATGTGCACATTGCAGATATAATGTGTGCAGAGAAGAATCTAAAAAAAAAAACTTTGTCTACATTTTAATGAGTGAATGAAGTTGAGTGGTTTCATGCAGAAATAAGACACTGGCATAATAAAAGTCATTTTCACTAGTTTGCCAGTTATAATACTTGAATTTAATGACCTGATAATACTTGAATTTAATGACCTATCTGCATTTTTGACCAGGTATGGGGACATGGTCGTCTGAAAAGGATATCAAGAGCACCAAAAAATACGTAAATTGAAGAAGAAGGGAGGAGATATGTAATGTACTGACAGGAGGGAATGGTCTCCTCTCCAAGAAATTAAGGTAATATGTATCTGTTTTGTCTATTTACTTCTGTAAATCCAGAAGACAGGCTAGAGGTGCTAAGCTGTATATAGTGCAGCAAATATCTCAGTGCAATCATGTTTGTATATAAGATTTTGAGCGCATGTGTGATCACAAGAGCTATTGCTAATAGAGCTAGCAATCAGACGGCAGCTACACTGATCTAATCTGCCAATCGTTGTTGCAACACAAGGATGTTGTCAACAAAGATGAAACATACCCGACCGGGCCTTCACAATTTGTTTTATATCAATATATGTCTTTCTACCTTTTGGCATAAAACGGCACTTTACTCATTTCCATGTGCAGAGTGGTTCTCGAAACTTCCCTTTTCCAATAGACGTGCCAGGAAGTTCCCCATCTGACGACGTGGACCACATGGAAAATTAGCATGGGGCGAAGCACATTTCCTAATGCAAGCAGGGACGGATGCAAAATGTTATGTAAATCCCCTTAACGACCTTTTCAGGCCACCAACAATCGGCACACAAAAGTGATTGGCAGCCGACACGGTGGGGCTCATTTATCCAGTGCCTCAACCCGTCTCGCTCCACATCGCCCCCTGCTGTGAGAGGCGTGGGGTAAAGTGCCCAGCGACTTGGTTTGCCAACGGGTAGAGCCAACATGAACCCTCTCATGGCAACCACAGGGGTTGTCGTCATAATGTTCCGTTTGTTCCCCCCCCACATCACTTCGGAACTTGGCCCCTGGTGATCTTCGGGCACGTCAGGCGCAGGAGGAAGCGTCCACGCCTGTCCTTCTGTGTTCCCATGCTGCCCGGCCTCCCTTGGTTCCCATTGTGCTTCTCACAGTGTTGCTGTTGTCCTCGTTGCCTCTTCTGTTCCTCACAATGGCAGCACATGCCAGAACGATATAATTATTGTCATCATTCCTTGAGATTGTTATGATACGCACCCCTTCCCCTCCATGGAGTGGATCCCTACCAATGCCCTCTCGTCTTGAAGCCCGTGTTCCACTTCAAGAATACACAGTCGTACATAAATACTTGTAAATGCACACACTCTCCCTCACACACACACACCCAGAGCTGATTTTCTCAAGCCCGTGACTGAGAGGTTTTCACTATTCCAAGCTTCACTTTGAGTTGGGGGGGGTGCAGTTGTTCCCTACTGAGACACAAGCCCCACTTCCTACTGCGAGGCCTGTTTTGTTCCTTGGCGGTCTTCCTCCATTCAAGTCCACTCTGACCAGCCTTGCTCCACAGTGAGTAGTGAAATCTAAAAGGATTTTCCTCCATTTGTGTTTGAATGACCTGACAAATGAATAATGTGTCAAAAATTGATGAGCTGGGCTATACACCTATACACCTCGCTCTTCCTGCAGTTGCTGATTTTGATATGAATTATGTATATACTCTGGTGTTCTGTGGTGTGGTCTTCTTTGGGCCTTATTTATCAAATGCCACTGGGTGTGCTTACAGAGAGAAGGTGATGTGAAG
Organism: Denticeps clupeoides; assembly: GCF_900700375.1. Taxonomy (NCBI): domain Eukaryota; kingdom Metazoa; phylum Chordata; class Actinopteri; order Clupeiformes; family Denticipitidae; genus Denticeps; species Denticeps clupeoides. The sequence goes on from NC_041710.1 coordinate 16,323,542, forward strand.
ACACTGAGGAGAAATCTCCATGTAAGCCATGGCAGACCTGGGTTAAATATGAGGCAGAAAAGGACCAGCTCTTAAGGAAATGGGCACCACTGGACAACTGCAATGAACTGAAGAGAACTCCTTCCTGAAACAAGGGCCTGGTATGTTAACAGATTGCTTGCATATATCATATTCTGGCATTAATTGTTAGGTTGCATGGTTTGTTACCCACCTCCTTGCACAGTTACATTATCAGGCTATGATTAATGCTACCATCAAATTATTACAAATCAATGTTGTTGCAATGAACTTGTATTCAGTATTAAATTAGGGTATTTCATTGTTTTTTCATAATGCAATATGTGCTAATGGCCTCATTTTCATATCTCAGCCAGGGTTTGAAACAAAGGGTTTCATGTTTCACTTTTGCAAAATGAATGCGCAAGTCTGATTAATGTACGAGAGTATCAGCTTTTAATAGAAAAGTTATTATTTTTCCTAATGACAAATTTTTCCTTATGACAATTACATAAATTATTCTACCAAACCTCTTGCTTGTATGCCTCTATTGATTTTTAGGCTAAACTGGCTTATGAACAAAAATGAAAATAAATTAGGTTTTTACCTAGTGCCATGCATGTGTGCCTTTCAAAAATGTCGTTTTTGCTGTTGTTGTTGTTTTTCAATGCTAACTTCATTCTGACAACTGGCATTATGGCACATGGACTGCGGCTGGAATGTAACTGAACTCATATAGGCCCCAGGGCCCTCACACCAGTGTACTCCCTCAATGGAGGGAGTTCAGTTGCATTTTTTTCAGTCAATAACCCATGTACAGTTTGTGTTTACCATGGAGCACATTAACTGGCAATTTCTGACCATATGTATGTTTGTTGGTGAACAGGCTCTCAGTCAGTAGCAAAATTCTACCAAAACAGCATCTCTGAACCATTACTACATCACTGTCATTGCTTCATTGAAAACAGTTCCACACCTAAATCAGACCTGAAAATGGAAGTTCATTTATTAATCACATTTACAAAAGGACATTACATTTTTACCAAACTGCTGTACAACAACAATGCATAGAAAAGCATGCAATATGCTAAAGCGTAAATAAATCATCAGCATTTAGATATGGCAACACATGTGCCCAGTACGATCCCATATGGAAGCCCATATGGAAGTATAACATTATAGCAATCACCCTTAGATTTTAACCACAAAAAAAGCCATAACATCCAGTGGCAGCTAGACTGCATAGAAAATAAATTGTAACGGGATCTCTCTCGAAGGAGCCAATTCCTGGTCAGAAATGGGCCGTTGATTAATGGGGTGATGGGAGCCTGCACCTGGTAAACTGAACAGTGCTCCTAATGTACACTTGCATACAATAATCTAATGGCCAACTACAAAGCAGGAGATGAAAAGTCAGGGAGTGAGGAGTGGCCCTGACAGAACATTTCTGGTCAAACGTGTGCATAATAGTGCAGAATTTGTAAAGAATATCATGTCATCAATGTCATGTGATGATTGCCTCGGATTTTGATTAATGCATTTTGCAATATGTCAATGGTTTATGTTTAGTGCTATATGTTGGTATGAAAGGCCAAAAATAGAAGAGGTTATGCTGCCCTTAAGCTAAGGTATAGAGCAGAGTTAATGATTTTAAGTTTAATAGGTCAGGTTATTTCAAAACCGAATCAGTGGCATTTTTAACCCTGAGTTACTTCAAAAGAGCAAAAGGAATGTTAGTGTACAATGAGCACAATTAGCGTTCAGCATGGAAGGGAAATAATTAGATCCTTTTAAACAAAGCTAATGATGAGGTCAGTTTGCTGGATGAGTCAATTATTCAATTCAAAAGAGTTAAATTGAGTTTAAAACTCAATAATTAGAAGCCAGAATGGGAGCTAGACAGCAGTCGTCTCATTGAGTTGCACGTGCAGAGCTAATCCATCATGTTAAAAGAGACTCATACAATTTATGAATAGCTTTCAGTGCTGGACAAGGAGGAAGAGATGGGCTTTTATGTTTTAAAATGTAATTTTCCAAGTTTTATTTTTATCTGTTTTAGTGGCTCTTTAGCCACAGTTGTCGAGCTATAGTGACACCTTTTGGGTAAATTTTCATGGTTATATGCTTTGAATTCCTTCAGGAGGCAACTGACAAATGAACAATGAACAAGGTTTTATGAGGTAGGAAAGGGTCAATAATTGTGATATAAATATGTATGTTTAATAAATCACATGTAAATGAAATAAAGAATATTTTCAGTATTAATCTTAATTAAACATGCCCATGTGTGTGTCATGTGATGATTCTTCTCTTGGCTCTTTTATCCTGTGGATCTGATAGTCATTGCTAATGTTATCCTTAAAAACAGGGAAAAAATGATTAATTTGGCACCAGCTCCATAATTAGTCGGCACTTAACCACACCCCTCCAGAGGAATGAAGGCCTCCTCAAGAATGAAGACAATGGTTGCTACGAAAAAAACAGTCTAAAAGATTTCCTCCCCGCTCTTGGCAGGGCAAAACCACAAATTAAGGTGCCCATTGTGAGTAGCCATTATGAATCTCTGTTGTGTGGTCCTCTACCCACCACAGTCCCAAACTCTTGAGCCATCCCATCCCGCTGTGCCCCCCACCCCCACTGTTGGGTACCAACAGACGTCAGCTTGAAAAACTGACCCCTACTACATAGGGGTTCATAGCCCAATGCTATCGCAATCAACCAGCTGTCTGAAGCCTAAAAATGTGTTCTTAAAGTAACTAAAATTATTTTATTTCTCACATTCTCTCTGCACCACTGCACCAATAGACACCTGCCTCCTATACATACAGGGGCATTGTGCTGGGTGTGTTTTTTTTTTTTTGTTTTTTTTTGCCAGAGTGCAAGCGAATTCATTGCTAGGGTCCTTGGCCTCCACCCCCATAGTGGCAACAGCTGCTTGTCTTTGAGCGTGAGAATGCATCATAAAAAGCCGACAGTCTGAGGGAGCCATGTCCCATGCCCTCAATTTATTCTGCGAGCATCACAGGTCCACTAACATGAATCTGTGCCATTGTATGCATAGAGGCGGTGATATCCAGTGCATGGAGCAGTTCATTAAAGCATCAGGAGCACCTGGAAGGCAAGACTCGTCATGCACAGAAGCGAGACGTAATGATAGCTACCCCGGCTCGGGCTACGCACTGGAAGCAGTGTCTTCATATTTTGTGGTCAGGAGTTGAGTTACTTTCTGCTAAAAAAGTTGACTGTGGTGTTTATTTGTTGTGGCTCTCAGTGTTGATGAGTCAGTACCACAGACGACAGTGAATTTAAGTGTGAAGTGAATGAAGGCCAAGATTCTGACAGAATTATGTGCTAACATGAAAATGGGAAAAATATACCACAATCAAAAGAGTAAGCACTGGCTGTGAGGTAGTTTAACCTGATGTAACTTTATGCATTATTCAACAGCAAGAACTTTCTGTATATTTTGCATTTACAATCATTTTCTTATGGAAGATCTTAAGCACAAATATTCAAATGGCAATTCAATATTCAATCTGAACATGTAATTTGATAATACATTTTGCAATCGGCAGTTCAATGTGCGAAGTGCTGACGTAATCCTTAGTTCATTTCAAAGTATTGTGAATTTAAATAATACAATAACAATTCACTGAATTGCATGGGTTTCCTGCACATTTATTCAAATGGCAATTCAGTGTCCAAAGTGCTGATGAAATCCTTTGTTGATTTAATTTTTTTAATTGAATTGCAATTGCAAACTGTCGCCACGACTCTACACAGAACAAAGTTTCGCCGAGTTAGAAAGAGCCCAGCATGCTATGATGAGAAACGAGCGTGTGCGGCTGGTCCTCCAGCCCACAGCGCGGACCCGTCGGCGCGCAGCGGAAGCGGCGGTCGACGCGCTGACGTGGCCGGTCGGCCGGCCGCCATCTTGGGGAAGGGAACGCCTCGGAGCGCCAGAAGAAACGAGCGGGTGAGTGAAAGAAGCGACAAGTCCCGTTTCAGACCGGCGCGTTTTGAGCGCCGGTCGCTGCGTCTGTCCGAGCCGGCGCACCGAGCTGCCGGCCCCGTGTTCGAGAGCCGCGCGCTTCCCTCCCGCGGCGGAAGCGGCTCCTTCGCGTCAGACGGACGCCTCGGTTAGCTTCGGCGCTAACCGGGTGTGTGTCTGTCAGTTGTCCAGCAGCCCGTCAAATAAACGCATGAAGTCTGAGAGAAAACGCGCGTCGGTGGCGATTCTTGTGGATTCCGGAGTGCGTGTGGACCTGGTGCTTGGGAACTTTAAATATTACCTTTAAATATCACCATGTTTACAGTGCTCCGTGGTTAGCGGCTAACGCTAATGGGATTGAGCCGGGTCGGATAGGTGGGAGTTTAACCGAGCTTTTTTTTTTTTTTTTTTTCCATCTCACCCATTAGAAAATATCGTTTTTATCATTAAATTGTTAGTTCCGTGTTTCGGTTGTTTTTATTTATTGCTGTCTGCATGTCCATTTCTACCATTTAATGTTTTCCTTTTTAACTCTCTTGCAGGTTTTTTTTTTTTTGCGTGAAGAGACCTGGTCCTTTTCACCACGCCTGAACCATGGGAAACATTTTTGCCAATTTATTCAAGGTCTTTGGCAAAAAAGAGATGCGAATTCTCATGGTGGGTCTTGATGCGGCTGGGAAAACAACGATTTTGTACAAACTTAAACTTGGGGAAATTGTAACAACTATCCCCACAATTGGTAAGTGGCCATAACAAAGTCTATTTGCGTTTTAACGTTCTAGCCAAAATTGTGTAGCCCACTGTGGTAACCACATGCATAATTCATTTCAGCGTTCGCACTGTTTGCAGTGCTGGTAAATGATTAATGTTTCTTTACCTGTTTCAGGTTTCAACGTTGAGACTGTTGAGTACAAGAACATTAGTTTCACAGTTTGGGACGTTGGTGGTCAAGACAAAATCCGACCACTGTGGCGTCATTACTTCCAGAACACACAGGGTGAGAACTATTCTTACACACCAGTGTCATTCGGTAAATTAAATGAGACATTTTTGCCACAATTTTACATCTTTTTTCAGGTCTTATCTTCGTAGTAGACAGTAACGACAGAGAGAGAGTGAATGAGGCCCGAGAGGAGCTCATGAGAATGTTAGCAGAGGATGAGCTTAGAGATGCTGTTTTACTGGTATTCGCTAACAAACAGGTTTGTTTGTTTTTTTTAATTTTATTTGTTTGTGCTTTTGTCATACCGTAATGTGTGACTGTACGATATCGGCTTGTCTCCCTGCTGTAGGACCTACCAAATGCCATGAACGCTGCTGAAATCACAGATAAGCTTGGACTGCACTCCCTGCGCCATAGAAACTGGTACATCCAGGCCACTTGTGCCACCAGTGGCGATGGCCTCTATGAAGGCCTAGACTGGCTTTCCAATCAGCTCCGGAACCAGAAATAATGTCCCGCTGTTCTCTTCTCCTCCTCTGCACTTGCTTTTCTCCTCTCATGTTGCAAACAGAGCTACTCTGTACCTGTTCTCATATCACTTGTAGTCCATGCCAGAAAGCTGCCGGGTGTCTTATTTAATGTAAATAGACAAGTTTTTTTTACGGGGCAGCTTGATGCAATATGTACCCAGATTTTCTGCCTCTTTTTTTTTAAAATATTAGATTATTTAACCACTGGACATGTAGTATATAAATTTGATGTATTTGGAGGGTGTGGGGGACAGACACTAGACAACTGCACATTGGCTGCTTAAATCCTATTTTCTTCTTTCAATGCCTCACAGACATGCTCTCTAAATGTCATTGTAACATTTTATATTTACTGTAAGGGGCGCTGTTCTGTTAATAAAGAGACACATTAATGGAAGCCAGTTGCTACCAAACAGATACACTACCCACAAGAATTCTTGTTTTTTTGATAGTCATAATTAAAGGTGGTTGCCTTTTAATTATTTAAGTATTTGTGTCAACAACACGTAATATAAGTGGCTTGATGCCGTTGCATCAGTGATTGAACTCCATGTGAGCACATCTTAGAGCTGCTTATCAGTCAGATGCCAAGCAGGTTCTGATGCAGCCTGAATGCAAATAAGTCGTTGTGGCCAAACCTTACCTGCATACAAGGGGACAGTCTAAAAGACTGACTTTTTTTTTTTTTTTTTTTGTATGATTTATTTGGTAGAATGTTATTGGTTATAATGATATGACTCAGGTTAATCATGTTCTGCTTTACTATGTAATTGGGATAAGTGTGGGGCTTTGAATTTTTGCCATTTGTTGCCTAGCCTAATGTTCCTCAACCATTTACAATGGGTGACTGTGGTTTTTGGCGATTCGGTATCCGATGTGTTGCATGTCTGCCAGTGATGCTTGTTTTTTTCTGTCCTGTCCCATGCCTTCATCTCAAAGTGCTAGAGTATTTTGTTGGAGGGGGAATGTGGCATGTTTATAAGCAATATGAAACCTCCGGTAGTAATATTTACTGAGCTGGGTGTTCAACCACTGACCATCCTCTGTACAAACACTCAGGTCCATGTATCTTCCATAGCTTTACTTACGTACTCACCTATTACACAAAACAATCTCAGTAGACATGATGCAGAAAACTTGAAGCAAAAAACTGAATGGTCTCCTTGTTTGATGTCACCTCTGATGTCTTCATTTAACTTTCATTGCTTGTAAATGAAAATCTGTTAGAATGTCTGTCCTCTAGCGTGCCTCTTAACATGAATGTTAATTTTTTATGTAAACTTTCATTTTGACAAGAGCACTGTAATTAATTAAACTCGTCATATTAACGTCTTTCTTTCTTTATCTTTTCTAATGAAGTTCGTGAAATGTGTTTTTTGTTTTCTACTCCATGTGGGAAAAATACACAAATGAACGAAAGATTGCAAATGCCTCATAATCAATTAATTCTGCTTCATTCACACCAACTGTTCAGTTGTGTAAAACTGACCACCTGCTTACGTTCTTCAGAGCAAAGGAGAAGCCATTTTATGAAAAGTCTTCCATATGTTCTTTATTCAATTATTGCAAAAAAATAAAGTAAAGTAATAGCAGGATCATGACTGCTGAGGTGCTTGTGGAATGGGATTGAATTTGAGTGGACAAGCTTCTATGGCTTTTGCATGTGATGTTCTGGTAGATGTAATGTCAAAAGTGTGCCAATAATTTGGTCCATATAGTGTAAAATAAGACAAGGATCAAAATAGGGAAGATGAAGGCCTGAAAATTCACTTGTTTTCCTGTCCTGTGATGATCGTGACACTGTGGTCTAAAATGTGGATATTCAAATTTAGTTTATGGGTCGAATACGACCTCCATGTGTGACTGTCCAAAGTTCATCATCACAGGTAGCCAGAAAACTTTACTTCATCAGCTGAAGGAGTCTCCAGACATTCAATTTTGCTGTGTGAATTCATATTTAGCATTTGTCCTGTTATATTTTCTCAGTGAACACAACAGTAATAACGTGTACTGTATGACAGTGCATTCGAAAGCTAGTCTTCTACACAAAATGTAAAATTAAAATTTCAATCTACAGATGCATGTTATTGAATCTAGAGGGGTTTTGTAATTATTGTATACTAAACTGGGCTTTTTTTGTTTTTGTTAAAAATGTAAGTAAAAAGATTTTTTCACATATTTGTCTTAAACATTTTGCTGAACAACCACACTCATTTTAAAATGATAGAACATTGGAGAAGAGCCACAAAGCCTTGTTGGTTTTATTAAGGCTTTTTTTAAAAAAAAAAAACATACGTTTTGGTAAATTGGTTAGTCGTGGAATCCCTCAGAGCAGCAGCATGAGCACACAAGCTTCCAGAGCCCGGCTCACTCCCACTCACGACGGCACATCATCTTCAGCTCCAGCCCCATTGTCCCCGAGCACCCCCACCACAAACCCACAACCAAACTTCCCGGCTTTCTCATGGGGCTTTTCTCCTGAATGACTCCTCATGTAAGCGTTTCTGCGCTTTAGCTCCACCGGGCTCCTTCTCTCGCCCTCCTGCTGGCTCCAATCCTCGACTCGACCCCAACCCCTCGCGGCTGCACCGCTTTCCACCAAACCATAGGCGACAGACAGCTCCCCGCTCCCAGAGGTTCTCTTTAATAAGTGACAAATGGAAATGACTGGGCCTGTGTGGTCAGCAGGGTCTGCCCAGGCGCCAGGGGTGGAACAAGAGGGGGGGGGGAAAGCAATCGAGGACAACGTTCTTTTGGCCTGATTAGGCTGCCATGGATAATGCAACCAAGCCAGTAACGCATGGCAGGAGAGCATGATGGTGGGAAAGGAGAGGTGCTCGCTCGCTTTCTTTTTCTCTTTCTCTCTCTTACAGGGTGGCTTTGTTTCGCCCACTCCTGCTGCTCCATCAGCTTGGGCTTGTGTGTGGCGCTCCTGCATCTATAAAAGGACCGGCCTGGTTTTTTGCACTCTCCCTTTTGTCCCGGCTTTGCTCTTTTTTAGCGCAGCCCCAGGTGCCAGGCAGCAGAATGCCCCCTTTCACAGCGACTCAATGCAAATGCAAACACTACACTCTATTATGACCACTGGAGTGCATTCCAGTGCCGTCTCACTGGCCAGGGAGCGCCACTCACACAGGGACAAAGGGACAGCGCTCGCTTGATTGAGAAAACGAAGGAGGGCCTGCCTGTGTAAAATGGACAGAGTAGTGTAAGGTAGAGGGCTGATTTATTTCAATTACTACAAAATACTCATATGCTGGACCTATCAGTAGATGCCTAGACAGTTCAATAATATTTGATGGTGCTGACAACCCAAAAAATACAATTATTTATTTATTTTATTTTTTAAAAGGCTTTATTGGACAGATTTACATGATTATAATTTCTAAAATTATAATTCAAAAGCAAATATAACTCTTGCCATGAACCCGCAGAGAGCAACAGACTACAGACGACTTGTTCATTATTTGCTGACCTGAGGGCACCTGCTGCATCACCTGAATTATGAGCGTGGGGGGAAAAGTTGTCATGTTTGTATAAAGTCTCTCAGCCTGTGTCTCTAAATGGGGGTGGGCCGGGAGGTTGAAAGGGCCGCATTAGTCGTCTGAATCGGTGTCGTGGCGCCGCCGGTGGCATTGTATCGACGAGGATGGTGGGGACCTGCGACTGTCACTGCGGCGAGGGCGGCGAGACCCCCCGTCATCGGAGGAGTCTGTTTCATGCCGTTGCTGGCGTCGCCGGGCAGGAGGGGAGTGGCGTGAACGCTCGCCCTTTGGCCCCCCTCCTAAATGGCTGTCACAGGCCCTGGTTCCACTCTGACTGCTCCATGATGGATTATGACTATGGTGGTCCTTTCTGCGCCTAGGGATCACAAAACACACCCAGACAATCAGTGATTGGGAGGGGGGAACTGAATGAGGCCCTAGGTTTTTTGGGGTTTTTTTTTAAGAAAAAAGGAAGGTGTGGCAAAACCAAAATTAAGTAGACAGGTGATCCATATTCCCAAGCATAAAAAGTTGTAAAATAGTTTCTCTAACAACAATTTTAGTCCAAATAAATTTTAATAAATAAATATATATGTAAGTGTATGCATACACTTCTGTTGAGCACATTCTGAGAACACTATACTTCTTCCACATCCGGAATCTGTATTGTGGACGAATTAGAGAGGAGTCCCATGCAAAGCCTCCAAAAACAGTTCTACAGCGCCCTCTAGTGTTCTCATACCAGTCCTCTGCCAGACCACATTTTATATTATCCCAGCAGATCAGTGGGCTTTACAGACTCACTGGATCATCTTCTGAACAACGTTCTATCATTGGCCACTTCATTAGGTTTATCTACCATAAAGATACACTTACATTTTTAACCTACAGCAGGACATAATTTGTCAGCCACTTCCCACTTGTCAGCCCTGAGTTTATTACATTTGCACAGCAGCATGTTAGTCAAATTTTGGTACTTTTAGGAATGTTTTACACACATCAATGGCATTACTGAGTAAAGAGTGGTCCCAATCTGTGAACAGAAAGAGACCCTAGTGATGGGCTAGATCAGTGGGGTCAAAACCCGCAGCCCACGGGCCACATCTCACGAGACAACTTTATATAGATCTATTATTACACGCTGATAACACACAAACTACAGATCCCATAATGCAGTGCTGCATCTGTATTTTGCATGTTATCAGCACTTCATATAGCCGGGCCAAAACAATAGATCTATATAAAGTGATCACACGTGGCAGCACCGATATAATGAAGAGTTCAGTGCATCAATAGTTCTACAGCTAACCAAACGCTAACAAATGAAGCACTCGGTCACCTTTTATTTTCATGTTCGGATTCAGAGGAAGATGATGAATCCCTTCTGTGGTGTTTCTTTTTCTTCTCTTTCTTCTTTTTCTTTTCCTTTTTATTCTTCTTCTCTTTTTTGGTCTTTTTCAGGCTCTCCAACCTTGAGATAATTTAAATTAAATAAAACATAGCAATTAAACAAATGTATATTTATATATAGATGAGTGGGAATGTGCTGTATTAAAGCTACCAATATATAATTAATACCTCTGGTCAGCTGGATCTTGCGGAGTGCTCTCTGTGGTATTATTAGCAGAAGCAACTTGAGGCTGATCAGTTTTATGATGCTGTTGAAATATTCTTGATTAACACAAAACTATTATTATACTATATGAATGCCATTGCAACCAGTAAAACATTCATTAATAAATTGCTTAATTACCGTAAAGACTGACAGACCCATTTTTGCGGCTTCCTTCTCTTGCTTGGACAGGATCAACTTCCTTGCCCCAGTACTATTTAGAGAAAAAGCTGAAGTTGTTTCATAGCATCAAAAACATAACATGAAGGAAAAGGGGACGTTCTTATTACCTAGTGGTCAAGTTAATTATAATTATACCACAGCATTTTGAATAGTTACAATACTGCATGATAGTCAAACTTAAACATCACTCCATCTTATTATTTACAATGAACAATGATGCATATCATTAGTTTGCTTAAGTTTTGTCACAACAGCTGTGAACAAGTTTTTAAATAATTTAATTCCATAATATAACTCATCAGTTCCTTTTCTCCCACAGACAAAACATCCTTCACCTAGAACTTCCCAGTCCAGAGATCCTGTCGACGTCTCTTTCCTCCCCTTCTCCTCCCTCTCTCCGACACACATCAGCCAAATCCTGATAGGCACAATATAAGAGTTTATTTTCCATTTAATTAGTTCAAGCAGCAATTCTGGACTAATAATAATAATAATAATAATGATCATCAGTTGAGAAACAAACCTCTTTTGTAAGACCAGTTGGTTGTCTCTTCAATACCTTGTGGCCTCTGAAAACAAAGGACTTTTTAGTATTTTAGAAATTATATCTTTATAACATTTACATCAACTGTATACAGTTGGGATGCTCCAGTCTGGGATTTTGGGCCATGCAGAAAGATTGTAATGCTTAATAATATTATTACATTTACATTTACAGCATTTATCAGACGCCCTTATCCAATCAGTAATTACAGGGACAGTCTCCCTGGAGCAACTTAGGGTTAAGTGTCTTGCTCAGGGACACAATGGTAGTAAGTGGGATTCGAACCCGGGTCTTCTGGTTCATAGGCGAGTGTGTTACCCACTAGGCTAGTACCACCCTGTCTAATGATATTGCCCTCCGTTGGCGATCCCAGCACTTACAGAGCAGCCATCATGGCCTCATGCTCGGCTTCCTTCACGGCAGCCAGCTCCTGCTCCTTAGACAGCGACTTGCCGGTCTTATCTTTAGAATACCATGTCAGGTCTTTCCCCTTCTGCCAGCGGCCCACCGGAGCCATGAGGGAGTTTCCTGAGTGACAGAGGCAGATACAACATCAGCACAGAGCACGCCACCAACAATCACACAACAAAATCATTACACCCAAACAAACAGGCTTTTACATGCAGTTCCGTTAAAACAGCGTAACACTAAACTCTAAACCATGGCAACTTTCTAAATGATATTAATACTGTTGTGGTGATTGAGAGGGAGTGGGTAGGTGATACATCCATTAACATCTTATGTACTTGTTTTTCATAGGAAACAATTGTTGCATTAAAAATTAAAAAGACACCAAATGGGTCAAAACTCCGGTTCCTGACATTGTTAATGTCGGTAATGTAACACCGGTACTTGGAAATGGCAGCTCATGATATAGTATCTGCATACATGTAGAGATGAACTTTATCAGTGGAAGGAGGTGTTCATTAATCCTTTAAGCTTTATTGATTATTAGAAAACCCTTTAAAATTATTTTAGTACAGCAGACAAGTTACACTGCGATAAAAAAATGCAATAAAACTGCCTACATAATTCAATCAAACTTTGTCAACAACCATTCAAACCTATTTTGTGTGTGTTTTTTAAAACAGGGAAAATGCAGGGAAATGCACATACACTACATACACATGGACAGTCACAAATAGACTAAATATCTTGCAATATGAACATTTTGAACAGACGTCTTAATTAAATTGAACTAATTACGACGTGTTGATTCAGTCCACGCGTGTTGTGAATTAGAAACATGTGTTCGTGTGATATGCATTATTTGCTAAATCGATTTGGGTGCCGCTCTCGCGTGTTTTGGAAGGGCCCCACGCCACGTTGGTTTCTGTTACGTAACCAGCCCCCCCGCCCCACGGCCACGCAGAAGACGGGTGAGAGGAGCCGCCGGCGGGGAACCTTCAGGCCAGTGACCCGCGCTGCAGCTCGGCGGGACGACGTGAGATGAGGGACCTCATCGCGGGAGCAGGTCAGGCGCCGCGGACCATTTTAAAAGATCAGAAAGATGGCAAGTCCACGTTCGCCGATTGGAAATTTCGAAGTGTAGAAACTTCGATTAGGCTAAATTAATCATTTCCACCCAAACCACCTATATTATTCACACAAAAATAAGGATTCTATTCTATTTAATAAAAGCGCACTGTCCGCCTCAAACTAATATCTGCTGTGTATGCAAATAAGATGCTAATTCTGCTAGCTGTTTTGGCTAACAGTTTAAACAAGGATAATAGCGAATATGCTAACTATACAATAATAAGTATGCAACTGATCTGATTGAACGGAACACGTGGACTTTAATTGCGTGTATTTTTTTTATTTCGTCATGGTGTCGTTTTCGGCGGAAACCGCGTGTCGTGGCCGCGGCGAGATAAACCGGGCTGTTATCGCGACCAACAGGCTGTTCGCGGCCCGCTTACCCAGGTAGTTCTCTCTGTGTTTATCCGTCTTAACGTCATCCCAGCTGAACTGGTCCTGTCCTCCCCGCACTCCGCCTGACCGGGAAGACCCGAACATGGTCGCTCGGAAGCTGAGGGGAAAAAAACAGTCTGGAGGGGCTTGTACTAGTTATTTATTGGAGTTATTCGGAACCCGCGACGACTCTCACCCGGCAGATTTGGTTCTGGTCGCTTGTTTACTGGGGGGAAGTAGCGCGTAATATTCGCCTTGTGGCGAACTCGGAAGCACGTGGTACGGTCGCGTTCCAATCCGTATGATCAGGGCGCGTAAAGTTGTCTCCCGTCATGCATTTCGCCAACCAATCAACCTGCGGTGGCGAAGGGACGTGCCGAGCGAATTGGGACGCGGACGCTTCTGTTTGCGGTTTGGCCCCCGTTGATGACGTAAGCTGCCCGTCCATAATGGCTCTCGTGCGGAAGGAGTATCCTGGAAGCGAGTAGATGCGTGCGGAAGCTTTTTGGTCTGCCGAGAGACGTTTCCCCCACCCCATGTTCATGAGGTTCTTCTCCACGGTGGTTTCAGGTAGGGCGGACTTCATTGCAGTTGTACGGATGGAGACGTGAGAGGGGAGGGCACTTCTTCTTCTATTTGCAGCTCTGAATGTCTGTTTAATTTAGACGTATGTGTCATATTACAGAAATGCAGTTATTCAGCCTCATGCTTGTTCTCCTTTTGTCGGATGGTGAAATGAATGCAACTATCACATGGTGAAAGCCTCTTCTACTGGTAGGCTGCAGGGTGTTCAAGGTGTCCAGTGGTTGTGGGTTTCCATTTTGCATGAATGATGCCAGAGCATGAACTTGGTTCTGCACAGTTTGTGGTAGAATAATAGGACTGGAAGATGGGGTGTCGCAGGACCATGGCCTTTCTACGCTTTTGTTTTGCGTATCAGCCGTCTGTAAGAGGAAATGTGACATTCCTTCTTACAGACGGCTGATACGCAAAACAAAAGCGTAGAAAGGCCATGGTCCTGCGACGCCCCATCTTACAAGACAATAATGAACTAACTGGTCTCGTGGCAGTTCTGCTTGTTATGATGTCACATGAACAGAAAAGCATACGAGTCTTATTGCTACACTGACCTCTGTAAAAGTGGTATGTTAAAAGTCTGGTTAGTTATGACATACCGGCGTCCAAGTTCAGTAATGGCTGTATTGAGATGAGTAATGGTAGTTTGCACATTAAGGAGCACGTGTGGTCATGAGAACCTTGGCAAATTTAATTTGCGGAGGTCTAGTCCCATGTGATAATGTCTAATTACTCCCATTTTTCATAAATTCAGTTATAGTTGTCAGCTTTAGAAAACAGCTGTATTTTAGTGCAACATTTTTACGGCTCGTTGACAGGTTGCCTCATTAGTTGTTACTAATTAATAACAGACTTATGAATAGGTCCTGCAGAGTGTTACTCTGCCCGAAACGTGCATGACTAGGTCGTCAAGGACATGTGTTTGTCAGTGGAACCGCTTGGGCTCTGCGACTCTGATTTTGACATGGAAAAGCAGGAGCAGCGAGGATGGAGTGGAAAAGGCCCGTGTCACGTGCAGCTGTAATCCCCGGTAATGGTCTGTTGTCTCTGCTGCACCCTCGTATTAGATCAGTCCACAAGGGGGTAAATAAAGAAACAAAAAGCAATCTGAACTCAAAGCTGTGCAAGTTGAATAGCTATTCGGCAATGTTCTTAGAGCCACAAGGTCTAGTTTAGTCATTCAGAGCACCAGATCGTCTAATTGAATTGACCCTGGACTCAATCAGATTAGGGACACAACATAGTGAATGGCATGTGATGCACCATTTGTGGAATGAGCTTCCAGCTGCCATCAGAATTGTTCCTTCACTCACTCAGAATTTAGCTGTTTTTTTTTTGAAAAAGATCTAAAGATCTAGATTGTGGAAATAATATGGGTTTTGGTTGAATTTGATGGAGGTGTAGCTCTTGCTGGACATTGCTTATCAAAGACTTCTTCCAGGAACCCCTGCCATTAAGCTGCCATGCAGCTGTGGGTTTTTTTTCCACATCATTTCAAGTGAGTGAAACAAACCAAACATGAAAGTGAAAGGACATAGAAAGGTAAGTTCTGAAATGAATCTGATTGGAGGGTTATTTGAAGCCACATCCTACCATGGGTCTAAAGGAGTCTTCTTGCATTCTTGGCTTAAATCAGTTAGTATTCTGTTCCTGTCCAGAATCAACAGGTTCACATCTCACAACGCGGTAAGGTAGGGGACGATTTGTTTGTGTAAAAGCGCTTTTTTGGGTGTGGTGCACTGGGTATTTGTAAATTCAGAATCAGAAAATCTTTAATGTCATTGTAAGTACAATAAAAGTAGGTGCAGTCCCTGAGCCGGAGAGGTATCTGGGGAAAAAAAAAAAGCTAGCTTAAAAGAAGATGTATACTAATATAATACAAAATATAAAACCAAAAATTAAAGGGTGGTGTAAAATTATTGTCTGTAGTCAGTAAAGTTGATTGTACACATTTGTACTTTTTTTTTTATATATATACTTATAGCTCCTTGTGGTTTGCTGACAAACTAGTTTTTCTGGCTTTCAAGCTATTTTGTTTGCATATCTGTAACAGCACTCTGGGTCGAGCAGTGCAGAGCGATGGGAAGTGTGAAAGAGACATTGAGGAGAGTGGCAGGAGAGATTAGGGACCGGCAGGTACCAGCAAGAGTGGAAGGGCATGTTTGCATGACCAGAAGTGTCATATGGGTGGCACTGACGAAAAGACGGGAGTCAGAGCTGGATGTCACAAAGTTAAAGATGCTGTTGGGAGATAGACAGGATTAAGAATGAGTGCATTAGAGGAACAGTTACGGTTGGGTGTTTTGAAGACAAAGCGGCGAGACAGCGTTGGTTTGGACACATACAGAGGAGAGACAGGACGTGCAGGTGGTTTGTGTGGAAAGTGCAGGCACACAGATTTGATACAAAAAAAAAATTGTGCTCAGTGCTCTTTCTGGATACTATGCCTGTATGGAAAGGTACATCTGCATGATATCCTGGTGATGTGCAAAAGTAAAATCTGTCATTGATCTGGACCTTGAAGTGACATGATTCAGCTATTGAATGAGTCCTGTGCAACTTGTACTTATTTACAGTGCACTGTTCAGTAATACAGTTTACCTCTTCTCATGATGTAAGACTAAGTAATTTGAACAAGGTTGGATCGTTCATGTTAACATGAATGGAATATATTGTGGTTAAGGTCAGAGTCAGATTCTGCTGACGTCATCCGGAGACCCCAGTTCGTTCCTGCCCACACCTTGACAACCGCACATAATGAATCCCTGTGTGCTAATTGGTGTTTTGCCGTAACCTGTTCTGATTTGCACTTGCGAATAAAAATAGCCTGAAGCCTCACCTGTAACCATCACTGGCTGTTAATGCATCGTACCTGTTTGCTGCTCAGCTCAGTTCTTCTACTCTGTAATTTTTTAATATTCTGCATTTCGTTTCTTATATCCCGTTTAAAGCAATGGCAGGACCAAGGCCTGTGGTGATGAGTGGGCCCTCAGGGGCAGGGAAAAGCACCCTGCTGAAGAGGCTTCTGAAGGAGTTTGAAGGCGTCTTTGGCTTCAGCGTCTCTCGTAAGCAACTTTTTGACCAAACTGATGCCTGCTGATGTTTGGAGAGACCCTCACGCAGGCTGGTGTTTGATGGTGTGGTATTTTCTTCCCTCAGATACAACAAGGAGTCCTCGCCCGGGTGAGGTCAATGGAAAAGGTGACTCCAAATTCTCATTGTTTTTATGAGCTTTGCAGCTCGACCTGCTTGTTCGATATTAAACGTGTTCTGTGTGTTGCAGATTACCATTATGTCACCAGGGAGGTCATGCTGGAGAGCATAGACAATGGAGAATTCATTGAGAATGCAGAATTTTCTGGAAACATGTATGGCACAAGGTATGTCTGCTTAGAGTTCAGCTAATCATAAATGAATGTGTTTAATTGCAGATGAATGGGGGGGGCTGGCATGTGACTGAAAATGAATGTAAAAGCTCCTCACCTTAATTTTAAATGGACAGTCATGTTAACCCAGCAAATTTCTGCTTTGTGAACCACCCCACAGGTCTTTTTGTTTCATTGGCTGTTGTCAGCAAGATAATTTTTGGTTGTCAGTAATCACTAATGAAGACTTTGTTGAAGATCAGCTCAGTTTGTGTTTCCATTGTGAGTCCTTCCCTCACCATAACAATGTGTGTTTTGTAGTAAAGCTGCAGTTCAGGATGTCCAGGCAAAGAACCTCATCTGCATCCTGGACATCGACATGCAGGGAGTGAAGAACATCAAAGGAACAGACCTCAACCCCATCTACATCTCCATCCAGCCACCTTCCATGGAAGTGCTGGTACGCCACAGTTCATAAATCTGGATTTCTGGTCACTCGGGTTTTATCAGTGGCATGCTGCTAAAAGTGGAGCACTTTACTTTTCTTCAGGAGCAACGTTTAAGGGATCGGAAAACTGAAAACGAGGAGAGCCTACAGAAGCGCTTGCATGCAGCAGCTGTTGATATGGAGCTCAGTAAGCATTACGGAGGACTTCGCATCCTTTTTGTCCCCTCTTCAGCATTTTGCCATATAGCTCCAACGCGTTGTCCATTTCTTCCAGGTAAGGAGGCTGGTGTGTTTGACACAGTCGTTGTAAATGATGATCTAGACAGAGCGTACGAGAAGTTGAAAGGTGTCCTTCTTGAGGTAAGCAGTGAGTAATGTACAAATGTACATATCACATTCTATTTATTAATTAATTATCTTCCATCTGGCATCATTGTCTAATCGAGAAGTAACATTGGTGTTTTTGATTGTCTCATGGTTGCTCAGTTTTTCCCCGTTCTTTCATTTTT
This sequence comes from Denticeps clupeoides, assembly GCF_900700375.1. Lineage (NCBI taxonomy): Eukaryota > Metazoa > Chordata > Actinopteri > Clupeiformes > Denticipitidae > Denticeps > Denticeps clupeoides. The sequence continues at coordinate 16,341,639 of NC_041710.1, forward strand.
AATAGGAAATCAATAAAGTGAAAGAGAGCAGAAATGCGTAATCCACTCCTGACTAACCACACCACAGCCTTCATCACAGGATCCTTCAACACAGCTTACATAAAACTAGCACATTCAACTTAAGCAAATTAAGATTTATGCAGTTTGTGATTTTATTATTATTTATTTTAACATTCCAAAGGCTAATTTAAAGAAGAATTTCAAGAAATGGAAACATCTGTACATTAAATCTACTCCTTGGATGTGTGTGTGGATAATGTTTATGTACTGGAGGCATGTTTAGCTGTACATTTTTTTTTAAATAAATGCTTCTTTTTATTCTTTAAGGGTCATCCAGGATGCCTTAATTTTAAGACAATCTTGCCTCAAGACCTTCTGTTAGCATGCTCTAATGCTACAAGTATATTTCAGATTTTTAAATATATATTACGTTAATTTTGCTCTCCAGGAAAATCCACATTTCCAGCTTTTGCAATCTGGATGTTTCCACATTTTTATTAATTGCAGTGACATCTACTGAGACATTTGCAAAAGATGCTGCTGCTTTAGTGTCCTTAGTCACTGGCTACATTAAATTTTGTGATAAAAGTGAAAACCAAACACTCCTTTTTTTTATTTTTTTTGCAGCGTATCAATGCGTGTCTTTAATTCTGACACAGGAACATATGTGGCAAAATTCTGTGGTTTCATTCAGCATTGATCTGAACATATGCTATCCCATATTCAGAACACTGATCTGAACATATGCTATCCCACCAACAGCCCCACCACCACAATGCTGTAGAGGATTGAAATATTTATATTTGGAGGTCAGATGGAAATTAGAGCCTTTTAGCATTAAAAATGTGATCTTGTTGATAGTCTTCCCTCTGTAGTTAGACTGTCCTGCTATTTTCACTAGAGGTCAAGAAGTCTTGAGATGTCTCAAAACTAACAGGGAAACACCATTATTGATTTAATGTATTGTACATGGATTTTGTTTTTTTTATACACATTACACATAACATGGTTCCAAAAAGGCAACTCCAAAACAGGGGTGCAGTGACTTATGAGCACCAATTGAACCATTCAATTGGGTGAAAGTCCTTGTGTTGCTAAATATTAATAAATAAAAAAACTACAGCGCTCTTAATGGACACATATTGTGTGTAGTTTTAAGTGTAGATGTTTTTTATACCTTGGCTGTTGTTTTTTTTTAAATCAAATGTGTTAACATCCCTTTATATCTATAGCAAATGGACATGAGTAGTCTAAAGTAAATGTAACCAAAAGTGATTACACTAGACTGTCAAATGTTTAATATTCTGTTCAGTTGTAATAAATGTATACTGATCAAAGAATGATTGTTTTCTCTCCAATTCTTTGTATTGTAAGAGGGACAGTACTTGCAGTAATACAACAGATTACTAAATTTTTCTTTTTTTTCACAATCTGTTACAGCTTCATGATCCCCCGAAGTAACATAAGTCCACATTTTTGTTCTGAAACAGCAACTTCATTGTAACTTTCTATGCAGATGCTGGTGTCTGATGTTAATCAGTTCATACAGTTCTTGAAGAACAAAAAAACATAAATAGGAAAGAAAAATACATTTTAAAAATGTACATATTGCCATGACACCATAATAATCTTGTTTCCTTAGTTTGCACTGGTTAAGACAGAAGATGAGAATGAGTTCCAGTCTTCTCACAGGGGAAAAAAAAAAATGTTCCAGTGGGGTGATACAAGGTGCTAGTGGTTTATATACAGTGTATCTGGAAAGTATTCACAGTGCATCACTCCCCCCCCCACATTTTTTGTTATGTTACAGCCTTATTCCAAAATGGAAAAAGGCAAAAAAAATTCCACACAACACCGTATAATGACAATGGTATAAAAAAAAACTGAGAAACCGCATGTACATAAGTATTCACAGCCTTTGCCGTGATGTTCAAAATTGAAATCAGATGCATCCTGTTTCCCCTGATCATCCTTCAAATGTTTCTGCAACTTAATTGGAGTCCACCTGTTGATTTTGACATGATTTGGAAAGACACACCGTCTATATAAGGTCCCACAGTAGACAGTTCATTTCACAGCACAAACCAACCATGAAGTTAAAGGAATTGTCTTGAGGCACCAAATCTGGGGAAGGTTACAGAAAAAATTCTGCTGCTTTGAAGATCCCAATGAGCACAGTGGCCTCCATCATCTGTAAGTGGATAAGTTCAAAACCACCAGGACTCATCCTAGAGCTGGCCGGCCACTTACACTGAGCAATCGAGGGAGAAGGGCCTTAGTCAGGGAGGTGACCAAGAACCTGATTGTCACTCTGTCAGAGCTCCTGAGGTCCTCTGTGGACAGAAGAGAACCTTCTAGAATGACAACCATCTCTGCAGCAATCCACCATTTCAGGCTTGTATGGTAGAGTGGCCAGATGGAAGAAGCCAGTCCTTATTAAAAGGTACATGGCAGCCTGCCTGGAGTTTGCCAAAATTGCCAAAAGCCTCTCCGAGGATGAGAAACAAAATTCTCTGGTCTGATGAGACAAAGATTGAACTGAGTGCCAGGTGACACGTGTGGAGGAAACCAGGTACCTCTTATCACCAAGCCAATGCCATCAATACAGTGAACCATGGTGATGGCAGCATCATTAGTCAGGATACAGGTAAAGATGACTGCAGCAATTTACAGAAACATCCTTGAACTCAGTGTGGGGCGACGGTTCATCTTTCAGCAGGACAATGACCCTAAGCACACAGAAAGATGTCAAAGGAGCGTTTTCAGGACAACTGTGTGAATGTCCTTGAGTGGGCAAGCTAGAATCCAGACTTGAATCTGATTGAACATCTCTGGAGAGATCTTTAAATGGCTGTGCACCATCGCTTCCCATCCAACCTGATGGAGCTTGAGAGGTGCTTTGCAAAGAGGAATTGGTGAAACTGGTCAAGGATAGGTGAGCCACGCTTGTGGCAACATATTCAAAAAGACTTACATTTACAGAATTTATCAGACGCCCTTATTCAGAGCGGCTTACAATCAGTAGTTATAGGGACAGTCCCCCCCGGAGCAACTTAGGGTTAAGTGTCTTGCTCAGGGACACAATGGTAGTAAGTGGGATTTGAACCTGGGTCTTCTGGTTCATAGGCGAGTGTGTTACCCACTAGGTTACTACAACCCTTGACTTGACTTGTGTAAGTTTACTTGAGTCTGTAATTGCTGCCAAAGGTGCATCAACAAAATACTGAGCAAAGGCTGTGAACACATAGAATTTCTCTTTTTTTTTTATTTTTTATATATTTTCCAAGTAAATGTTTTTTCACATTTACATTATGGGGTGTTGTGTGTAGAATTCTGTGATATACACACAAACAATTTTGGATATCCAAACACCCCTAGTCACTGGTATGTTACCATCAAATGTAGTAACAAAAAAAGCATTAAAAAGAAACATGTGAGCGTCAAAAATGAAAGCGTCTCTTGTTGAAGTAGCAAAGAAAAAAAAAGTGAATTTTTATTCACTACATCATTTTCTGTTGATCGTTAAACATAGCACTAACATACATATTGTGGAAATATTTATTTTAGTGACTAATCGTTCGGGTTCTATGAGCAGCTTTGAGGCAATTTCGCTACTGATAAAACTATACGGCCATGGAGTCTCTCTGTCTGCTGGTTCTCTGTCTATGACATTTCTGATGGGTTTCTGTATTATCAAATGGTCCGCCACTCACAGCACTGCCACGCCCCCATCACATCGACTTGTAATCATGTTGCCAACTTCAGTCCACGTGTCCAGGTGAGGGTCATAGATCTCCACAGAGTCAACAGTCACCGGTGCCTGGAAATCCCTGCTGGAGGTGCGGCCACCCACAGCGTACAGGAGCCCATTCACAGCTGCAACCATCACCCCTGCCCGGGCGACTCCCATGGGAGCAACCTCCACCCACTTTTCCTACAATGCCAAGAAAAGTGTCACTTCAACATGCTGCTTTGTGTAAAGCCTACTACATATTTCTTCAGCTCCATCTATCTCCCGTGCTCTGTCTTTATTCCAACAGAAGACAAGTGTTCTCCCTAAACCTGGATTTTTTTTTTTTTAATTACATTAAATCTTAATATTTCTTTTGATCTCCTGTGTTAACGGACATCAGCTAACCTCCTCTGGGCAGTACTTTTCCACTGTCTCCAGGGAACCGAGGGCCTCGTTCCAGCCCCCCACAGCATAGATGCAGTTATTGAGGCTGGCCACACCCACATAGGCACGACGTGTCACCATAACTGGCAGGGCAGTCCAGCGGTGGGAGAGGGTATCGTACATCTCTGCAGAACGCAGTTCTGTTCCCTCATCACTGATGCCACCAATCACATAAATGAACCCTGCAAAGAACATTTACAAAAAGCTGAGACTAGAAATACTAACAAATATTCTACACATAGTATAACAAGTTAGGTCTATAATGCTACATAATGTCATGTTAAAGGCATATACTCTAACTTTCATTCATAGAATTATTCTATTCTATACAACACAAAGGAACATAACATGTTCCATAATGTAACCACCAGATGGAGACAAACTCCATGAGAGGAAGTTTTCCTGGTCTACATGTTCTCAGTAAGTCACATATTGCATGCAAACAGCTCATGCACACTCTTATTGCAGATATAAGCTTCAAACCTAGTAAATCTCCAATCACCCTGACTTCTATAAAAGGAAAAACTCAGACTACCCACCATGCAGTTCACAGCAGCCAAAGTAGTACCGAGGCACAGCCATGCTCCCTATAACTTCCCACTTGTTTTCTGCCGGATCATAGCGCTCCATGGTCTTTCCGATCTCAGACCCAATCCAGCCACCTGGATAAACCGAATCACAGCATCATTACATTTTATTTATATTTTTAAATGTGATCCAAAGGCTCATTTTAACCAACTAATTCCATACTGTATATGTTGACACCTAATATGATTTAAACATAAATGGATAGAACAGCACTCTTTCGTGTGTCAAGGTACCTAGTGCATAGAGAGCTCCACTACAACCACACACACCCACTCCACAACGTGGGAAATTCAGTGAGGCAATGGCAGCCCACTGTTTTGTCACAGGGTCATATCGCTCACTACAGTCAAATATCATGGAGTCCTTCTCTCCTGTTGAACACAAAATAAATGGTCAGACAAGCATCATATCATTAATATGAACATTTCACACATCTAACCCATGTGGGCAGCACCAGCATGCATAAGTGTGTTGGGTATGGATTAAAGCTCAGTTTAAATTTTTAAGATGAGCATCACAAGGAAGAAAATGACATCATATTGTCCATGCATGTAGAAGACTTTCCATCTTTTATGTACACTATACCCAACAACTAAAAAGGCTAAAGCACACACCTCCTATTACGTAGATCATGCCCTCGAGCACAGCCACTCCCACACCACTGCGTGCCTGGTGCAGGGAGGACACAGTGGTCCAGTACTGGCTAAAGGAGTCAAAGCGTTCCACGCAGCTCAGAGCACGGCTGTCACTCCAGCGACCTCCCTGCAAGCGTGTATAGCCCCCTGGGTGAGGAATCATAATCACCAGCAGCTCAATGAAGCAGCGGAAAAATCCAGAATTCTGTGAAATATACTCTAGTAAAACGTTTCCAAATGTACCAATGGCATAGAGGTATTTCCTGGCTTTCCTCCTGGGCCGTGTTTTGGCTGGCTGCAGCAGGCTGACCGTCTTACTCTCTTTCGGAGACTTGGACACCTCTGTGTAATCCTTCAGGAGTGTCTGTAATGCCACACGTAGACTGAAGTCGGAAACACCTTCAATAAACCCAGAAAAAGGACATGAATTCATAAGTTAAACTAGGATATGAAATATGTACTATATATATATATACATATATACTATCTAATGGTATTACTGGTGAGTACAACAATCCTTGAACATAAATTAATTTCAGATATCATTACATTGTAAAACGTTGTAATAATCCTTGTAATGATCCATGACAAATGTCCTTACTCTCTATGTACTTGAACAGCCTCTGTGGCGAGAGCAAGGGGAAGCGCACGGCGTCCAGCACCTCCACAACATGTTTCTTCCTGCTGCTCACGTCCTGCAGCACCCAGTCCATGGCTGCAGTGAACACCTGGTACTCATCCTCAATCCTCAGCTCCTCACTGCGCAGCAGCTTCACCAGCTGATCTTTAGTCAGGCTGGAAAACTCCTCTGCTGCACACACCTTAACAAGAAACAGCAAGACATCTTAAATATACGTAACAGGATTGTAGCCTTGTGGGGAGACACTTGCCTATGAACCAGAAGACCACAATGTGTAGTCTCCCACAACAAAATAAGTCCTCCTAATTTAACCCATCACCCTTGGTGAGCAGTGGGCAGCCATGGGGACGGTTCTTAGCTCAGTGGAATCAGCAAACTTCCGATTACTTCCTCAGCCGCTAGGCCACCACTGTCCCTGAGCAATACACTTTAGTTGCTCTTGGGGGGACTGTAACTACTACTGAGTGTAAGTCACTCTGGACAAAATGCCATAAATGTAAATGTGCAATGCACTACACACTCCAATGATCAGAGAAGGTATGGTTGGAAAAAGAAGAAACTCACCTCAAGAAAGTGAACATGTACGTAGTTTTCTGTGAATTCAAGCAGGTCTAGGCAGGCGATTTGTTCCAGGAACTGATATATGCCCACGCAGTTGGAGGGATCCATGTGTCCTCGTAGAAATTCACCACAGATGGCCACCACTTCATTCAGCTGCAGCATGTCTGCAGCCACCATCAGCTCCTGCACATTGTCCACTGTGACATCCACAGTTCCTGCAGGAATGTCCAAAAAATTAAGTATATGTCTATGTTAATGTAACAATGATGATTCAGAAAAATAAAATGCATTACCTGTGTAAATAAACTCCAACAGTTTCTCAAAGACCTCAGGCTCGACCCCAGCTATTCGCACCTCTTCCTCACGGGCTTCGCTCATCGCCCCAGAAAAGAGTGCTGCGAAGTAGGGGCCACTGGCAGCCAGGACCAGCTTGTGCACGCCGAAGGACTGGCCCCCGACCCGAAGCAGCACGTCGCAGAAGTCGGCGCGGAGGCGCATCTTGTTCATCTGGGCCAGCAGGAGGCGCGCATGCGCATCCGAGGTGTAGAGCGCCCGCTCCGGCGCCTGTGCAGCATCCATGATGGCATGTGCTGACGGGGGCGCTTTTCAGGGCCTTTCAGGCGCGGGTCTACAGAGCGCCGCTCTCCCCACAGCCCGGTCCCGACGGCGCCATTGTCTGTTTTTAAAAAAAAAATGCGTGATAAAAAATGTGCCAAGCTGAGCTTTGACGAATATTGTCACTAAATAATTGCGTCGAGGGTTAGCGGTATCAGAGAAAAGCGCGCGTTATATAAAGCTGTTTTTATCTCTTCTTTTGCACCTTGTGTTACCGCTGACGACGACACGATTCGATGCCAAATCTACACAAGAAAGTTTTGCCACAGCCCTGGCGACCCCGACTAGCATGTCCGCACCAGTCCCCGATACAAAGTTGACAAGTGGGGCAGGGTCCATAAAGCTGCATGCAGCGAGCTGACCATCATAAACGGTTCACCAGCACAGTCCCCTTTGCATAATTAATGCTAGGAACAAATGGACAGACTCACGGGAATTAATTCGTGGATTAATTCGCCTCCATCATTCAGCTCATCACTTTTGCAGAATCTAACAGCAGCTTCCGTGTTTGCAATCTATTACTCTGCTATCCATTAGGCGCGCTGAGTGAACGGCTAGGTGTGGCAAATCAAACGCAGACCAAATCGAGCGGTTTGCTGCGGCTCGCGACAAAACCTACAGATAAAATTTACATTTACATTTACCAGACACCCCTCCAGAGCGACTTACCATAAGTAGTTACAGGGGACAGTCCCCCTGGAGCAACTTAGGGTTAAGTGTCTTGCTCAGGGACACAATGGTAGTAAGTGGGATTTGAATCTGGGTCTTCTGGTTCATAGGCGAGTGTGTTACCCACTAGGCTACTACCACCCTGTAAAAAATGTGTTTTGAAACATTGACAGAAATATTCCATATGAATATTATTATTTAAATTGGAAGCAATCAAAGAAACAAAACGAGATTGTGATCTCTTTTATTATCTATTTCTATAAATCGTTTTATATTATTTATTAATAATTAAAAGTTGTTATTAATGCAAAGTACACACATATGTGGCAGCTGAATCAAAAATATTTAGTTACAGCTGTATTCTGATTACAAGTGTCATTGTTAAGACTAGATAACTAATTAAATTAAACTAATCTCTTTGAATGAGATTCAATTACATCATTAAGTCTGTAAATTGGATGGCACAGTTTGACCCCATACTTTCAATTTGGTTTAAGTGACAAGAACATACGATAGCTCTCATATTGTGCACAAATAGATAACTAATAATAAAAATAAATAATCACAGATTAGTTTTAGTTGTGTTCATCAAAACCTTACATTTTATGTAGCACTATTTCACCCCAAATGTACTATTCTGGTTTTCCCTCCTCAACATTTCAGAGTTTAGTTAACTTCCGTCTAACTTTTCCCCGTCTCTAGTTTCCATCCCCTGGTTACAACAACACTTTTTAAATGGTCTGTATATACTTTCATGGTCTGCATGACACTGTCCGACATTTTGCTGTTCTTCCAACTGATGGCTTCAGCTTTTACGGCAAAGGAATAAAAAAAAAAAGCCATTTGATTACATAAAAACAAATACCCTGTGAAGCTCAGCTGTGCTAGTGCGCATATCTGCAGCACAGGGACTGTGACTCAGCAGGTCTCCTCATTCAGTGCCGCCCTAACAAGCTGTTCTGACTTGACTAATTCCCCTTAGCCCCGCCGTAGTGCTGACACAGTTCAAGACGACTAATCCAGCAGCCGGATCCATAGCCCTTCCTCAGAATTGCCAAATCCCCAACAGCCGCCACATGGAGGAAATGTGATAGGCCACAACAGTGAACCGGTAATACCCAATGTCGCTTCTCCTTTTCCTCCCCTACATTCTCTATTCACAGACTGCCTCACTGTCAGAGGTTGGTCCATTTTCTTTAAGATTGGACCAGCATCAATTGAACTTCCGTAACTTAAAATACTCAGTGTTCAGAAAAAATACTCTTTCGAAGACAAAAAAGGTATAAAAAGGTATTTAATTGTTTTTTTTTTACAAAATGGTTGCACAGCTTTCATAGTAAAACAGTGTAGGAAGATCCCTGAGTAAAATAAATAGAAGTAATAAAACTAAGAACAAAACAAAGGGTACTAAGTGTAAATCAGTATACTGGTTCCTATTTAGACACACGCAATGTCATGCAATGTATGCAACACAATTTGTAATATGTTAATGATGCTATAACATAAGACAGAAAATAAACAGGATGTTTGTCCGGCGTTATTTGAAATGGCCCATGGTAAGGTAGTGGTTCTCTTCAGCCTGCTCCCGCCTCATAAAGTGCATGTAGGAGGGCTCGTGAAAAGTCTTTTTACGGAGTGGCCCTCATTCGTTGAAGTCATCCAGTATGTGGCAGTTGTGACTGTGTTAGCTGTGCGGGCAGGGCACGTCCATGTGAACTGGGTAGGCCAGCCGCACATCAAGGGCCTGGTTGTGCTGGACCAGAGAGGTTTGGTGGTAGTGAGCAACCAGGTCCTTTAGAGACCTGTAAAGGTTGTAGGGTTCGGCAAAGCCATAGCCTCGCGGTGTGCAGTAGATTATGCAGTGCTTTACCTGGTTCTGCAACCTGTTTCAAAGAGAAAGAGACAATAAATAATGAGTATAACAATTTACAGACAGCTTAGGAACATTCCAGTTGAACGATTATAAATTAAACGATTATAAAATCTGGGCCATGTTTAAAGTTGCTTTTAAATACTCAAATACCCCATTTTTTAAGTGGCTCTAGTAAATACAATAAGGCCTGAGAGTAAATTTAACACAGTTTAGGGGACAAGGAGGATAGGCTGCACATTGTGAAGTGTGATAAAATCGCTGTAATGCTGTAATGCTCTTTTGAAAGAGCTTATTGCTTTAATATCCTGTTACCAGTGCTGCGAAAACAGTTAAGAGGCAACTGAGTTCATCAACAATTAGGCTCATCTCCCAGCATGTAATAGAACACGCTGTACTTTTCACAACAAAGCCAGGTTAAGAGCGTTATCCTCAGGTGAACTCACACAACAGAGCAGGCATAGCAGCCCTTTTTGCTGCTGTGACGAATAAGGAAGGCTCCATCTGGCTTCCCAGCCAGCAGCTCCTCTGCCTCCACACGGCTCAAATCTCCAACAAACCAGCTTGCCTCCTCCATCACAAAGTGGGGACTATGGGACATACCAGTCACACATGCACCTATAAAAACAGCTTTACAGACAATCTGACATCTTTATGCATGTTCAAGTTTATGCTCACCTGAGATACGGATTAAGTATCTTGCGGAGCTGCTTGACGTGTGTCTCCAGGCCTGTTTCTTTGCTGAATTTCTCTGGGATTGCTGGGTTGTTGGTTTCCAGATACAATTTGTCATCAAGAAACTTGTGTTGCTGAGATTTCAGCTTCTGGCACATTGTGCTGATCCTTAAGAGAAGGTCACATATAAGCACATATAAATATGTGACAAATAAAACCCTGAAGTTGCCTTTAAGTGGAAAAAATGTCACATGGTGCCTTAAAAGGAGCACTTACAGTATTTTTCCATGGGTCCCCTTCTATACCCACATGAATAAGGTGCTCTTATGAGTAGAATAAATACTTTCATGGATATGTGGGTGTCCCTACATGTGGGGAAGTATCATATTGTCACGGTTCCCCACCGTGTATTTTTGTGAGAGAGATGTGCATTATATTACATATTACAAATACTTCAAATACTGAATATACATTTCCAAAAATGTATTTAAAGCTGTCTAAGGTAAATGAAGCTTGAAATCTGGCATTGTATCTGTTGAGCCACTTCATCATGCTGAAGGAACTGAATGGATCAAACGTACCAGTTTACATCCCTCATGATTCTGTCATTGTGACGTATGCCACACCTCCCCTCCAGTGTAGTCACAAAATCTCTGAAGACATCAACAGCAATTCTTTTTTTCCTTATTTCCTAGAGTACACAATGAGAAAAGGCTTACTTCACATTACTAATAGTAAAGCAAGGTGCCATTCTTGAGTTCCAATTGTCCAATTTACAAAATATGTAAATATTAATAATAATACACATGATAAAGTGTGTCATACATTTACATTACATTTACGGCATTTAACAGACGCCCTTATCCAGAGCGCAATAAGTAATTAAAGGACAGTCCCCCTGGAGACACTCAGGGTTAGGTGTCTTGCTCAGGGACTACAATGGTAGTACCTGGGTTTGAACCCTGGTTTTCTGGTTCAGAGGTGAGTGTGTTAGCAACTACCACCCTGTTTAAAAGGTCATATTCCTCAGTAACCACTTAGACCAGGTTCTGACTGCCCAAATGTCTCTCCCTCACAACTCTGAAACTATCCTCCTACATAATCTTAAGATCACCCTGCACATTTGCATCACTGTCAAAAAAACATCACAGTAAATTATCATACTGTTATCAGCATTGTTCAAAATTGCTTACCTGGCAAACACGGGAAACTGGGTGGGCAAGAGCAACATCCAGTGCAGCATTGTACTGGGCCAGTGAGTGGTGCTGGAAGTGCTTAATCAGGTCCACCACAGAGCTGAAAGTGAATGGCTCGGAGAAGCCATATTTGCCATTTTGGTAGTGGATCTTTATAAGCTTGTTGTCGCCATTTTTCCTGAATCATTGACAAAAACGGATGGTGAATACAATATTTTTTTAAATGACATCCCATCAACATTAAAAAAGCAGCATTAATCTTCAAGCTACCTCAGTGTTAACGTGTACTCCCCCTTTATTCTGGAAGAGGCATCTCGGACTAGAAAGGTGCCATCTGGGCTATCCTGCAACATCTCACTAACAGCCTCCCTGTAAAGAAAATATTATTTTATAAAAAGTTATTTTATTTTTTGCGTCACTTAATTACACACTCTTACAGGTTTTATCTGGCGTCAGCTCACCTTGACACATCACCCCAGTACCACTCAGCGTCTTGCAGGGAGCTGGTCATGGACTGGTCCAGCACAGGAGGTTCAAATCCCAGGCCTGCGTGAACAGCATGATTCTTCTATTCTCCATACATTTCCAAAGACTGGAAGCCATATTTAAAACGTATTCCTTCAAATATTTACTGGTGGGGACTTAGAAATAGAATAAATAGATAGCTGTACCCAGTTGTCTACGTAGAACCTTCAAGGCCGCCAAAGAAAACACGGCGCCAACTACCACTGCGCTTTAACCAAGCCGTTTTTCTGTATGATATGAATTAATCTGGCTCGGACCCAAAAATGACGCGTCACTCACCTGTCCCGCGGATATAATCGGCGACATAATCATCACAGTCACCGTGCATAGGACACGTACCTGTAGGACGCTTCTGATCCATGTCGATGTAAAACAAGAGATCCTCAGGCATCTTGCTCGTGCATCATCAGAATGAGTAAAAGGTTGTTAAAGTGGTATTTCAAATGCAACATCAATTGGTCTCGCAAGAAAGTATTAAACTTTCTCACAAAGCCACCAAATTGTCGTACTTCGTAGTACACTCCACAGTCTGCGAGCCTCGCATAATGAGTGTGGCGGTCAAGTGTCCCGCACTGAAATATGGCAAGACGTCGGAGGCACCATTACAAACACTGATCCTTTCCAAACACTCTCACTGCCTTTCTGACTTTCTCTAATAATGAAATATCAATTGCGCGATGTCTACAGGGATGGTAACTGGGTGTAATATTGTCAAGGGGAACTCCGAATGAATGTAATAAAGTCATTGACATCAGCCTGCTCCCCCCACACGTCATAGTAATGGTACAGTCCGCCGCTCGGCGATAGCGTGACATCTCATCACAGAATGATGCAAGTGCAGGTTACAGCTTTAACATTAGGTACGCTGTAAATCTGTTTGTAATTGTTATCTTTGTTGATTACGTATTCATTTGTCGCAATAAATGTTGTGTCTCGATGTTTTTTTCTGACTCCAGATGTCACAATATTATTCGTTTATCGTTTCGATCATCACAAATTATCATGGCATTAGTTTTACTGTGTAAGACTAAATGAGGAAGTCCAGTAGTAGTATTTGTTAGAGTGTGTTCATCATTCTCGGGGGTCTGTATGCAGTTTTTGACCAGACCTTTTGACCCTTGCTGCGATTTATGACCCGCTATAGTTTGCTCCCATCAGGCAGAGGTTGTTGAAAGAGGAACAGGCCCACCTTCTTGCATTCGGATTCTACTTTTCACGGTTAAGAAATTATCTAGATATGCATTTGAGAGTGCGATCATAAAGAATTAATACAGTTCATGCATAATCATCCTTGCATAATGCCTGATGAAAGCGCAAGGGTTGTACACACATAATGTATGTAAATCATTTTGCCACACAGAATGGTTGTGGGAGATAACTGCTAACAGTCAACTGAAAATTAGGTGAATAATAAGTGTGCGTGTGTGTGTGTGTGGTAAGAATTCTCAGATTTAGGCAGCCATGATTGAATGAGGATCAGCCAGGCTAATCTGGTGCTTTCTGGGCTTGGGGCAATACTGTGATCCGTTCCAACTGGACACTGACAGGATGTGTGCTGCTAGGGTCCTGGAAGGTTACCTCGGGGTAGAAGTGGTTTAGTACTATCAGCTAGAAACATAGAGTCTCAGAAGCATAAAGGCCTGTTATTAATTAACAAACCACAGGACAGATTTTTACCATAATCCTGTGACCGAGGATTGGGAACAGTAATGCCTAATGAAGTGAATTAATTTGCTATTTATGTGTCTGAGGCGTTGTCTGACAGGTGTGTAGCTCAGTGAACTGTATAAAGAACAATTACAGATGAAAGGCACATAATTAGAACAATTTCTAGGTACTGGTGGAGGTAGGGGTGTAAGGAAACACCAACTATCTAAGACTGGTCTCCTTTACGCCTCTTTTTCGCTTTTAAAAAATAATTTCTCATGTATGAACACCACAAAGCACCCACAAATGGGTAACAATGCAGAGAAAAGTCAGAGACATTATTCCATATGAAAAGCTAAAATTAAATAACCAATGTCATTGTACTACAATGTTAAATGGCAGAAATCAACATTTTAAAGCAGGCAGGGCTTAGAGTGGCCCACATTTAATGGCCCACTGTTTAAGAATTAACACTGTTTTTCATGCTGTTACTCTGAGGATCAGCACTGGGAACTGAGCAGCCATTGTCACCATGCCTCACTAGATTTACTGCCTCTCTCTTTGTGGTAACCTTCACCTCTGACCTGTCTCACCCGCTCAGTAATTTCAGGGCTTGTGGGATGCCCTTTCTCTTGTTTCATGACCCTATTCACTTTTTGTTGGCTGTAAAAGGAACATTGCATGTCTCTGAAGCAATTAAAACTCAAACTAGCCAAACTTTTCATTAAACATGCAGAATGTAAGGCGTATATATATATATATATAATATTTTATAATGTATTTTGTTGTACTGTCATTACTCTAAAAAATACAAAACTACAAAAATTACAAAAAATCTGAATCCAGTTAAGTAATTAAACAGTGCAAATTAAATTAGGTAAAATAACACACAAACCAAATACCCAAATTAACTCAAAACAATAAAAATGAACTAGAATTTCTACATTTTATATGAGTCTGTACAAACAAGAGCATATTGTTTTGGTCACATGTTTTATTGCCAGTTACAAAGAATTCACACACCATACTGCACACACACCATACACACCACACACACCATACTGCCACCACCACTGCCACCAAAAAAAAAAACTGATCAGGGCATTTACACTCTTTTCTGTCCTCAATATTTACACACTAGTTTTATTCAAATTTCAACCAACATGAAGATTTCAATAACATTTATCCAAGAAACTTTACATAACTGATTACACACAGTGTATTCTGAACAAAATATAGAACTGAGCTGCAAGGCATTGAGCTAGAAACCACAATTCACACACAATTATAGTAAATACAAATCATGGCTCAGAATCTAGAATTGTAATTATACACTTCTATGATATATACTAATTATAATTATATATTTTTTGTTACAATTATTCATTAACCGTTAATATCTTATTAATTTAAAAATACAAACAAAAAATCAAATAAAGCATAAATATTTATGATGAAACGGTCTTTACATATTATCCTGGCCTGACTTTGTGGGGTAATCCAGTTCCATGTTCTGGTTTGGAGTTTGGTGTTAACTGTGTGTGCTACTGATTTCCAGATTGTGTTCACCCATGTTGCTATGTATAAATCTACCATGGTTGTGTCTTGTTCTAGAAACACTAGAGTTCTAGAAACACTAACTAACCACAGATCTTCTTTGCATGTAGGATTCCTCAAATCCCAGATAGCCTCAGTGGTCTAGGGCGGACATACCATCACTTTTCCATCACAGGGCTCCTTGTTCTTTACACTGAAGATAGTTCGTACATTGTCCTGTTTCAGAATAGGTTTGGGACCAATCACACATCTACCCGGTAAGTATCTGCCATGACTTTAGTATCAACATGCCATGAATCCTGACCAAAAGTCAATCTGAAGAAATGTTCCCCAAAACCTGCAAGGATCCTCCACCATGCTTCACTGTTACCTGCAGAAATGCATTATCATGCCAATCTCCAGACCCTCAGCAAACAAACTTTTTCTCCAGCCAGATATTTCAAATTTTGACCAGCCCAGACTGATGTAAGTATTTAGTAAGCATTCTTAGTTTACTGCTACTTAAGTACTCTTTTACTACTCCTTCATAGAAAGTGTCATATAATCAGAAGGTTCCGTAATCACAAGGTTGCCGGTTCGAATCCTGATCCGCCATGGCACCTCAGATGCGACTGAGGTGCCATTGAGCAAAGCACCATCCCCACAAACTGCTCCCCGGGCACCTGTCATGGCTGCCCACTGCTCACTCAGGGTGATGGGTTAAATGCAGAGGACAAATTTCACTGTATGCATCGTGTGCTGTGCTGCTGTATATCACATGTGACAATCACTTCACTTTACCTGTTTACCTGTTATTAAGTCTTGGATCAACAGGAGTTATCAGATGGCTAGATTACAGAAGAGCAGCACTGCCCTCTGCAGGAGTCAAACAACAAACTACTCGAAAATATATATTCTTAATTTCAATGATTAAGCTTCGAAATATCGAATAGCATTGTTCAAAAGTTAAGCAAAGCCTTCTTCTTTTTAGATGTAAAACAGACTCTCTAGACAGACGCTTTTGCATTTCATTAGACCATGAGCACTAGATTCATTCTGCATAATGCAACATATTGCACTTTGCGTGGAAACGCCATACTTAATAACCCAGCTGGAGACATGCAGAGCGGCGAGTTATAAATTTAGCTGCGAGTTATGAAAACAGATCTTGGACGCCTGACTGGCCAGTCGAACGCGCGCGGCGCGTGCACGAGGTCTGCGTCGAGTCACGTGCGCCTCCGCTCGGTAACGCGCGTCCCACACGGTGACGAGCGAGCGGGGCGGGACGCAGAGGACGTCGCGCTTTACAACTTTTTAGATTACCATTATCATGGTGAGTTTTCCACGCTTGCTAAGTGTCGAGCACTTGCGGTATTTTGTCGCCCTTTCACTGAAGAAATAATAATTAAAAAAAGGTTGCGGCGAGGGCGGTGTGTGAGTGTCCACGATTATGTGATTTAAACGGATTTAGCTCGACCGTGGTTAAAAAAAGAACCCGCACTCCCCACCCACGTGGGCGTGGAAGCGGCCCTCCGGGCTGCGAATGAATATGTTTTATGGATCGTGGTAGGCAGATGGTGTGTAGTTCTTCAACTAAGGTTGGAGGGAACCCAATCTGGCAGGAAAAAGATATCGAAGTGCATGATTCATAATACGACAGTGTGAAAGCAACCTATAGACTCCACTCAGTAATAGTTTTGGTTTGTTTCGCATGATATCTTTATTAAATGATGCCACAGTGTAATTGCACTGTCACACAGTGAGAATTACATTAAAATCTATTTCTAAATTACTAAGCAGTTCTTCTGTCTTATGAATTCCTCAGTGTGACTAATTAAGTTGAACTTTTTAGGGAAGGTTAGCTCCACTTGAATAAAGTGAACTGATTAAAATCTCTTTTTTTATCATGTGTACATTAATCTGACAAATGCTTTTGTCTGCAGTTCACCTGCCTGAGGATTTGCCGCTACGCTTCTTTATTTTAACATTATTTAACATTTAACATTATTTTTTATTTTAACAACTTTTTAAATTAATACGAGTTCCCCTAGAATGTCTATGGTCCTGCAGTGCCTAGATATGGGGATCTGTATAAAGTGTGCTTTGGTTATTCTGCTTCTCCATTCAGACAGTCGGATCTGGAATGTCTCCCCTTATGTCATCAGAACGGGAAAAGTTACCTCCCCTTTTTCATGCTTTTTCCGCCCAGAGAATTTCCCACCCCTGCCCTAAAAAAGGAACACCATCCATCATTTTACATTTACAGCATTTATCAGACGCCCTTATCCAGAGCGACTTACAATCAGTAGGTTCAGGGACAGTCCCCCTGGAGACACTCAGGGTTAAGTGTCTTGCTCAGGGACACAATGGTAGTATGCGGGATTTGAACCTGGGTCTTATGGTTCATAGGCGAGTGTGTTACTCACAAGGCTACAGCCACACCCTTGGCTTCCAAACGTGTGAAGTATTGCAGTTGCTCTGTGATTGGATGTTAAATGAGCACAAATTAATTTTTAGGTTCAGTCACACACTCTGAAGAACCAGTGAGTAAATTGTATTTTTATTGGAAAAACGCAGACACGACTTCCTGTCTGTACGAAAGATTGTGGTTGGTGAATGGTGCTGATGACATCATTTCTGTGAAGGCCTCCTCAACTTCTATAGGCCTCTCTCCTCCTCATCCTGCCTCTCTCCTCCTCTTTTGCATTTAAAGCTACAGACACAGAAACAGCGCGTCCCGGTGAATTTTCATTGTGGGACTGGGTAAAAGTGGCTGAATTTCTGAAAAAGACTTCAGATACACAAAAGCAAACCTTTAACTAATAAGAAATGATCATTAGCTCTGTCAAATGATTGAAGGGGCCTGGTTATTGCAGGATGAAGAGAACCCGGTGGCCTTGGCTGATATTTGCCTGGCCTGGATCTGCTTGAACCTCCGGCAGCTATGTGAGAGGCGTTCTGATGGATCCTTGTGTTTCCACCGTTGTCCCGTGTTCCCACAGGAGCTAGCTGACCAGCTGCTGTGCAGGATGGCAGAGGAGGGTGAGTGAGAGGGATGCAGAGTTGCGTGCATGGCCTATTTTTAATTCACTTCACACACCTGGTGCCTTTGGATCGTGGCTCTTATGGCTGATCATTTGTCACGTTGATGAGGTCTTCCTTTCATCTCCAGGTGTCCTAAATGATGGCACCATCGGCATCTTCCGCAGCCATGAGCATCTGCGTCTTCGTCGTGCGTTGCTCCGCTCCTCACATCTCTCTGCTGAGCCTTTCCGCTTAGCTATATGTCCTCATCGTCTGCAAGAGCTGGACGTATCCCGGATCAAGGGTGACCTGACTGTCTCAGATGTTCTGCTCAGCCTGGCTAATGAGGAATGCCGAGAAAGCCTTCAGAAACTGGTTTTGACTGGTTTGGATCTAAGGGGTGAGAATGTAGAGGCCAGTTCACTCAGCTTCAGTGCTTTACGTGGTGTGAAGAGCCTGGGACTGGCTGGGACAGAGCTTGATGATTCTGGCCTGGAGGACGTTTCTGCACTCCCTCTGTTGGAAGCTCTGGATATCTCTAACACAAATGTGACAGATCTTAGAGCCCTCCTGGGCTGCCAGGCCAGCCTGCGGTCCCTCACTGCCCATGGACTCACATGTCTGGACATGACCCCTGCTCAACTCTTGTACGTTCTGAGCCATTTGCCAGGTCTCCGGCACCTGGACCTCTCAGACAACACGCTCAATGCAGACAGAGACTGTGTGGTCAAGCAGCTGCTGGAGGAGCCAGGCATTCTCCCATCTCTGGTGTCCCTGGATGTTTCTGGGCATAGGGAGCTCACAGATGCAGCCATCCAAGCCTTCGTGGAAGCAAGACCTGGAATGACCTTTATTGGCCTACTGGCTACCCAAGCAGGTTTCTGTGACTTCTTTACTGGGAAAAGCAAGTTAAAGGTCAGTATCAGGACTGTTACCACCCATTAATTAATAAACCAATTAACCAATTATTAATAATATGTTGCATAACATCTGCTGTTGTAGTAGTCTGGTGAACAGCATATTTATTATAACACATGATGCTGCTGTGCACCTTATAAGGCCTTCTGCAGTGCAGTGTAAAGGAAACTGCCGTGAGACTCTTGTAAGCTCTCCTTGGTGATTCATGGTGGTTTTTATATAATTATCACATAACACAGGGTAGGTCGTTTCAGAAATGACCTTTTCGATGCTTTAAATGAAGTATAATATTTTGTTGCAGGTGGCTGGAGAGGCCAACATCGCCCAGATCAGTGAAGCTTTGCACAGGTACAGTGAAAGGGAGTGCTTTGTCCGTGAGGCTCTTGTTCATCTCTACAGCCTGACTAATGACAGTGATGAACCTCAGCCAGATGTCTTAAAGGCACAGTTTTTCATCTCCTTTTGATTGTTTCATTTATTGTAGTCCTTGCAAAAGCAACAAAAATGCATTATTGATAATTTGCTCTATTGGTCTGAATATAAGACTTATTTTTTTAATATTTGTCTTAAAACGTGGTGTCATTATTTGTGGCCTAAATAAAAACACATTGCTGGTAGATGGCACCACATATGATAGTGTATCCATTAGTCTTGTGCAATATGTTTTAAAATATTCCTGTGTTGGTTGCAGTTTCTGTTCCTGCTTTTTTGGTAAGTTAATTGTTTCTCTTTGAATAAAGCTGACCAGGTGACCACTCTCTGATCTCTAGCTGGTATCAACAGCAATGCAGAGCCATGCACACTCTTTGCATGTCCAGCTGTTGGCCACTGCCTGTGTCTTCAACCTCACAAGTCAAGATCTGGCCATCGGCATTCCACTGAGGCTTCTGGGGAATATAGTTCGACAGCTCCTGGCGGCTATGAGGAATTTTCCTAACCATGAGCAGGTGTATACAGACCACATAACATCCAGCTTTAACAGTTTACATTCACTATAGACTGATGACTAATAGCAGACCAGGGCCCCAACAAATTTGGAGCCCTATGCAGATGACAGCGTAAAATGCTGCATTGAGGGTGTTTACAGAACACTTCCACACGAACGTACTAAACAGCAGTTTAGTACGGTGTTACCTTTAAAAATGAGGCAAGTCTTATTGTATGTATTCTTATTATATTACTACTACAGCTTAATAGGCTTTTCTAAGCAGGTAAATTTATGTGGGCTTGTTCTTTTATATTAACACACATTAATACCAACTAGTTTAAACAAACCAACTAGTTTTAAGACTTTTTTGCCCCTCTGTTTGTAAATGACTATCATCAATCATCAATCATGATGTCACAGTCACAGCTTCTGTTCTGACTCATCTATATGTTGCATAGTTAGTTCATTGTCTATAGTTCTTGACAAATCTATACAAAATGCATCTGTTCATGGACCTGTCTATAGTTATTTTTTTTCCAAATAAGCAGGAAAGTGCAATAAATATGTTTTACCTGAAATAATGAATAGTAATGATTAATAATCGTGATTACAATAGTGATAAAAACAATCGGGATTCAAATTTTGTAGCCCTATTGCTTATGCCACGGGCCGGTCTTCTGTTGAGCTACTTCATCGAGTTAGGCTACCATAGCGCGCATCGATCACCTAACCCTAACCATAAACCAGCAAGTTTAGGTTTAGGTAAACCTTATAAATCCTATCCCTGTGGAAGAGCTCCCGAGCCTTTCTGCGCACATTCAGGTCTTGATATGTAGCATGATTCGATACAACACCAGCCTGACTAATAGTGTTCTTACCTGTCTAAAACGTCAAACACTAATTATTTTCTCAGAATGTTTTTTTGATCATAAAGTCTTTCCAGTTGCAGAAAAACTGCTTGCTGACACTCTGCAGTGACCGAATCTTGCAGGATGTCCCATTTGATAGGTCTGTAATTTGCTTTTCCTTAACCAGTCTGTAACTGGTCTACAGACTGCTGCCCTGTTTCGACCTAATTCTCAGGCTTTTTGTCGGCCCAGGTTTGAAGCAGCTAAACTTGTTATGATGTGGCTGAGCACTCGTGAGGACCAGACCCTGCAGAGGATGGCTGTAGCCATTGTCTCCATTCTGGTGTCCAAGGTAGATTTTGGAACAAGCATCAGATCCATTAGACAGTTATTCATACCAGTAACTAATGTTCTGAATGGGTCATGTGTTTTTCTTTTACACCAGTGTCTGCATCAGAGTGCATTAGGTACAAAAGAGCTGAAAACTAATTCTTAACAGCTTTTGTAGCCACTTTTCAACTTTACAAGCAAAAATGATCAAATATGACAAATTATTAATGACAGAACTCTGACTACATGAGCAGTAGAGTGGTATTTTAAGAGGACATCATACTTGTGTTTCTCCAGCTGACAACTGAGGAAACCACACAGCTTGGTGCTGAAGCTTTTATTATGAAGGTAGAGTTTCCATTACCAGAGCCACCAGTACAGCCTGTATGCTCAGTTACTGGGTTTCCTGGTTACTGTCTGTCCTTGTGTCTCTGCAGCAACTTCTTTGCATCGTCCAGCAGAAGGCCTCAGTGGGTGTTGTTGACTCCACCCTAAAGTTTGCCCTCAGTGCACTGTGGAATCTGACTGACGAGACCCCCACTGCTTGCCAACACTTCATCGAGTGCCAGGGTCTTGAGCTGTATGTCGAGGTGCTGGAGGTAAACCTCTCCTGTACACACTGAGAATTTTTGAGCAGATGCTGAATGATTGTGTTGTCTTTAATTTCTTTGTATCTTTAATATCTTCTACAGTCTTACTATTCAGAGTCATCCATCCAGCAGAAGGTCTTGGGCTTGTTGGTGGGTGTATTTTTGCTATGCAGATATAGATATCGGTCTGTATTTTTCTAGTGTAATGCAAGATGTTGCATTCACTAATGTAACTGCATTTATGTCTTCTGGACTTACAGACAGATAAAAATATATATACAGATACAAACATGAATACACTGCTTGCTTGGAGAGCAGCACAGCAGTCATTTGTTCAACAGTTATTTCACAGAGAAGACACTAAATTAAGTTTTAAACAGAGAGCTTGTAGGCATGATCCATTAAACAGCTCTCATGTCCAATTTCAAGACAAATTATACCTGCTCCTGTAAATAAATCATAGTCAAAGGCATCCATCTCCTGTTTCCCTCTGTTTGCTCCTGATACCCCTTGATATGCAGTGAATTTTTTTTCTTACAATTTACATTTTATTTAGGGCCTCATAAAAGCTTTTTGAGCATAATGACACTTTGCCATAGATGTACACACTCAAACACTCATCCTATGCTCCTAGAACAACATAGCAGAGGTTGCAGAGCTGCGAACAGAGCTTTTGGATGAAGACCTGGTTCAGCATGTGCTCAACCTCCTGCAGAGCCCCGAGGTGGAGGTCGGGGTCAGTTACTTTGCAGGTGGTATTCTGGCCAACCTGGCATCCTCCGGAGAGGCTACCTGGAACCTGGACCTGGAACTTCGGAACATTGTCGTGGCAAAACTGGTACTTCTGTTAAATTGTGTGCAAACCACTGTGTTCCTTTTCTCTTGCTGAGTTTCATATTCTCATATCGCAGCACTCTGCCATTATGACATGGACCCCACCTGAACGTGAGATGGTGTCTTATAGGTAAGGGCCAAAAGTTATTAATCACCAAGTCTATGCATAAACCTATAAGCTGCACTAGAAGTACAACATATATGGAGTCAACCATTATTTATTCTAATATTCACTGACATTCACTAATATTGTTTTCTGTAAAACACAGGACATTCCAGCCATTCTACCCATTACTTGACAGTTCTCAACCCACGGGAGTGCAGCTCTGGGCTGTCTGGGCAATGAACCTTGTCTGTGGGCAGAATGGTGAGATAACATAACCCTCCAGGAATCTGTCCCATATGCAGATCTTTATAATTCCATGACTAAATTTAATAAACTTAGTAACTACATTGAATGACATCTATACTCACCAACTGATCCTGTGTGTGGTAATGGGTAACCCAACTTTTACTGGGCAGTAAATCTGTGATCCCACACAAATTTCCCTTTTTTTCAGTCTGTACCTCGTTTTATCAGATATTATTAGGCTGTGTTTCTGATGGAGGCCCAGGAAAAGTTCAATCACCAATCAATAGTCCTTTTGTCAGTTATGGCATAAAGCCAATATTAAACCAGTAGCTCCTGTTTATAATGTATATTGATCTCACTGCACTGATGGCAAGGTTTTAATACAAATGGAAGATTCTGGATGTCCACCAAAAACAGATGGATGGCCCATCCTGATCACCCACTCTAGATTGTATTTATTTGAGTTAAAGGTTTTTGGACAAGCTCTAATACTTAATAATTGTTTTTCTTTTTTAGCCCCACACTATGGCAAAATGCTCCAAGATGAAGGTGGGTTTGCACTACTGAAGACCTTAATAACTCATCCCAACACTCACAACGATGTCCGGAGACTGGCAGAGGGCATTCTGTGTAGTTTAGAGCAACAGCAGTGTCTTGGATAGGCTTTCAATAAACGTGCAGTATCAGAACTACCAAGCAGACAGTGAGGGAGAGAGGAAAGCAGCCTTTTATCTTCATGACTTGTGTTTCTCTTTCATCTTTTTTTTCCACTACAGAGGTGTTTTGAGACTCCCAGAGAGCCTCTGTGAGCATGTGTAATCAGGCACTGGTGTTACGCAGACTGTGGCAACAGACATCGGTCTTCAGGTTCAGTCTGATGGTTCTCAGGGTGGCATGAACTCCGTTTCAAATAGACTGTTAATCGGTAACCGATTTCGGCGTGTGGAGTCTGCTTGAAAATATGAACAGGCACAGGCTTAGCTGATCATATATTGAAATAGGCTTGCTGATATATATGAACGAAAACCATGTATAAGTTACTTTTCTGAGATGGATGGGAAGTAGGCTCCGCCCACCATTTAGCCTTCGGAATGCTGGCTACGTATATAGATGTGAGAAGTCTGTCTGTTTAACGCAGCGTTTAACCTTAGCACCCACAGACAGCTGCAGTACTATTCTTACAGGACCTGCTCACGGAAATAGTTCCGCAGGGTATCTTCTTTTATCTTTGAGATTTGTGGAGACAGAAATCTTCATGACAACGGTAACTGGATCACCTGCTGCTTACTTTTGTTGTTGTGGCAACAAAGACGATATGGATTGAAATTTTGCTGGGATGTGGTACATCCTGAATCCTTCATGGGTTTATGGAATGTGACAGCTGCTATACACATAGGCTAATCTGTGTGTGATTATCAAGACTGTATTAAAATGACAAAGTGACCATTATAATGCTCACTAGGACAAATAATGTATACATGGACATTTAGCTATTTATTCATTGCTAATTGGTTGATTGAAACCAATTCGAGCTTCATCGTAATACTCAGTATTTTGAACGGCAACATGTCTCTTTTTTGGATGTGAATAGAAGTGGACAAGTAAGAGGCTGGATTGATGCTAGTGACTCAGCAGCCCTTTCCAGAGAAGGCGTACAGTGTGCACAGCCCCAGGAAATCAGATATTACCGCACATGAGTGACAAAGGCCAGCACATTTTCAGTTTGTGTTCACTTATACCAACGTTAAATAAAAAGGATTATAACTGAATTCCAGTGTGGTTCATCTCAACGTGATGGACAAGTACATCCCACCACAAAACGTTATATTCATCGTTCAGAAACGAAACATTCGACTACACTTTGTTTACAGAGTCATAGTAATGTTAATAATAGGAATATTATTACAGTCATAGTTAGAATACTAATAGTTGATAACTAACTGAAATATTTGCACAGTAATGAGTATTTTTTTTAATGAATATACTAATTGGACATTAATATAATGCTTTGTCATTTCATCACTGATTATGATGATTTTTAGTTCCTGTTGACGTGCCGAGCTCCACACACCTGTCACCTGTCCCATTGCGGAGCAGGTTTCCACCCGCAATGGAAAGAAAGCAGTTCCGCTGTTCCCATGCCCTCTTCTTTCTTACTCTTTTACTTCCTCCTTTTCCTCGGAGTCAAGTTCCCCGTTCTTCCTTTTCACATGTCGCTCA
This sequence comes from Denticeps clupeoides, assembly GCF_900700375.1. NCBI lineage: Eukaryota > Metazoa > Chordata > Actinopteri > Clupeiformes > Denticipitidae > Denticeps > Denticeps clupeoides. The sequence continues at coordinate 16,367,017 of NC_041710.1, forward strand.
AGCAGCACCATCACGACCCCCGCCAACCAGGCCAGCACAGTGCCAGCTGCAAAGATCACAAAGCCGATAGCCACGAAGAACAAGTAGTCCTGGTGGCCGAGACTCGGGTGGCATTGTGCCCGCAGGTTGAGGCCCAGTTCTGCGAGTCGCCTGCCCCTCATTTCCGGGGGGCTCTCACACACCGTCAGCCCTTCGTCTGCAAAGGAAACAATCAAGACAGTTAAATCTTTTTACTAATGATTTGTATTTAATTGTGAGGAGATTATATGCTGACTGGGGAAACGCTTTAAGTTCAATACAATTTCTTCAGCAGCCAAATTCCAAAAACCTGGAATATTGCAATTTAATTAGATGCCAAAAACTTATAACATTTTAATGGTTTCTAGTATACATCCAAACTTGTAGGAAAGAAAAATAAAAATATGGAATTGCATGTAGTCACCGTCATAGGCTGTTGCGCTCTGATCCTCTTCGTCACCCATGCAACTAACCCCTTCGGCAGAGTGATGCCATACAGATATTAATATAATTAAACAATATGAAACCTTGTCATTGACATTACTAAGTAATTCCCTTCTAATCTTTAACTTAAAATGTGTACATTACAAATAATAAACTATTCTATTTCTTTAATGGAAACATAACGGTCATAAAACATAAAGCTCATCTTATCTTAATGGCTCTACCATTACAAATGAAGATACTCATAGTGGGGTAGCGGTGGCCTAGCGGGGTAGGAAACTGACCCGTGATCAGCAAAGCACCGTCCCCACACACTGCTCCCTGGGCGCCTGTCATGGCTGCCCACTGCTCACCAAGGGTGATGGTTAAAAGCAGAGGACACGTTTCGTCGTGTCACTGTTGTGTTTCACAATCACTTCACTTTCACTTTTCACAAGAATCTGTATTTTGAAGCAATATTAGGTCTTTTAGGTAATATTTACCATTCAGGCTGCACACACACACATTCATATAATAAACCATATACAAGAAACTTTACTTAAGCATGCCCAAAAAAACAGTACACACCCGATCCTTTGTGCCTGGTTTGTTGTGCCTGGTTTGGGAACAGCCACAGTATTGTTCTTCAGGAGGACCTAGTGCCCCAGTGACACTCATTTAAGAGCACAGTGGCTCTTCCATTTCTCTGTGTGTTTCCTCTTCAAATTAATAGTTAATTGCAAAACTAAGACAGTTTTGTTTGTTTGTTTCGGTTCTCCAAGATTATTACGTTTCAAAGTGAACTTCTAATAATTCAAACATGTTACATCCCTCCCAGTGTCTGTAAGTGGACACACTCCTTTATTCGTGTCCCTGCGTTTATCCATAAAATAAAATAAAAAAAAAAACCCACAATGTTTCTCAGTATGATCTGCAACATAATCCTGTCTTCATCTGTGTAACCAAACTCGCAGTTAAAGCCCCCCATTCTTTCTCAGAGCTAACTTACACCCCCCCTTCCGAACCGGCTATTTTCAGCCGCTCGTCTTACATAATGAAATGCTAATCTTCAGTCTTCAGGCCCCGGCCCCGTCCCGACGTAAACGCGGCGGGGCTTTCACCGCCGTGATTTACTCCGATGTGTGGAAGGGGCGAACGTGGGTGGGTGGGTGGGGGGAAATAGGACAGCACACGAGGGAGTAGTTTCGGGGTCGACGTGCGCCAGACGTCCGGCCGGATCAGACCACGCACTGCCGCGCCGAGCCGCGCTGCTAATTAACGCAATTAGGCTCGGAGTCCTCTCGCGTGGCCGCGCGTCTCGAGTGGGCCCCGCGGCTCCGGGACTGATGTGGTTCGGGCGGGGACTGGCGTTTCAACGAGTCTTTCACGTGTCCTGTCTTGACGATTTGACAGTCTTGACAGTGACCATAAAGATTTATATACATGAGCTCAGTGCGCCTTGTGTCATGATCAAGTACGATGTTCAGCAATGAGTAAATTGTACATTTTGGGTCAGACATTTGTGCTGTTATGTGATAAATTGATCATAGACGGAAAGCCTGGTCCGTGTCGTGCACAACGGGACAGAAAGTGCCTCCCGTACCTTGGAACCGGAACGTGTCCGTCTGCAGCCACAGGCACAGGTCCTCCGTGTCGCAGCCGCAGCGCCACGGGTTCCCGCTGAGGCCGAGCGAGCGCAGGGCGGGCAGGGCGAGCAGGGCGCTGACGTTGAGGGCGCTCAGGTTGTTGCGACTCACGTCCAGCACCTGGAGCGCCGCGTCCTCCGCGAACGCCGTGGCGTGGATGTCCGACAGGCGCGGGTTGTCCGTCAGCCGCAGCATCACCAGGCTCAGCAGGGGGACGAACGTGTGGTCCTCGATGCGCACGAAGTTGTTGTAGGACAGGTCCAGGTAGACGAGGTGGCGCAGGTTGCCGAACGTGGACTCGGACACGTCGCTCAGGGAGTTGTTGCTGCAGTCCAGGTACGCGAGGTCGGACAGGAAGTTGAGCTGCAGCGCGGGCAGCTCGTCCAGGCGGTTGTTGGAGATGATCAGCTGCCGGGTGGGCAGCGGCAGGTCGGCGGGGAAGACGCGCAGCCGCTGGCCCGAGCACTGGACCACGAGCTGGTCGTCGCACACGCAGCGCTCCGGGCAGCCGGCGGAGAGGGGGGGTCCCGGGGCGACCCTCACGCCGAGCAGCAGCAGCAGCACGACCACCGGCGCCCGGCGCATGGTCCCGCCGTCCTCATCACCACGGACGGTCTCCGCCGGTTCATTTATCCAGCGCCGAGCAGGCTGCTCATTGTTCACAGTTAGTGGGGTAACGCAGCGCCACCCTCCCCACGCGCGTGGAGACGAGCACGAGGGAGGGAGAGGGGCGGGTCCGGTTCATTACCACTGGAGGATAAGACGAGGCTGGAAAATGGAACCCCTAATCCGAAGGTTGCCGGTTCCAATCCCGAGCACTGCTCCCCGGGCGCCTGTCATGGCTGCCCACTGCTCACCACGGGTGATGGTTAAAAGCAGAGGACACATTTCGTTGTGTCACCCTGTGCTGTGCTGCGGTGTTTCGCAATGACAATCACTTAACTCTCATATTTTATAGAAATGAAAACCCAACCCCACTCCTAGTTATGTTGGATCTCGACAATTACTACTCTGGGCAGAACCCTGTTATTATAACATACACAAAATCCTCACCGCGACCACCAAATTCAGACAGTAAAAGTAAAACGAGGAATTGTTCGCTCTCATGGCATGGAAGGTTGAGCAGTAATCCTCAATTTAAAAAAAAATGTAACAAAACAGTATTAAAAATACCGTCATTTTATTTCTAATGACGTAATTGATCACAGAAGTGGATGTTTCATTGGCATCAGTAAAACTCGTATTAGTTGATATTTATGGGCTGTAATGAATATTAATGTTAATTTAATAATTGTGGTGTGTCTGCTTAAATGTGGTGTGGTGCTCACTGAATTATTCATTCAAAAACATAAATATGACACAATCTTTCATGTTTATAGTCACATTTTAATTAAAAATGTGGCCTTAATGTCAGAGCCGAGGGCATGTACTGTGACCAAAGGCGTCAGAGCCCAGGTCATACAGTTTACCCCTATCAAACACCACAATGATCCAGTCAATATTGTGTTAAAGCGAGAAACTGAGGAGGAAATATGAACACTTAAAGAATTATATTTGCACCATGTTGTCAATAAGCTAGTCGTGTTGTTACATATTAATTACATGCCCGTTGTAATAGTAATACATATATAGTGATATGGTTGTTGTTATTATTAGGTGACGTTAATGTCGGACGAAACTACACGCCCCATATGGCGCCATTGCGAATGTCCCGGATGTTCATCGCGCCGGAAGAGAAGGAAGTGTCTTCCCTGGCCATCTTGTGGCAGCTTCCCGCGAACTGTTCGCGTCAAGCCTCGTAGAATCGGAGGAGAATCCCACAGAAGGGGCGCCATCATGCCCGGACACCTGCAAGAAGGCTTCGGCTGCGTCGTTACCAATCGGTTCGACCAGCTATTGGACGACGAGTCCGATCCGTTCGAGGTGTTAAAGGCCGCGGAGAACAAGAAGAAAGATGCGGCCGCGTCGGGTGCCGCGAAGACCGCGGCTCAAGCCGCCAAGCAGCCGAAAAAGGAGTCCCAGAAGGACAGGAAGAACCCGCTGCTGGACAAAAAGGAGGATTCCCAGGCGCCGGTGCCCCTGAAGAAGGAAGGTAGGAACTACAGCAAACGTCCGGCTGGCGCGTCGCGACGCGGGCTCAGCGTGCTTCTCCTGCACCCCGTGGAGCCGCAGTCAGTCGGCCGGGCCCGCTTTGTGTTTATGTGCTGCGCTTCGCCGACATCCGGGAAGCTGCATCGCGGGTGGCCGGGCGTTACGGACACACGGGGCGTTACGTTACGGATACAGGTGATGCTAGGGGGCGTTACGGACACAGGTGTTGTTACAAAGCGTTACGGACACAGGTGATGCTACTGGGCGTTATGGACACAGGTTATGTTACGGGCCGTTACAGACACAGGTGATGTTACGGGGTGTTACGTTACGGATACAGTAGATGCTACTGGGCATTACGTTATGGATACAGTTGATGTTATGGGGCGTTATGGACACAGGTGATGCTACTGGGCGTTACGGACACAGGTGATGTTACGGGGCCTTTACAAACACAGGTGTTGTTACGGGCATTACGGACACAGGTTATGTGCCATTATGGGTACAGGTGACATTACAGGGCATTACGGATACAGGTGATGTTACGGGGAATTACAGACACAGGTGATGTTATGGGGCGTTACAGATACAGGTGATGTTACAGGGCGTTACGGACACAGGTTATGTCCCGGTACGGGTGACATTACAGGGCATTACGGATACAGGTGATGTTACGGGGCATTACAGATACAGGTGATGTTATGGGGTGTTACAGATACAGGTGATGTTACAGGGCGTTACGGACACAGGTTATGTCCCCGTATGGGTGACATTACAGGGCATTACGGATACAGGTGATGTTACGGGGCATTACAGATACAGGTGATGTTATGGGGCGTTACAGATACAGGTGATGTTATGGGGTGTTACAGATACAGGTGATGTTACAGGGCGTTACGGACACAGGTTATGTCCCCGTATGGGTGACATTACAGGGCATTACGGATACAGGTGATGTTACGGGGCATTACAGATACAGGTGATGTTATGGGGCGTTACAGATACAGGTGATGTTATGGGGCGTTACAGATACAGGTGATGTTACAGGGCGTTACGGACACATGTTATGTCCCCGTACGGGTGACATTACAGGGCATTACGGATACAGGTGATGTTACGGGGCATTACGGATACAGGTGATGTTACGGGGCATTACAGATACAGGTGATGTTATGGGGCGTTACAGATACAGGTGATGTTATGGGGCATTATAGATACAGGTGATGTTACTAGCCGCCTGAAAAAGTGACACGGGACGCACAGTTGCTTAATTTCACCAGTGTGAGCAACATTTCCACCAATCCGGCTACTTCAACATTACGTATACGTAGTGGTGAGAAGTTGGTCGCTGCCAGTGCAGGTCTTAGATAAGTTGGCATGCGGTGTCCGGAGTGTGTGCACTCTGCCCCAGCCATAAACCCTGTCACTGGGCTAGAACGCCACAGAACAGCGGTCCCCAGCCTTTGTCGTACCAGGTATGACCAGAAGCAGCCGCCGGGCACGTAATAAAACCATAATAATGTGTGCAATAGCTTGTGGGCTTCGTTTACCTGCATTCAGCAGTGGCAGAAACGTGCTTGGAGAGAGGCACAGACAGGGAGATGATCTGAGCATAAAAAACACCCTGCAGTGAATAAAATTGAATAAAAATGGTGGGTCCGGTTAAGTGGTTGAGAACCGCTGCCATAGGTTAGTGATGGACGTGTAGCACCTCAGTGATGGAAGTGTGTAAGAGCTGCATGGGGAGACACTTATTTAGATGTAAATAAAGCAGAAATGGTATTATATGCTGAGTATTGTTGGTATTAATAAGCTACAAATAAGCTGTCTTCTCTTCTCCCCTCTTGCAGTTATCCTCTATCTAACACGGCCTATTTATAACAGACTTGAACTGGCGCCTTGTGCTGTCAGGTTATTTCAGGTTGTGTTCTATTTTAGGGATTCGGAGGGTTGGTCGGAGGCCAGAGCAGCAGGGCCAGCCTGGCTCCCAGCACCAGGGAGGTCAAGGGGATGGACGCCCCGGAGACAGAAGGCCAGACAGACGGCCCCCGCGCGAGCGGCGCTTTGACAAGCCCAGCGAAGACAAGCCAGAGGGAGGGGAGTTCACAGCGGACAAGTAGGTCTTTGTGGGATGCTTTGATCAGTTTCACTTGGACGTTTGTGTTAAGGGGAGTGAACCATGGCCAAAGGAGACTTTTCAGGATGGCATGTGAGACATAATTCATCATGGTATAAATCTTAGCCATATTGTACTATACTGTTACTATGACAATGATATTACAGTACTCTTTGTTCTTTGTTTTACTTAAGCATGTTAAAGTTTCCCTAAATAACAAAATTGTGTAGAAATGGAGAAATATACTTTGTTTTGTCCCATGCCTAATCAACCAGTATGTTTATTACAACAGAGCTAATGACCATGGCATCATGCATCTGACTGGGTTTGTTTACCTCATAGACCTGGAGGGGACAGACCTCAGCGGGGACGTGGCGGTGGTCGTGGGGGACGTGGTGGCCGCGGCCGTGGCATGGGAAGGAGCGATGGCTTTGACACTCGTGGCAAGCGTGAATTTGACAGACATAGTGGCAATGAAAAAACGTGAGTTGATCGACTGTTATTGGGCAGAGGTCTGTTGTGGCATTTTGGCCCAAGCATTAAGGCAGAACTGTCATGTTTTGATGTGAGGCTATATCATGTATATCATCTATACGGGGCAGTGGTGGCCTAGTGGGTAAGGAAGCGGAACAATAATTGGAAGGTTGTCTGTTCAAATCCCGAACCTGCAAGGCACCGTCACCACACACTGCTCACTGGGCGCCTGTCATGGCTGCAACTCACCAAGGGTGATGGGTTAAATGCAGAGGACACATTTCGTTGTGTCACCGTGTGCTGTGCTGCAGTGTGTCACAGTGACATTTCCCTCTCGCTAATCAGCGGCCAGAAAACTGAGGAAAAGCGTGGCGGGGCCGGATCTCACAACTGGGGCAACGTGAAGGATGAAGTCAGGTAAAGTCTTTTTTTATTTACTTGTTTTCACAAAAAATTGAATTATGCTTATGTTGAAGGTGACCATTGTGCAACCCCTGCAGTATCGCATGTTGCAGCCTGTAAAATGCCATCTGCAACATCTGCTGCTGTTTGTGGTTCCCAGTTAGTGTTTTCCTGCCTGCTGGTGGGAATGGGTGGGGACTGGTTAAGAACTGTTGGACCTGCTTACATTGTACCATTCTAGATCCCTTACATGATTTCTGAGCAGTATTTTTGTACGTTTGAAAGTGCGCATGCAGACAGAGAGTAGCCTGACCTGTCAGATATCGCCTGTATTTAAAAACGCAAAAAAAAAAGAAGTGAACCTGTAAAAACTTAAATGCGATGACATTGAAAATTTGGCGCACCTAACTTTTGTGCTGGTGAACTTATGAAAAAAGTCGGGCACACCAGTACAAAATGTTAGTCTACAGTCCTGGCATAAAAGGTACAAAATGTTTAAAGTGTGGGAATCTTTAACATGGTAAAGGAAGGCAACGTGGTAAGGTGATACAGTACCTGAATTGAAAGCTTCCACACGTAAACTGCAGTTCACCAAGTGGAACCTCTGCAAGGTACCTCTCCAAGGTAACATAAAAGTTGATGCTAGCTGGGTTAAGATTGCTAACTAATTTAGACACTTGTATTTGTGATTATTGGTAGCCTATGCGGTAGTATCATCCACTTGTCATCTCGGACACAGAAACAGAGAGACAGCAAGCTACCCAGCCCTGGCAGAACTGGCTAAGTCAATGCTCTCAAGAGGGCTTTTGTTCTCTGCTGCTAGGAACGTTGCCTCAACGTTTCCAGCAGAACTAAGAGCAAGCCTTAGTTCTGCTCATATGGAAACGCTGACATTTTTACACTGGAACAGTCACTTGCTTTTGTAAACTATTGCATATGCATTGCACACAAATGCACTAAGGCCAAGTTTATCTTAATGTGTGTGCATTTATTTGTTGTAAGTCATTATTTGTTGTAAGCTGACACTTTTAGTTGAAATAAAAAGCAGGAAAACAGCCATTTGCTTGATTATTTAAACAGGCATTTCATCTTACAATAATGCATGATCAATATTGTTTAAGTAAATTTCATCGATGAAATTGCCAGAAAAGTATTCCAAAAGTATTCTACAGTTGCAGCCCTACATGAAAACAATCACTTTCACATATCTTTATTCAAGAATTTTTTTTTGAGGATAAAAATGTATTCCATGCTAGCAATGTTTAATGAGTTATACTATTGCTGTTTTAAACGTAATGAGTTATACTATTGCTGTTTTAAAACGTGACTTTTTATTTTTTATGATTTAAAATTGTAGTGAGCACGAGCAGCCCCCTGCGCCTCAGGAAACCCATGTAGGAGAGGAACACGCCCCTGCTGACTCTGAAAACAAGTGAGTATGCTGGAGGAGAGGCCCATTCTTAAACCTTCTGCGGTCCATAATGTCCAGAGTCCTGTTACATCTTTAATCACAATGGAGCTCTCTGTCTCAGACATTTGAAATGTAACAGGACTATTTTGTACATTTTGAAGGGAAAATGAAGTGGAAGAGGTGAAGGACGAAAGCCCTAAGGAAATGACCCTTGATGAATGGAAGGCCATGCAGGACAAGGAGCGCTCCAAGGTTGAGTTCAACATCCGCAAACCCAATGAGGGCAATGATGGCCAGTGGAAGAAGGGCTACGTGCTGCACAAGTCCAAGAGCGAGGACGTTGGCGGGGTAAGACCATGGGTTGTAATACCAGCTGTAAGGGCTCTTACTCTTAACAATTCCCCATTTTGGAATTTCATATTTATTCAGCCCTTCAACTGCACATAAATTGCAACAGATTATGCTGTCTTGAGCAATTTGTACCAGGCCCATTTGAATAAAACATATTTGATATACCTGTAAGTATTTTACTTAAAGGTTTAAATAGGAGATTATTGCAGTTTATATTCACTGACCCTTTGTGTTTTGTGCAACTGGGCAATGGCTATAGATCACCTTACAGTTTTAGTCTTGAGAACATTGACATCAAAGGAATGTCAAGCGTAGTTGTGTTTTGCTGCTGTGTCAAAGCATTATAGTGAAGTGTCTTATTTATTTTAAGGCCTGTTTCATATGATATTTTCTTGTTATATTTAGGCTGCTTATTAAGTGTTTTTTTTTTTTTTTTTTTGCTCCCTGTTTGAATAAGAAGAAGTCCGGTGCTTTGATTGACTCTGGGGATTATGAGGCCGATTCAACCACTCTGCACCACAAGGTGATTTGATCTTCCTACTGTTTGCTGAATCGCCCTCAAACACAATTCACTGTGTGCAGCGATCAGTGTTGTGTATTTAAACAGCTCCACCCCCAATTAGGTATTTGTTAGCTAATTATTATTATTTGTATGCAGCAGGGTGGTGACGATGTTACTGGAGACCATCACTTCCGCAAGCCGGCCAATGACATCACCTCTCAGCTGGAAATCAACTTTGGAGATCTGGGGCGCCCTGGGCGTGGACGTGGGGGCTCTCGTGGTGGTCGAGGGGGTCGCAGTGGTGGTGGCAACAGGGCAGGGCGTGGGGGAGGCAGGACTGAAAAGGTGAGTAGAAACAGTGTGTTCTTTCCTATACATAGCTGTTTCTGTCACAAATATAAAAAAGGATAACTTGAAAGTAGTTTGGTTATGTTCAAGAAGGTACATTTGAGGGAAGTATACTTTGAATGTGCTGCTGTAGGTGAAAGTATTTTTACCCTTTCAAACAGAGCCATTGTTTCATAATATTTAATACCCACTGAAGAATACATATGACAGTATTAGAAAAGTCTGGGTTCTGGCTTAACTGGAACAATGTTCAGGAGGAAGACTGTAAACACCCAGCAGACATCACCTCATTTCCTCTTGCTGTTTACATCAGGGTACCCACAGGGTCTTAAAAACCTGAAAAAGTCTTTTGGAATTCTTAAAATTAAGGTCTTGAAAAGTTAGAGACTGTGAGAGAATATCCAAGAATAAAAATACACTGCTAAAAAATAAAGCTAACAAATACTTTGTTATTTGCATAGTTGAATTTGATGACAACAAAATCACACAAAATTATTGATGGAAATCAAAATTATCAACCCATGGAAGTCTGGATTTGGAGTCACACTTGTGTGGAAAAACACTACAGGCTGATCCAACTTTGATGTAATGTCTTTAAAACAAGTCGAAATGATACTCAGTAGTGTGTAGCCTCCTACAATGCCTGGACATGTTCCTTATGAAGTGGTGGATGGTCTCCTGAGGGATCTCCTTCCAGACCTGGACTAAAGCGTCCGCCAACTCCTGAACAGTCTGTGGTGCAATGGTGGATAGAGCGAGACACAATGACCCAAATTTCCCTTGATGTGTTCAATTGGATTCAGGTCTGGGGAACGGCCAGGCCAGTCCATAGCATCAGAGCATCATTTTAACACCTACACACGTGGACAAAATTGTTGGTACCCTTCTGTCAATGAAAGAAAAACTCACAATGGTCACAGAAATAACTTTAATCTGACAAAAGTAATAATAAATAAAAATTCTATGAAATTTAACCAATGAAAGTCAGACATTGGTTTTCAACCATGCTTCAACAGAATTATTTTTATAAAATAAACTCATGAAACAGGCCTGGACAAAAATGATGGTACCCCTAACTTAATATTTTGTTGCACAAACTTTTGAGGCAATCACTGCAATCAAACGATTCCTGTAATGGTCAATGAGACTTCTGCACTTCTCAGCAGGTATTTTGGCCCACTCCTCATGAGCGAACTGCTCCAGTTGTCTCAGGTTTGAAGGGTGCCTTTTCCAGACGGCATGTTTCTGCTCTTTCGGGTCATTGTCCTGTTGCGAGACCCATGACCTGTGACTGAGACCAAGCTTTCTGACACTGGCCAGCACATTTCACTCTAGAATCCCTTGATAGTCTTGAGATTTCATTGTACCCTGCACAGATTCAAGACACCCTGTGCCAGATGCAGCAAAGCAGCCCCAGAACATAACAGAGCCTCCTCCATGTTTCACAGAACGGACGGTGTTCTTTTCTTGATATGCTTCATTTTTCTGTCTGTGAACATAGAGCTCATGTGCCTTGGCAAAAAGTTCAATTTTTGTCTCATCTGTCCATAGGACATTCTTGTGGCTTGTCATTACATTTACATTTACGGCATTTGGCAGACGCCCTTATCCAGAGCGACTTACAACGTGCTTTCAAGTTACCATCGATGAAGAGATCAATTCCGGTTCACTAGGACCCCAACTATGAATACATCTATTTAATTCACTCTGTTGTAGATTCTGTACACAAAGTTCGACAACAAGAAAATTACAATTTAATCTAAATATTCTTTAAAGAGGAAGGTCTTGAGCTGTCGTTTGAAGGTGCTCAGTGACTGAGCTGTTCTGACCTCGAGGGGAAGTTCATTCCACCACCGAGGGGCCAAGATGGAGAAGAGTCTAGATGAATGTTTTCCTTTTACCTTCAGAGATGGAGGGACCAGGCGAGCAGTACTGGAGGCTTGGAGTAAACGAGGTGCAGTGCGGGGTGTAATAAGGGCTTGTCCACGTGTAGTTTGGCATATTCCAGTCTGGCTTTTTTATGATTTGTTTTCAACAATGGTGTCCTCCTTGGTCGTCTCCCATGAAGTTCGCTTTGGCTCAAACTACGACAGATGGTGAGATCTGACACTGATGTTCCTTGAGCTTGAAGTTCACCTTGGATCTCTTTAGAAGTTTTTGTGGGCCCTTTTGTTACCATTCGTATTATCCGTCTCTTTGATTTGTCATCAATTTTCCTCCTGCGGCTATGTCATGGGAGGTTGGCTACAGTCCCATGGATCTTAAATTTCTGAATAATATGTGCAACTGTAGTCACAGGAACATCAAGCTGCTTCGAGATGGTCTTATAGCCTTTACCTTTGACCTGCTTGTCTATAATTTTCATTCTAATCTCCTGAGACAACTCTTTTCTTCGCTTCCTCTGGTCCATGTTGAGTGTGGTACACACCATGTCACCAAACAACACAGTGACTACCTGGAGCCCCATATATAGGGCCACTGACTGATTACAAGATTGTAGACACCTGTGATGCTAATTAGTGGACACACCTTGGATTAACATGTCCCTTTGGTCACATTATTTTCAGTCTTTTCTAGGGGTACCATCATTTTTGTCCAGGCCTGTTTCATGATTTTTTTTTTAAATAATTCTGTTGAAGCATGGTTGAAAAGCAATGTCTGACTTTTATTAGTTAAATTTCATAGAAATTTTATTTATTATTACTTTTGTCAGATTCAAGTTATTTTTGTGACCATTTTGAGTTTTTCTTTCATTGACTAAAGGGTACCAACAATTTTGTCCACGTGTGTAGGTTTGTAATCAATGATTTTTCACAAGGGGCTAGGAAAGCGAGGTCAATACGGGGGTCACCACTATCAAAAGAATACATTCAGTCTTACTCTCATTTAGTTCCAGTGGTATTTACAAGGTTTAACTTTTAAGAATAATAGAGGATAAAACAGCGCGCGTGGTGTTTTGATTTTAACCCACAACTGCAACAACCAGGAACTTAAATGTCAAGACCAGAAAGAAACTCACAGGAAAGAAAATAACAGGTCAACTTAAAGCATCTTCACCACCATACCTTTCAAGATTAAAAAAAGATTTTTGATATGTGGAATGCTGAACTTGTGTTGATGCTGAGCAATTTTGGTCTTAATGGGATGTTGTGCTAAATAGCTGCGCATTAAGGTTTGGGAAGTGAGAGAAAAAATGAAATCTAATTTATTATGCATATTAGCACAGGTATGTCAATTAGAAATGTGTTTGTCTAAAGATGACACGTGTGTGTACCAGGTTTGGTGCTTGGTGCTGTATTTCCACAGGAAGAAAGAAATGCTTACACATTTGAAATGTCAGCATTAGGTCACTGTTTAACATATGAAAGTCGTTATCAGTGCTTCTAAACCAACTTCTTGACAACATCCGGCCCATATTTCATGTGGTTGTGATGAACCGTGTCCAAGCTCAATAAGGAAAACTAAAAGCTTGTTGTTTTTTTTTTTTGTTTGACTAGTTGGTGGCACTATACAATATTTTTACATGGGTGTGACCAGGGAATTACCCTGAATATGTCTGGGAAATTTGAAATACATTTGTACAAAATTTCAAGAGATTTTGAGCGTGGGAAAGGCCTCAAAAATGCCCCAAACCTCCAAAAATAATAATAATAATCCTTACAGATACAATAGGGCCTTTGTATTCCAGGAAAGGTGCAACCATTGTTAAGTTTCATTTAAAGTGGTTTTAAAAGGTCTTAAATTTAAGATATAAAATCCTGGTGGTACTCTGTTACTAATTTAAAGATTGGGAGACTTATGAATGAAGTTAAGTTGAGTGCCATAGACGGCCCAGGTTGACAACATTGCAGTTGTGTAGTCGGCCTTGTGTGAGTAGAAATATGTGTGCCAGATCAGCCTAAAGATGATGTCAGTAGCCGCTTCATTGGACATGGAGAATTAGCATGCATTTTTACTCAGTTTTACTCATCCGTGTTGCTCTCATTATGACTCCTTGCACTAATTGCAGGTTCAGGGTTACCTGTGTTAATCAGGAGCTCTGATTTTGACATTTGGGTCTGTTGCAGAGAAGGATCAACAGCGGAGTAAAATGCACCAACGGTGTTGCACATAACCAAGTGTCCTTAAACTCAGGAACCCCTGCCATAGATGAATTTGTAGCGTAGACATTTACTCAACTGCTCACACAACAATCTTAGCACTTATTGTCTCAGTCAGGCTGCATCATTTGAGTAATGTTTTATTTTAAGTACTGTTGTCCTGTATTGTGATATAGATTTAATATAATAATTAGCCTCTTAACTTTTGTGTTTGCAGTCAAGTGGAGTGTCTGTTCCCAACGTGGATGACCCAGAGGCCTTCCCAGCCCTGGCCTAAAACCAAGCAGCACCATCAGCCATCACAGACGCCCCTCTGGGACCCTCCTCTACGAGGCTTGCATGCTTAAGGATCCTCTGATTATCAAAAATGAAAAGGAAAAAAAAAAACGAGAAAAAAATATTTTAAAACATTGAAAAAAAGACTACCATCCATGCCATTCACTCTGAGGACTGTTTTACCCCCTTTTGAAAGGAAAAGAATAAGCAAAAGGACTTCTCTTGTTACACTGAAGCAAATTCTTGGTGAAGTTTTTGTATTTAGAAAATATGATAGCAGGGATGTTTCATACAGTATTTTTTTTTCCAGAGGTTGTGCATCCTCCATCAATATTTTTATTGCTGCTTGAATGTATGCATTTCCAAAACTGAACTGGAGCGTGGTATGGACCCATACTATATCTGCGGCATTTAGCCTTGACCCCATGTGTGATTCTTCGTAATCTTGGGATCATCTTTGATCGGCTGTTACCAAAAGGGGAATATTATGTATGAGATTGAGCTAGTAGGACCTCTGTCCTTTTTTATTTTGAAAGACATTGTACACAGTTGTAAGTGTATGTAAAGGAAATCCCTGAGGTTAAGTAGTCCAAAAGGTTTCATTTTATTTTGTTTTGTATTTTATTTTTTTCTTCCTTCAGCTTTTTTGTCTGAAGCTATTGGTTTTGTTTTAATGAGAGTAGTGACTTTTTTTCCCCTCCTCTCTCTTTCCTGGTGGACCAGTGGTCTTAGTTCATGTGCTTTTCCCTGTCCCTCTTCAAGATTTAGTCCTGGTCTTGTAAGAGTAGTCAGGGTGTATTGTAGTTCCAGGCTGGTCCTTGTAAAGGTTGCTTTGCGACCTGTCTTATCTGTGGACCACTATCAAAAATGTGTGTTTTATGTACCTGTCTTTGAATGTGTTTGAATGATAAGGACTTATTTTTGATGTACTTATTTGCCATGAACTTGGGTCATTGGAATCTTAGGTTCTAGGTTTAAACAGCTCCATTTGATCAGACAATTAGCTTTGTGTTGAAAGTTTGTAGTGAATTTTGGACATATCTTGCACTTAGTTTAATAATAACTCATACTCCACATGCTTATACCCATGAGTTCTCAACATCATGTTTTTGGCTTTTACCTGTTGTATTTCTTTTTGTGAAATTTGCTGTGTTTATTTCTATAATACAACAGCACTACTGCATTTTTTTGGTTTTGTTTTATGTAAAGAAAATGCACCATTCGGTGTGAAATGGCTGTACAACAGAAGAATGAATGCCAATCCTGCTTTTATCGATGTCTGAAGGCTTTAGTCCCCCTTTTGCTTCCAGCACATCCACTCTGTTCTCATGCGGGAGAGGGGATAGATGTTTAAGAGTCAGCAGTTCAGATCAATCTTTGCTCAAATAATTTATCAGACTTCCAGACCTTAGTGATGTGATATTATTTTTGAAAGGACTTGTACTATTTTTTTTTTCTTCAAACATCCCTGTTCAATAAATTGCTTAGAGGTGTTAAATGTTTTTTCTTGTCTGTGGTCGTGAATCAATTGAGCCGCGGAGACATTCATGCAACAATAGCGCCGAACTTGTGACGTACAGGGTCGCTTTAAATGGTGGGCGGGGTCGACGGAGAGGCCACGCCCACCGCCGCCCACCCGTTCCGGGACGGCGCAGCGTCTAGCTGCTGCAGCTATGGCGGGGACGGAAGACGCGAAGTCGAAGTGCGCGTCGGAGGAGACGAGTGGCGCTGCGGACACGACGTCCGTTTTCGCCAAGCTGTGCGCCGCGGCGTTTTACGGAGTCAGTTCCTTTCTCATCGTGGTCGTGAATAAAAGCGTCCTGACCAACTACAGGTAACGAACCGGTGACACTTTGGCCACGTGTGTGAGTCTAGGCTGAGGGAATAAATGTTCATTTTTAAATGATAAATACATGGATGCAGCCGAGTAAATGACAATAAACGGAAAGTGTGCTGTTGCAGGTTCCCGTCATCGTTATGCGTGGGCATTGGACAGGTAAGTGTTTTTTTGGAACTTTGGCCTCCAGTGCTCTGTTCTGACCGAATGATCATACTACACTTTACAGATGATGGCCACTGTGGTCGTGTTGTGGGTTGGGAAGGAACTGAGCATCATCACTTTTCCGGGTTTCAACCGTAGCATCCCAGGCAGAGTAAGTGTCGGAGCATAGGATGTCCAATCATCACAAATTCCGTATTCTTGTTCCAGATGAGGTAATCTGTTCTTTTCCTGTCCCATACACAGTTATTCCCACTGCCGCTTTTATATGTGGGAAATCAAATGACAGGACTGCTGGGAACAAAGCATCTGAAGTACGTACTGTACTGTATGCATTTGTTAACCGTTTAGGAGAATAATTATACAAACTTGCCACCAAATGCTTAAACAGAAACCATTGGCCCATTCCTGCATTGAACACAAACTGGACACTGTGGTTGCATCGTTTTCCAGTTTTTTTTTTTGTTTTTATTTTATAGTAGCCTGTGACTGTCACGGTCGTATAAATGACGTCCCCCCCTTATTGTCTCAGTTTGCCGATGTTCACGGTGCTCAGGAGATTCTCCATTTTGTTCACTATGCTGGCAGAGGGAACCCTTCTGAAGTAAGTTTCTGTCATTTCTATGCAAAGCGCCATCGCATAGACAATACTGCATACAGTTTTAAACGAGCTGTGCTTATTCCAGAAAGACGTTTTCCAGGTCCATTCAGCTTACAGTATTTACCATGATTTTCGGAGCACTAGTTGCTGCCAGGTAAGACACGTGACCCGTGATGGACTGCTCTACAGGTGTGGTGTTTAACTTGGCGAAATCGGGTGAAGGTGCAATTTTTTTCTTCCTCATGAATGTGTTGGTTTGTTTGCTGTAGCTCTGATCTGGCCTTTGACCTGCAAGGTTACATGTTTATTACAGTCAACAACCTTCTGACTGCTGCAGGTGGGGCATATATGAAACAGAAACTGGATTCCAAGGTATATGACACCACTAAAGATTAGGTATTATTGTTGTTTTGATATGATATAATAATATTAAACAATTCAAATTAAGAAATTATAATAAATAATAATAAAATGTACTTTAACACTGCTAATACATTGCCTCTTAATGGTCCTCAGGAGCTGGGAAAGTATGGGCTCCTGTATTATAATGCATTATTTATGGTTTTTCCCACCTTGGTGTTTGCATTTTTCACCGGTGACTTGCAGCAGGTAACTTTGTTTACTTCCACAATGAATATATTTTTAAATTAATAAAAAAAAACAAGTATGCTTCCCCCCTCACTCTCAGACCCTGGAGTTTGAAGGATGGTCGGACGTGTTTTTTGTTTTCCAATTCATTCTTTCTTCAGTTATGGGGTAAATAGTTAGTCTCTTAACATTTTAGAATGCGTTTCAGTAAAACTGGTGAAATGTTAATAGCATTACTGACATCGCTTATTTCTGCCAGTTTTGTTTTAATGTACTCCATTGTGCTGTGCACACACTACAATTCGGCACTGACCACCAGCATCGTGGGCTGTATAAAAGTAAGTCAGATTTACTGTTCCTTAGATGGAATGTGCTCTCTGATGACGTCTGATTTTCCTTCCTGCATTATCCACAGAATATCTTAGTTACATACATCGGGATGTTCTTCGGCGGTGATTACATTTTCACCTGGATTAATTTTATTGGATTTAACATAAGGTAAATTACTTGTTAATGTTCCCTGTACTATACATTTATATGAACTTTTTTTAATGCTTGTTTTCCTTGTTTAAACAGCATTGCTGGTAGTCTTGTGTACTCGTATATCACCTTCACAACAGCACAAAAAAGTACGTGAAAATGAATTTTGTTTTCTAATCCTGGGAAATAATACCTTTTAAATAAAACACTGCTGAATTTAAGGCTGGTAGATTTGCACTGAAAAGCTTTTCAGTATTATGACTATCATTCCTTTAAAATGATTGGCATTAATTCTTTCTTTCTTTTTTCTACAGAACAATCTTAACAGGACAGCAGTGTGTCTTCCCTGCAGCAGCGTGGACTCTAGAAGCAGAACTTCTAACTGTATTTTTATCCATGTGAACATTTTAGGCCAGAACAGTAACCAAATAAAAATTTTAAGTCTTAATACATGTAAATCTCTATACACACACAATTTTATGTTTGAGAACCTAAAGGAAGATTCAGTGAAAGTGAAGTGATTGTCATCGTGAAGCACAGCAAAATGTGCCCTCTATTGGGTGTCAGGTGAAATATTGCAGAATGTGGCTATATTTGAAGCAAGTATCAGTTCCTGTAGCTTGTACGGGGGTCGAACCTGTGTCCTTGGCGTTATTAGCACCACACTCTATCCAGCCTTGCCGGTTGATGTAGTTTGAAAAGTGACCTGTAATCTTGAGGGTGGATCTGGAGCATCTTTGGTGTTTACCAGCCCCCGTGGGCTACAGGAACGTGCTCTAACAAGGAAAGGTTTATTTATTTATTTTTTTTACCACAATTTGCAGTATTTCACCTGACACTCACAAAACCACAAATCTCTCACTCTTACTTCCAGCACACACTGTTGAAATGTCTTTTTTTTTTTTCATACTTCACTTAGGAATCATATTTTATTTTGGCATCAAACCAGATTTATCACATCGATCGTAAACAGCGATGACAGAAACAGGAACAGACACGCCGGTGTGCAGAGAAAGCTTCACCCAGAAATAGCTCACAAACTATAAAAACAAAGATCACATAGCACCGGGTGCCTTGAGCGTCTTTTTTTCTGCCATAATTCCAACATTGAAACATGAGCAACTCAGTATTTTCCAGTCTCTCTGAGACAAATAAACAGTTTTAAAGCATATAGTCAATAACATCAGCTACATAATAAAACCGAATGCTAAACCATCAGCGTTCAACATTCAACTCATTCATCAGGCAAATGGAACAGATGAGAACGAAGTGTTACATGAACTGAAACAAAGTCCACTTTTAAAATGGTAACCCTTCTAAATGCACTTGTAGGTCAACCCTGTAAACAGTGTTTATGAAAAGGGCAGTTTTACCTACATTCCACTGAAGCATGCCGTTCATTTTAGAAGGCGCTTTTGGGAGCACACACATAAGATTTTATTCCAGAAAGAAACTCTGGTTCTGAAGGGTTGCATAAATTTGAAGCGTCCCGTATGAGGGGAATGCCTAGGATTCAGTGTTTAAAGCGGTGTTGAACCCGAGAAGATAAGAGCTGTGACTTGCAATTCTAAAACATGTTCATGTGCCCACACTTTGTAATTCCCCTTTACTGTGCACACAGGATAATGATGGTGACCTCACCATGAAGGACACCGGACAGAGGCAGATTTACAAAACAGTTATCAAAAGTGTGAGATTTGTACAGATTAACAAAATCTTTACAAAACTTTACATGTTCACCAACTAGTGCCTTTCTAATGCTGGGTTACGAGTGATGAGTGAGAGCGGAAAGAACCTTTAAAACTGGAGCTAGAAATAGCAGTGTGCCTCTCGGTCCTGCTTCTCATGGTTCCCTGGTCTCTTCGTTACTGATCAATGATTGACTTAAATGTTGCAGCTTGCACCAACTCACAACTGAAACTTTGTGGGAGTTTTATTCTTAAAGCTGTCAGCACCTTTATCTCTCTTGAAACTGATGTCAGCACAGCTTAACTTTTTATAAATCATGAAAAAGCCATATCTACTCCAAATTTCCAAACAGAAAGAAAGTGGCTTTCATTTCAACATACATGTTGTACCTCCTCAGAAAAGATAGTACTAAAGGTTAAATATAAATAATAAAAACAAGAACAAAATCCGAGCCTTGACGGAAACTAACACATGAAGAACAGGACTGAAAAGGCACTGCGACTAGTGTTGTTATCACTGATCTCAAAGCTGCCCGACAACAAACCATCAGAGGATGCTTCCAATGGATCGTTTCTGTTTGTGTTTACTATATGGAATTTTAGCGTACCAGAATTCAGTTCGTCGACCACCATGACCACCTTCATCAGAACCAAAAATGAACATACAGAGTAAAAGTGCATCTTGTGTCTGCATTCCAAGTGAAAGCCAGGCCTATTAACCCCTTATGACTGTCCGTGCCTTACTAAAATGGCTTTACCAGCAAATCAATTTTTGTAAAAATATAAATATATATATATATATGTGTGTGTGTGTGTGTGTGTATTCGTTTTAAAAAAATATCACAGACATTTTTCAGATACAAATCCTTTTCTTAGTAAAAGGTTGACAGGTCTCTGGGGAAGGAGTGATGCAATGTTTGTGGTCCCTAGCCCAGCCTTGGGGCAAGGAATTTTGGTCTTGGGATTTGGTGTATATGTACCCGGGATCAGTCTTCCTTAGCCCTGGAAGCTTCAATTTCCAAATGGGCCTCACCCTCAGTCCGGCATTTCTTAGGTAAGGGCTCATAGGCTCGGCTGTCACTGTCACTGCACGCAGTCTCATTGCCATTCCTTTCTGGTGTTGGGGAATCGGTTGGGCAACAGCCATTAGAGTCCTGGCCTGTCAAGGGTGTGTGGGTGTTGCCATTAGGCTGGGTGCAGTCACTTCTCACTTCAGTACCTAAACCCAGCAGCTGGGCAGAGGAGGGGAAGGACTCAGCGCTGTAACTGTTCACACCTGTTCCACACAATACAGAGGTGAAGTCATATCAAGCATCAACATCCATGTTCTTTATGCATCTTAATCAATGAAGGATGTGCATTAGGGTCAGAACATCTTCTCACCATTATGGTTGCTCCCCTCCTCTCTTTCGGATTGGCATGTACTGCCATTCGGGGGAGGCGAGGCTGCTCTGCTGGACGCAGTGCTCTCCGTCTCATCCAGCAACCGGTCCATGTAATCCCTGCAGCACACTCTAGCTGTCAGACTGTCTGTTTCTGCTTACACACCCAGGAGCTAATAGGCACCACCACGCCAAGGGCACAATGTTCACTGTACATCAGGTGCAATTTACTGCACATAGTACTCATTAGCAGAGGTGGACCCTTCATAATTTTTTACGAACACACTGTAGAACGTGAAACTCTGTAATATACCATAATAATAGATTTTCAGCATATAGGTTGCATAAAAAAAAAAAATCATAGAATATATATTCACATATCCTGTTCATATTAATATATCAAGTACATATTAGTTACTATTTAACCTTCATACTTTAAATAGTCTTAGTTTTGATGAGTGTGCCACATACAGTGGTGTGAAGTTCTTTGAATGCTTCGGGAGATCTTGGATTACTTTTTTGCTCCACTCTTTTTGGTCAGCCGGCCACTCTTGGGAAGGTTCATCACTGTTCCATTTTTCATTTGGGGATAATGGCTCTCACTGTGGTTCAATGACTTTAGAAATGGCTTAATAACCTTTCCCAGACTGATATCTCTCAATCAATTTCTTGCTCTTTGGGAAATTTTGGTCTACATGGCTTTGTCAGGCAGGTCTTATTTAAGTGATTTCTTGACTGAGAACAGGTGTGGCAGTAATCAGGCCACGGTTTGTCTAGAGATGTCGAACCACTTTTAACACAGGGCCATGTAGGTTTGGATTTCACCACCCCTTAATAATAAAATCATTCACTTAAAATGCATTTGGTGTTTACTTGTATTATCCTTGTCTAATATTTGTTATTTTTATACATTTCAATCTGTCTAACAAAAAATGTAAGAAGTCACACCACTGTATGTAAATAGTGTGCTTGCATTACATATCCTGTCTGCACACACGACATGTCTACACTTTAAATTTACAGCATTATTCAGACACTTATTCAAGTGCAATAAGATCACTATTTATGTAATGTGATTGTAATATACATTAAAGTACACAATATGTTGCATGCTTTCACGTAAATGTTTCTGCTTTATTAACTGTGGATATACATAATAAAAGATATAAATAAAAGGTTTCCACTTACGTGACACCAGGGTGAAGGTTGTATTTCCGTTTACCAAGTCTGGTTTGCTGTGCAAAGAAATCGTAGCGCTCTGACTTCTTCCACATGTAATAAAATGCCACACATTCACCTACAGACCTAGTTCTCACCTGAAAAATAAAAATCACACAAAAAAGGATAACATTTTTATGCACATAAACAAAATCAACACCAAAACTCACAAAGCTCACCTTGTTGGCTTGTATGAAATGGAAATCTTTGCCATAAGCTTTTAGACCTTGTTCAAAATTTCGACACTCTTCCTCTGTCCAGACAGACAATTCTTCTGTAATGAGAAAAAACAATCATGTTTCTCAGTATTGTCATCTATTTTCCTAGATACAGAATAAACAAAAATAACTAAATGAAAAACTTTTATAATAATGTGGGAAATGTTTCTTTTGGTTGTTGCTGATCTCACCTCTAGCAGCTTTTACATTAAACCTTAGTCTTCTCAGAGCTTCAGCAGTATTAAAATCACACTTCACCAACTCGTAGAGGGCCTGGTGACAAGTAAGATGTTCATGAGAGCATTTACATTACACATAAACTCTAACAAAGGCCTTTTGGTTAATCAGCAATTGCTAACCTCAATTAAAATCAAACATTTTAATAAATTACACAAACTTGACTGACTTAACTTCAAGATCATCTTTGGTTTATAGAGCTAATAAAAATCAAAAAGTAATTTTTATTCTCTGTCTGATATAACAGCCACAAACATGTCACGTTACACACTCTACCTGCTCATTATCTTTGATATGGGAGCCTTCAGGGATGGCGTCCACACCTTTCTCTTCGCCGGTGCGTCTACAGGCCTCGGTTAAAAACTCCACTACTGTGTTTTCTGTGAGAAAGTCTGGATTCCAAAGTAGCTGATCTTCATTCTCATACACTACAGAAATTAAACAAACCAAAAAAAGAATTCAAACAGCACAAATAAGTCATAGCTACACAGGACTTTCTTGATTCTTTGTATTTCAGAACATTGTATATTTGATTGCAGCCATCTATACTTATTTGTGCAGCACATAGCACATCCCATACAGTTCAATCAGAAATGCATGCATGTTTCCCACATTTTAATAACCATATACAACATTTATGTACACATATTAAAGTGGTAAAGTTTTTAAATCATGTTTACCTTTTTCATTCTCCTTATACTTGCATAATCCTGTTGGTGTGTCAGCTTGGTACATTGAACCCACCATGATCTCCTGTAAAGGAAGGAGGGGGAGGTCAAAAATAAGTGTATAATTTGGCCATAGTGAGCTGAAAATAAAAACGTTCAATAAGCAAATATGTTAAGTCAAAAAGAGTCCGTCCATGATCCTATTTAACGATCTCAAATTTTCAAGGAGGTTCACACACTTCCCAATAGCAGAAGTTCCAAAATTTATCTCCCAATTAATAATAGTTTTGGCATAAAAAAGTATTTTTTTCAACTAACCTCAGGCCTGTTTTGAGTAGAGTTTTCTGGTGAGCCACTTTGAGATTGCTGTATCTAGAAAAATATTTAAGTTAGGTCCTTCAAATATGTAGAATTTGTGGACTTTTACACGTGCCTTTGGTTCATCATAGAATCCTGTTTGAAAATGTGTGAACCTCCAGGAATTTTTCCCACTAAATCGGAGTCCAAATCTTTCCCCCAAATCGATGGATCCAACATGGGTTCATGTCATGACACTAATTATACCTTTTTCCAGTCTTCTGATGGGACGTAGTCCTCGTCCTCATCAGATTCTTCCTCAGCATCATTATCTGATCAAAGAGAAAAAAAATAACACATGGCTATGCAGGGACTCTTACCTTTGAATATAATAAAAGCATTATATATACTATTCACATTAATTTACAGGACTTACTCTCAAAGGAGCTCTGTGGCCGAATGAGCTCTGCCGTGCTGTGGGTTGTCACTGATCGAGTATGGCCCTCGCCAGATGTATGGTTCTCATCCACGATTCCAGATGAGATCTTCACTGGAGTTTCCTATTTGTATTAAACAACAGAAGCAAAGCAAAATCTGGACCTGAAATCCCACAGCTATAGCAGGCTATACCATGTTGTCAAAACCACAGAAACGTTGTTGTACAGCCCTGTTCAAGTTTTAATACTAGCGCTAACCAATCTGTGTGTGATTCAGATGATGCAAAGAAACTGTACGCAGCTTGTATGGTAGTAATAGATGTTTTAATGACTGGAAGATGTATTTACGTGATAGAGTTTACAATTTAGTGAAGATAGGACTCAAAGGATTATGTTCAATGGAGACCTCAGACTCATGCCTCAAGAGCTATTTAATTGATCCGGGTGAATCATGAATCACACAGTACTACAGCTCACAGTAACATGGCCCCCTCTGTCAGCTGATGGAGGAAGGAGGTGAACTGCTATTAGTACCTCATGCCTACCCTCTGCCAGCACTAACCTTATTTCTCTTCAGCTCCTCAGTGCTTCTACTGCTCTCATCATTGTCTATATCCTCTCCATCTTCCTCATCCTCCTCTTCCTCATCCTCCTCTTCATCTTCTTCTATAGACTCAGGATTACCATAACCATAAAGATTTAAAAGATCCTGTAAGGGCATTTCTCCCTCCTGTGGAAATAGAGTGGAAATCGGGGTTAAACATGACACTGAAATTTACAGGAAAGAACAAAGTTTAAAAAAACTCTGCAAATATGTCGTGCTCAGTATCCACTTGAGATTGTACAAAACATTATCCAGCAATATAATACTCTGATGTACTGAACATCAATGCTGTTTTTATAAGAAACAAATGGAGGAACTGAATGCAATTTCCCCCAGAAAGTACTGTTTCCTTCATGACAAAATACAGATTTTTCTCTTCTTAATCGATATCATGCTCACACTGCAATGTACAGAGTATGGCAGAATGGACAGTATTATAATATGGACATGGACAATACTTTGTTGCTGGGTTCTCTGTGAACCCTAGTGTGCTCCATAATTTCAAATCACTTGTTCATGTGCAAGCATTTTTCATGGCTAGGGAACAGTTGCTCTACCTTTGCCATTCTTTGGACACAGAACCAGTAATGTGACCTTGAATAACCATGTTCGGCTTCACTGTACCACATACCCTGGTAAGGTCTTTAATCTCATTTCCAAAGTTGGTTTCCCCCTCAAGCCTCTCCTCTTCTTCAAGCGTTTGCTCATCATCATAATCATGATTCAACATGTCAGCGGAAGGATCAAAGTCTAGGTTGTCAGACCCAGTTGAGACTCCTACAAAGCAATACCAACAAAAGTATTAAAACGATCATTTATCTAATTAACATGCATTTCTACACTCTAAAAAAACAACACTCCATGCACATTAGAGCAGAGTTGATATTTGGTTTACCTGGGCTTGAATTCCCAAAGGAGGACTTGTGGAAAGAGTGATAAAAAAATACATGAAAAAAAAACACAATTACAAACAACATTTTGTTGAGACACAGCATAGATAAACAGATCAAATCAGTAAATCACTAAAAGCACTATACTGTCCGACTGGAAAGCAAGTCTGAATTAAGACGATTTTTTTTTTATGGACCAAGACATTTAATTAATGGGTGGTAGTAGCCTAGTGGGTAACACACTCGCCTATGAACCAGAAGACCCGGGTTCAAATCCCACTTACTATCACTGTGTCCCTGAGCAAGACACTTAACCCTAAGTTGCTCCAGGGGGGACTGTCCCCTGTAACTACTGATTGTAAGTCGCTCTGGATAAGGGTAAATGTAATGTAATGTAAATGTAAATGTAATCAACTCAAAAAGCGCCATGGCAGAAGCCATTCAACCAGTTAACACTACAACACAACTGGCAGAACTGAACTAAATTAAACTGCATTTTTATCTAATAGTGCTCAATTAAACCAGCATTTACAAAAGAAACATAATCGCAAAAGATATATATATAAATTGTTAATCTGTGTACGTAAAGGTTCTAAAACGTTTTTTAAAAGAATAATATACTGCTTTGACGTTCGCACCGATGCGCGAATAAGGAGCGTCTGAGAGCCATTTAGCTAAATCCTGGCTATTCAACTAGCTTAGCTGAGAAGTTGTGCAGAATACACAGCTCTGAGGAAAATACGCACGACGACACACAAAATACACCGAAAGCAACTGCACCCATTATATGCGCTTCGACATCGCAAATACAAACTGCCGTACGTGACAATTCCTTACAAATACGATTATTACTTAGACAATATGTATTATTTTTCTGTCTTACCTCCGCCATGTTTGCAGTACTGATGGGTCACATTAGGGGGGGTCACCCATAGTTCCCGGATGCACATGCTCCGCCCTCATATTAATCTGGACCCCTTTTTAATAGCTGTTGACCGAAACCTCATTGGTTGTATATCACAGTGTTATACATTTACCCGTCACAACCACAACTAATCAACTTATATGAATAATTTCCCTTTTCCCTTATAAGCTGCAAGGAATGTTTTGTATAAATAATCTTTACGTTTAATTCAAACAAGACAAGCACGATATGATACAGCAATATGGATGTATGAAATCTTTTAATCTGGTATTGCACAATTATGAGAAATGTACATGTGAATTACACATCAACCATATCAAAAGAGATGACAACACAACACGCATAATGAGTATGAATGGAAAGGTATTCAACTCCATTTTGTCCCCAGCAAATATCTTCCTTGTCATTTAGATAGATTAAACTATCTGCCCATTGAGGCAAGCACATTAGTTCACAACAATTTTCTTTAAAACAATTTTCTTGTACCCTCTTTGTAAAAGTAACTTGAGGCAGCAATGACAGCATGGTGCACAACAATGCAGGATTTCTGTCACACCACCAGGTGGCAGTGTCTTCAGCATCCCATACTTTTGGCACTCATTCTGTCCAGTTTGTGTCCGAAGCAAGCCTGCCCTGCAGTATAAGTTCTCTTTGGACCTCTGTGTTTTTTCCGACCACTGGGTGCCTCAATTGTCTGGGACTTGGTGAGGTTCATATGGAGATTTTGTGCCAGATGTAACCTTTCCTCTTCCAGTTTGTGGACAGAGTCCTCAGTATTGGAAGAGTTCCTTAAAACTTGAGTCCTGTTGTGCTGTAAATGTTAGATTAATTTATGAAAACTATATTTTTGCTTTGTGAACAAATTTGCTAAAATAATTAGAAATGACATGGTCCACATTATAGCCAGGAAAATGATCACCTGATTTTACTGAATATTGTGGTCATCAAACTTCAATAAGAAATTGTCCAGAAGACGTTTTTTTTATATTGAAAAATGTTTCATTATTTTATACAGCTTGAAATATTGTGTCAGTAATACTTTTCATTTGATTTTCTTGATTTGAAAAGACTCGAGTAACAGTGCATCCTCATCAGTGCGAGATAAGTACTTTCGTACCTATGAGATTTGCTCAATGAAACGCAAATCTGTTTATCTGTAACCCATAGTGCCACTAACCTTGTTAGGTGTTGTTGCCAGCGGTTTTGCGCTGAGTGGAAAAGACAAGCAGAGCATCAACAGTCCACACGTGATCACCAGCGCAATGCCCATCCTCGCGTCTGCAGATCGTGCTGGACAGAATGCAGCCGTCAACTCCCGCGCCCCGGAGCTTTATAATATCCCGGCGTGATGTCACATCACACTGGAAACCGCATCCTTTCCATCACCCTTATACATCGTCCTCCAATATTAACGCGGACATCTAATAAAAACTTAGTGTAATAAAAAGTGAATGCGAGTGCACCATTTGTCTTTGGGGAAGTCTACATCGTCTAAATGCCAATTCGGTTAAATTGATTTCTTTATTTAATGTGAGTGAAGTTGATAATTGCAAAATGTGTTAATTTAATTTTAAACCGCAAAATTCCATTTTAATTCATAGTTGTATATTGTTGCGTATAGAACCTTTTTTTTTTTTTTTTGCTTTTTTTTGGCTTGTCTGTTTCTTTCTCTTAAAAAAAAAAAAGACTCAACCTTTCGCCCGTACAACTTCATTTCCCAGCATGCTTTTCCACCGGAAAACGCTTTAAACGACGTCATTGGGTAGCTTAGCTTCTGAAGTTTGTTTTGTCATCGGGAAAGGTAATTTTGTGTATCCACATTTTGAATACGTTTTAGCAACGTTCATTGTATATTTTATGTAGCTTACAGCTATGTTGTTTTTAGAACGTGTGTTATGTTAGCTTATGTTTTGCGATATTCACTGAAATGTTGCTTGCTAATATACAACCCGGTGGCCCTTTGAACCATCTATTCTTATGCGGTGACCGATTGAGTGGCTTTTGTCCTTAGACCCCCGTATTTTATATTGAAACAATATTATTGTTGATTAAAAAGGGCATGGAAGTAATTTTTTTATCAGTCGTTGTTTTGAGCATTAGGTGAACCTATTTTATATCGCATGTTGCCTGACCGCAAGAAATATCTGGTTATGGTTATTATACTGCCGAGAATATACGTGATCTCCCCTTTTTTTTTTTTTTTTTTTTTTTTTAGGATTTAAAGGGTTCCTATTATGGAGTCTAAAGGAAAGGGGCCCAGTTGGTCGAACGAAGCTAGGCGTGGGCAGAATCAGCCCCCACGCAAAGATGCCTACGCCAAGCTGCTCAGCCAGCACCAGAGCAGTAGGTTCAGGTCTTACTTAGAACAGTTCGCCCAACAGAACGTCCTGCCAGATCTGAACAGTGTCTCTAACAAGGGGTGTGGCTCCAAATATAGGAAACGTGGTCCCATTGTAATGGATAAGTTTGATTTGATAGGTCAAGAGTCACCTCTGCACTCTGAAATGAGAGGGGAAATTGGGGATAGAGACAGAGATGTGTACAGTCTTACCAAACATGGACAGTTTGGGACTGTCACCCAGACAAATAACCATAAGGAGGATTTAGCATTAGATGAAAAAAGCCCAAAGAAGCATAAGAAGAAGCAGATGCTCAAAGATCCTGGGTCAGGAGAAAGCACAGGCAGCAAAGTTGACAAAGCTGCAAAGAGTGAATCACAGCACTCAGAGAACCACATTGATGTGAGGTGTGGGCTAGAAGGTGTAAATAAGAGATCAAGAAAAAAAAGTGGTGCAAAAGAAAAGAACTCTGCTGATCCCCCCCTTGTGCAAAACAAAGGCCACCAGCCTCAGGGTAAAGATATACTTTGTCATAAATACATTTATCTGGATTCTGAAATATTGAGGTTTTTTTTTACTTTGCTTGTTTACTGTTTAAACACAGCTTCCCCTGCAGATAGAGTGAAAAAGAATAGAGGTGGAAGGCAATCAAAAAAGGCAATGTTTGAGGAGTACATGTCTCTACAGGATGTGTCTGCTGGCCTCAAAAGAGGAGAACTAATTCAGGTAAAAGGTCTGAATGATCTGAAATCATAATCTAGGATCCACAGCAGCAACGCTTAATGTATTTTAATGTGCATTTGACATTTCAGGGTTCTTTGAGAATCAACCCAAAAAAATACCACGAGGCATTTATTCCATCTCCTGTGAGTAGAAGGCAAATTTAGTTTTTGGGTAGCATCATGTCAAATTTGACTTCTGTTATGTTGCATTACAGGATGGCTTGGCAGATATTTTTCTCGACGGAATTGTGGCCCGTAACAGGGCGCTCAATGGGGATATTGTGGTGGTGAAGGTTCTGCCTCAGCATCAGTGGAGGGTAATTTTTCTTAATTCTTAATGTAAGGGATCATCCTTACATATATAATTAATTAAACATTTCCAATTCTGGGTTCAAATTAATGTGTAGAAAACAGGATAAAAGCCAATATAATCATTGGATTTCAGTGTTTTTCTGAAATGTAGCAGTTCATCTTTACGTGACTTGTTGAGGCAAGCAGTTTGTAAGTGCCAGTTCTTTTTTTTTTTTTTTTTTTTTTTCTTTCTTCTTCTCTATCATAAAAAAATTTAGTTTACCATGGTGTTTTATCATTAGACAGCTCCGCTGTGTCTCTGTTTCTTCTTGCCCCCTCCAGATTTTTTTGGGAGTCCTCATTCATACTTTCATAACTGACTTGGATTTGCAGAGTCATGAATGTTTGGGATTGACTTCAGCCTCTTGTGCCAAACCACAGTCATGATAATCAGATTATAAATAGTATTTTTTATTTTTTTTTTGGCAGAATTATGTGACATTTTGTTTGAATGAGTAATTAATGTTTTATGGTCCATACCCGAGGCCCTTATGAACAGGTTTATTGATTTTAGTGCAAGAACATGTGAGGTGCTCTAAGGCAGGTGACTTCACTCCATAAGCAATCGGTGGAGTTTCTGAAAAAAAATTAGATAGTAATCAAAGAGGATGGATTTTCAGAAAATGCAGTCTTCCTGAATAGATTTCCTTGCATCAAATGACCAGCTGTGCCTGGAATGGAATAGAATCATTGCGACAAGAAAGTCTGTTTCTGGTCATTTGCTTACTTTAATTACCTTTCCTTTTTAAGATGTTCTAAAATGTGATCTAATGTTTGAAACCCAGAATCAGATGACTGCCTATTTGTGACTGAGTACTACAGTTAATGTTAATTACTACTGTAATTGCCCTTCCTGAGCTGTTTGTATTGATTTAATCTGTGTAGGTGGTGAAATCTGAGCCAGACAGTGAAGAATCACCTGAGACACAATGTGTAGCTGGGAACACTAAGTGTGAAAACAAGAAAGCAGCGACCTCTTCCAGTCCTGATGTAATTGTGGAAGCTCACTACAACGATGAGAGTGAGGGTCCCAATGAAGCAGTGGTCCAAAGAGTACAGAACATAAGCCTGCAAGACAAAGGTCTGACTTTTTTTTTTTTTTTTACTCAATTTTGGGACACTATTTCTATTTTGTGACAACTTAAAGCAAATACTCTGTTTATTATTCTTAGGCTTGTTTTGGATATAACGTAATAATTCAACCAGAATGGCACATCACCTCATCTTTAAAAGATCTATGATATTTAGATGTGACCTTTGGTTCGGGGTTTTTTAAATATGCGTCATTGCGAAAAAATGAGCAGCACACCCCTTGAAGTGTAGTATATCTGAGACTATTTGAGATATGGACACTTAAAGCAGGATATCGAGGATTCTAAAACAGATTGAAGTCATTGACAGATTTTTTTTCTAGTTTGCTAGGATTGTACTACCCCAGTGAATGAGCTATTCTCTACAATATGCAAAGCAGTGGCGACTCATTCTTGGTGTCCCTAAGTAGCCTTTGTTTGGATGATAGATATTCGCCTGTGCATTTCACATTGCTTCATTGGAATAAACGTACATACACCACCTCAATTTGTTACTGTGGGGCAAAGAAGTATTTGGCAGCGACCGATTGTGCAAGTTGTCCCACTTAAAAAGATTAGAGGTCTGTAAATTTCATCATAGGTACACTTACATTCACATTTACATTTACAGCATTTATCAGACGCCCTTATCCAGAGCAACTTACAATCAGTAGTTACAGAGACAGTTTCCCTGGAGCAGTTTAGGGTTAAGTGTCTTGCTCAGGGACACAATGGTAGTAAGTGGGATTTGTACCTGGGTCTTCTGGTTCATGGGAGAGTGTGTTACCCACTAGGTTACCACCACCACTTAAACTATGTGCGATGTAAAAAATGTAAATGTAAAAAAATCCCAGGAAATCATGTTGTATGATTCATAAAGAATTAAAGTGGGACAGCTTGCACAATCTATGCTGCCACTGATTGTGTGGTTTTTATATATGTGATCTTTCTACTTATTAATTAACTAATTAATTAATTTACATCTTGCCTATATGTACTGTAATATTAAAGTAAGAGAATTGATCATGCTACAGTTTTGGCTACATTGACTTCTACATTCATGTTTACTAGTTTTCTTATTTTATAATTTGGCTTTATTTTTAAATAACCCCAGCTTCGTCAAAAAATGAAGACACCCCTACTGCCCTCCCTACAGAGAAGGTTCTTCAAAGGACAGCAAAGGTAAGAATTCTGTTTGAATTACTAAGTCAAATTATTAGACATTCAGTGAACGGTAGCAATTCTGTGCCATTTACCTTTCAACAGCAAAGGTTCATTGAATAGGGTCTTCAGTTTTACAGTGTAACCAACAGCCAGTGCACCTGACAGTACTTATGGCTTGATGTTGTAGGTGGTATACATCATAGAGCAGAAGCACTCACGGGCAGCGTCAGGGTTCATCAAATTTCTTCCAGACAAGAACTTTGCCATGTTTGCTCCAGTGGACCACCGGATTCCACGAGTAAATGTGCCTTTGGTGGACTGTCCTGCTAATTTTGATTTGCGTCCTGGCGATTACGCCAATACCCTGTTCATCTGCCGGATCACTCACTGGCCTGCTGATAACACTTTTGCTGAAGGGTATGTGAAGACTACATATCTTTCAGTGTTATTTCAATTAAAAGCATTACTGCAAGTTTAGTTGGCACAACACTGATTACATGCATCAAAATGCCATTTAATTGCCTCTATTTTGCATATACCTTTGTGTAATTATTTGCACAAATGTGTATTTGTAGGCGATTGGCAAAGACACTGGGCCAGGCCGGAGAGATCGAACCAGAGACTGAGGGTATCCTAATTGAGTATGATGTGGACTTCTCAGAGTTTTCTGATCAGGCTCTGGCATGTTTGCCCCAGGCTCTCCCCTGGAGCATCCCACCAGAGGAGCTCTCCAAGAGGCGGGACCTGAGGTGATGCTTTGGGAACTATTCCATTTTGCAATCTAAATGGCAGTGGAAGGTTCAAGATTCAAAGAGCAAGTGATGTGAGACTGTTTCTCTTAGGGAATTGTGACTTTGTCCTTTGTTACCTGCAGGAAAGAATGCATCTTCACAATTGACCCAACCACTGCCCGAGATTTAGATGATGCCTTGTCGTGCAAACTACTGCCTGATGGTACGAGTTGAAAGTGGAACACAAAGTATACATCTGTTATTGTGGCACTAATGAAAACAAACATTGAACATTTTGTGCTATTATACAAAATTTTGTACTACTTTACTGACCTTCAATGTAGTCTAAATTTCATTTTGTATTTTGACAATAGCCGGGTTAAGCATTTCTTTTTTTTTTTTTCTTTAAATACACACAGGGAACTTTGAAGTTGGTGTTCATATTGCGGATGTTAGTTTCTTTGTGGAACCTGGAAATGCACTGGATTTCATCGCCAGTCGAAGAGCCACAAGTGTCTACCTGGTCCAAAAGGTATTTATTTATTTCTGTATGTTTATTTTAAAAAGAAAAAAAATACTTTTAACTGCAATTAACTGCTGTTTTCTGGAACGTACTGGTGTGCAAATTATGAATTTACAAATTATGAAGATGAATATGCACTTTTTTTATATTCAGAATCATTTATCAATGACAAAGTTAGTTTATTTCACTTCATTTTCATCTGTCTGGGGCTCCTGGTTTTTCAAGGATTTTTCAAGGTCAAGGAGAACCTGTCACAACAGTTCATGCTGTGTGTATGTTCCTCACACTCACTCAACAGCACCTGCCTACCCTAAAAATGCATTGTTCTTTTCCTGTGTTTCTGTCCCTGCCTGCGCACATCAATGCCACAAGCATAGCGCACGTTCCTCCTGCCCACGAGAGCTCCGGCACACAAGCACATTCAGCCTTGTTTTGCATTCTCATTCTTTGTTATTTTCATTTCCTCTGGGAGAAGCTGCTCATAAATAATACTTTTTTTTTCTATATATAGCTGCCGATTTATCATCTGTGACTGAGAACATTCTGAGGTCTCTTTATGTACAAAATAAAGGCTCTTCTAAATTGGGTTGCTGGGGTACAGTATCTTGTGTGCTTAAAACAGTTAACCAAAGCAGTGAAAATGGCTTTAGAATAAAGGTTAAATAAGAAATGGAGAGACATCAGATGGGAAGCATGGGTTCAGTGGAGTTTAATGCATTTCTTTAATTATATACATTCAATAATAAGCCACAATATTAACACCACTGATGGGTGAAGTGAATAATACTGATTGTCTTTTTATGATTTCTTGGTTGTTTTGAAATTATTGGACGATTGAGAATCTAAAAAGATCTTACCTGAACGGGTCATGTGGGGTGTGGTTTGTACATACAAATTCTATTCTAAGGAAGGACCACTACTGTGTGGGGATGGAAGGCGAGCCATCCTGGTCTGAGCCCACAAAAGTGTTTCTGTAGCACAACATATGATAGAACCTATGGTCATGATGGAAACTGGTAGATAACTGTCAATTTATGAAGTGAAGATTATTTACAATGTTCATCTATGTCATAATGATACAATCTTTCATTGCGTGTTTGTTTTAAGCCACCAGCAAGAACTGCTGCTTTTGAAATGCAACACTTCAGTGCAAATTCAACACTCCCCAATTTGTAGGTCTCAGACAAAATTAATTTGTTCTTAAAGGTCAGGCTATGGCTTTTTTTGTCAGACCTACTACATGCTCTGCCAGTGTAGGCACAGGAAATGCAAGGCTTAAAGTGACCCCATGCATAGTTAACTCTGTTCCGCTTTAGGAGAGTGCCATCACAAGCTTCCCTGTAGGCATTTACACAGCTATGCCATACCTGCCCTGAGTACAGTTGATCTTAAGGAAAAAAGTGACAGATTAGGTGAAAGTGAAGTGATTTTCATTGTGATACACTGCAGCATTGTGCTTTGCTCAGTGGCACCTTGGCAGATCGGGATTCGAACCAGCAACCTTCTGATTACAGGGCTGCTTCCTTAACTGCTAGGCCACCACTGCCCCCACAAAGTACCTTCAAAATAAATAAAGATGCTTGCAGTGGTTGTGATCTTGTATCTGTAGTGTCTCATGAAGTCATGCTTGATATGTGTCCAGGTGATCCCGATGTTGCCTCGCCTGCTTTGTGAAGAGCTGTGCAGTTTGAACCCGCTGACGGACCGACTGACCATTTCTGTTATTTGGAATCTTACTCCTGAAGGAAAGGTACAATGTTAACGTTTTTTCCCTAAATTTGTTAATTTTATTAGTTGTTGCTGCAGAAAGTTGTAATGTTTGTATAAAAGAGTATTTATATCTGTAAAGGGTGACTGAGTCTTGCATTAAATTGAAATGCAAACAATGTTACCATAGCAGTGAGAATTTCTGAGGCGGCCTTCTGTTTTCCTGTTGTTCATTGTCAGATTCTGAGTGAGTGGTTTGGTCGTTCTGTGATCCGCTCCTGCGTGAAGCTGAGCTACGACCATGCTCAGAGCATGATTGAAGCTCCAGACAAGCTCTTCACCGCCAATGAGCTCCCGCCCTGTGCCCCAGAACACCCCATTGATGAGATCCACCAAGCCGTACTTAATCTGCACGCCATTGCCAAATGCCTGCGGGCCCAGCGGTTTGAAGGCGGTGCACTACGACTTGACCAGGTTGGTTGGAGAACCTCTTTTGATAAAGCTTGTTCCGGTGAAGAACATAAGCAACAGATAAAAACAAAGAAACTCCTATAGCTCTGACTGGATCTACTGTTGCTTGTACTATCTAAGCACTCATTAATATGTTTAATTGCATGTAATTTCTTCAATACATGCCATGTAGTAGGAACAAGTCATTCCAGTAAGTGGTTTTTACTTGCTCAGGCCTGATACGGCATTTCTCAGAAAAAGACAAATTGTCAACTTTTCTCTTCATCAGAAGCCTTGCATCCCTCATTTTTCCATTACATAATGACTGTCATTGCCTGGCAGTGGTATCAACATGGCAGCATGGTTTGGCAGCCTGTCTGAGATGATTGATCTCTTTGGGTGGTGTTCCCTTTGGGTGTCGTGTGGTGCCGCTGTGGGCCAGTTGCTCTCCACCCATACACATGTCTGCTTTCATCGGCCTGTCTACCTGCCTTTACTCTGCTTATGACAGATGGGCACTGTCTGCCTAATTATCCCTTCTGATGGTAATTAAATGATTGTGCCGTGGGTTGAGTGTTTTTGCTGCCTCATGTGATCATGATATTTTGTGTGTGTTTTTTTTGTTCTTTACTCTTTAGATGAAGCTTTCCTTCACTCTAGATCATGAGACTGGCATGCCCCAAGGGTGTTATGTCTATCAATACAGGGACAGTAACAAGTAAGTGAAAATTAAGCTGATTTACTGCTATTAAAACTGTTCTCAGGGGTGCTGTACATTTTGTTTCACCTTCTCTAGTCAGTTTTGCTTCAGATTGAGAAATGTACATATGATTAATGATAATATTAATTGGCATGACTGACATTTTTGGCACTTTGACCCACAGACTGGTAGAGGAATTCATGCTGCTGGCCAACATGTCTGCTGCTCACCAGATCTACCGGACATTTCCAGAACTGGCCCTACTGCGTCGCCACCCTCCGCCACAGGCCAAGATGGTGGACACCCTGCAGGAATTATGTGATCAAATGGGTCTGAATATTGATCTGTCCTCTGCAGGTGCACTTCATGTGAGTCTCAGAGCTGCTGAACACTGAAATGGGCTCATCATTTTAATTAAATATAATAATCATAGGGTCAGTTCCCCTTTCATGGATTAAGGCTAGTCCTAGACTAAAAGATCTTCAGCAAAGTTCTTGATGAGTCTAGAACTATGTTTAACAGGAAACTGACCCATAATCATGCTTTATAATCACAAATTTATGTTTACAGAGGAGCCTGAATGAGACTCTGGGCAATGACCAGTACTCCAGTGCCAGGAAAGAAGTTCTCACCAACATGTGCTCCAGGCCAATGCAGGTTGGAGCAAGACCATTACTTCTCCTCAACAGCACTTACGAGCCATGACAGAGCACTCAAACCACCAGGTTTCATTTTGAGCTGCTAGATTTTTGAGCACAGATAATAATTTACAGTCAGTGTATGCTGCCATTGCTGACTGTCAGACAAGATTTCTGACTTATGCAGGTGTATCTAAACAATGAAGAATACAGAAATGTGGAATTGTTGGTTAAACTTCAGCTATTACTCTGAATAAATAATTTGTAGTTGCACATACAGTGCAATAATTTGTAGTTGCACATACAGTAATGTTAGGTTAGGAGAATATGCTCGTTTTTAGAGTTGAGTTGTATGTATTGCATTAACCCTGTTTCAATTCATTTGTTTTAAGATGGCTCTTTATTTCTGCTCTGGGGCATTGAAGAATGAGACACTCTTTCGCCACTATGCCCTGAATGTGCCAATGTACACCCACTTCACCTCTCCCATCAGACGCTATGCAGACGTTATTGTACATAGGCTGCTAGCAGCTTCACTGCGTGAGTTTAATTTCCAATTCTGTTTCATTAAACGGTGTGTGAGGTGTGCATGTTACGTATGTCAGAGGTTTTATTAAGTTTGTGCATACCCTTTTGCGTGTGTGTTTTGATTCACATAGGCTGTGGACCTCACATAAAGATCACCACTGAGGACATTCAGAATCAGGCCTCCCACTGTAATGACAGAAAGACTGCGTCAAAGAGGGTACAGGAGTTGAGCTCTGAGCTCTTTTTCAGTGTCTTTGTCAAGGTAATAGCACAAACACACACTCTTATTCATCTTGTTCATACAGAGAGCGTGGTTTTAATCCAGTCCATACAGTGTTTGACTAGTTGCTGGTTTGTTTAGGAGTCCGGTCCTTTGGACTCTGAGGCAATGGTGATGGGAATGCTTGACCAGTCCTTTGATGTGTTGGTGCTGCGGTATGGCGTACAGAAGAGAATCTACTGTAATGTAAGTACAGTTCCTGTTTATCTACCTGTAATATGTGAATTTCACTACTTTCCATTAGTGATGTAAAAATTGCATTTTGTGTCAGTCCCTTGAGGGCCTTCAGAGCTTTGAGTACAAGAAGGTGGGCAAATGTCCAGAAATGACACTCCTGTGGACTCCGGATGACACAGAAAAACCTTGTATTCGGCAGGTAATTACATGTAATATACTGAACATTTTTAATATTGCAGATTGTTATATACTTTTGGGTGTGTGAGACTGGTTCTGGAGCCTGTCACATTAATGCTGATGTGCTCTTTTTAAAATACATGCCCATGTACCTGTGTTGTCTGTTGTGTAAATATGTAAATGGTTTCTTTTTATTTTATGTAGAAGTTTGCATTAGAGCAATTGTTAAATTGTACACTATTCTGTGCTTGTTTCTTGCTCTGGGATTTAGGCAACCCTAGTACATACAGAATAGTAGGTGTTTTTAAGAATGCAGGGGAGACGTGCCTTCATGCTTGAAAAAAATTTCAAACGAATAGTCCATTTGTAAAATTGGTTTGCTAGACATTGATTGAAATTAATTAGGGTACTGACAACAGGTCACTAATTTATGTTGCTTTTGAATAAGTGTATTTAGTCAAATGCAGAAAAATGGGAGAGCAGGAGGCTGTGTATTGAAGCGACTATTTATTTATTTATTTATCTATTCCATCTTAAATAACCCATTCTAATAATCATGTACTGTTTAATATTTAGCTAGACTTAGAGATGTCACTTTTGCAAATATACAGGGCTGGTTGCATTCAGGCGCCACGCAGGCTCTCCGGTGTACCGAAGTGGCTGCGAAATAAATAAATAATGAATGAAAATCAGGTCTGCCCAATAATCAGACATTAGATCTGAGAGGCACAGCTCAGAGCGCAGCTTTCACCACGCCAACAATAGGTCTGCCTGCCAGTAAGCCAATCAGAGATAGGGAGGGGTGAACCTTTGATCTTGGCCAAACACATCGATACAGATCCTGCAGTTTTTTGATGTGACTGAAACGATATGAGATGCAAGGTAAATGCTTGTCATGTGACTATAACTATAAGAAATGTATGTATTTTTGTTGATTATTAAAAAAATAAGACTTTACAAAATTATAACTATATGGAACAAATCTGTATTATTCTTGAGTCTATAAGATAACAATAATATCCTTGTTCTAAATTATGATTACCTTGTTTTTTTGTTTTAATTATGAAATGGGTTTGACTAAAATAATTTAGTTTTTGTCTTTTCTACTAGGTATTTGTACTATATTTGAATGGGTTACTAATAAAAGACACTAAAATACTTTTTCATTGACAAAAACTAGACTACAACAGTCATGGGAAATTCTGACTAAAATGCTGAAACTTGAGTAGATTAAAACGAGTATGTAAGTGAGTAATAAAACCCTCACATAAAAAAGGCTCAGGAATCCCCCCCCCACCCAATATCAGCTCTGTATATAAATATAACTGTGTCTCTGCTATGTATGCTTGTCTAATATAAAGTTCTACCTTATCCAGGATCTTTCCATATTCAGCCTGGTGGAGGTGCAGCTGAAATCTGATAAAGCTCCTCTGAAATACAGCGCGGTGTTGAAGAGACCTTAGGGATGGCGACATAAACATCTTGCTATTGTTCACTTTCAGGCACCCTCAGAACTGGATTTGACCCATACATGTATTGAACCCACACATGCAATAAGGCATTTAGAAAAGTTTTAGTATTACTGTAAGTAGAACATTGTGTTTTGTTGAACAGATCATAGTCTCATACAACTGACCTGCTGCTTTATTATGTTCTATTGATGTACCAATTGTCCTCTATATTATTTTATTTTTTGGCTCACTGCTTCATAGATATAACTGATTTCATCAGTTTTATTTTAAATAATTTTCTGTATGAAATTGTTTATTTTATTATTTGATTCTTATAATTGTACACGTGCCTTAAATATTTTATAGTTTTAATGATTTATTAAGCAGTGTGGGTGCATTTTAGTGATTGTCATTGTTTTTACTTTTTGTCTAAGCACAGACATTTATATGCTACCAGAAGTGAGCGTATTAAGTATTGTCACTAAAAGCATGTAATTGTGTAAATCTCCAGAGTTCTAAGGAAGATAACCAAAAGTTGACACAATAGCTTTACCAAAATTTACTCTGCTCATGTCAGTTTATGTGCTTTTATGAAATATTATGTGAAATGTGCACTTTTGTTATATGCTGCTTGTAGCAATGTAATGGGTGCAAGATTGGAGACTATAAAAGAAACTGCACATTCTGAAGAAATGGATTGTATGTGCCATGGACTGAATTAAAATCTGAGGCAGAAGGCAATTTCCGTTTGTGTCCAGAACTGTCATTCAGATCAATCAGAATCAGAAAACTTCATTAATCCTGAAGGAAATTGCTTAAATTTTCTTATCTGGCGCCAATTAAATTTGTCTGTGTTCTTTCACCATTAAATGTGATTGGTAACATCCCTGAAGTTGAACTTTATTTAAAGAGAAAGCTACAACAACTATTTAATAAAGTTGGTTGTGTATTAATAATTTTTTCTAAAATTGGAACTGGTATGCAGTTCTGAAAAGAAGAAATTTAGGGTATTTAGGTCTAATGAACTTTGTTTTTGTTGTGTATATATGTTTTTTTTAATGGTGATAAAACATTCATTTGAAAGGGGAGGAAACGGGAGGAAAGCTTTCTGCAGGATGCGATTTTTGTTTGCTGACAACCAGATTAAATGTTAATGTTAAATCCTTTTGTAGTGGACTAATTGAGGAAATCTCCACGCTCCACGGAACAGCGGTAGCGCTCTTCGAACGCCAGATGTCGCTGCTGTACCAACAATGAATTCGCGCCGTGACTCGGTGCATCTGTCCCGCACGAACACAATCTGTTCCGTGTTCAAAAACAATATCTTGACGAACGCAAGTATTAAATTTTCCAGAATAGCCTTGTTGTTTCACGTAAACAAAGCACGTGCTCGTGGGTCGACACGGCGTTTAGTTGTCGCCTCCGTCCCGCGGTCACGGTTGATGAGACGGGAAGTGGAACAGAATCCGCTACTGATCCGGCCCAACCGGGACGGTTCCTATTGGCCGCGGCGCCTGTCGCTCACCCGCCGCACGGCCCAGCCCGGAGTGGGAGCGGATTTCGGCACCACCGCGGTCGCGTCGGGCTCTTGCGCTAATGCGATGCCCGTATTAGCAAGAACTACCTGCGTTTTTCAGAATCGTTCTGTGCAGTGAATCTTGCTCACCGGGCGCCTCCTGACCTTTTTTTAAATATAGAAACGATATATTTGGTTTCTCCGGTGGCCAGCAGACGCACCTTATTTTAAAATTAAATATATATATACATATATATAAATATATAGCACGGAAATGAAGGTAACAGTGGATTTTGAGGAATGTCTGAAAGATTCTCCACGATTCCGGTAAGGTTGCATTTTAATGTTTTTTTTTTTTTTTTAAATGGCCAGGAGTATCATATTGTGTGTATCTCTCTCTCTCTCTCTCTCTCTTTCTCTCTCTCTCCCGCTCCCCATTCATTTCGACCGTGTCACCCGTCCGAAAACGGGCCGAATGTTCTGTTGTATCATAATGCACGTTGAGGACAGGAGACATTTCGCGCAGGATCAGCCTTTTGTAGGTGGACGAGAACCCGAGCGGGGCGGGGGGGGTGTCCGTGGGGTATATCGGACATGCGGATTCGGGTCTAATTTGATCGCAGCAGAGAAACACCAGACACTGAAAGTTCCTCCAGCAACGCTGGATTCCTGCTGCTCTGGGCGAGAGATTGAAGAATTATTCTGTCCCTTCATTATCGTCTTCATTATCATGCTAATGACGTGTGTGTGACGCTGTGCGTGCCCTGCGTCTGTAGTGGCTTCTCGTGCATGTAACACACGTGACCAAGAAATATTTACATTTACAGCATTTGTCAGATGGCCTTATCCAGAGCGCCTTACAGTCAGTAGTTACAGGGACAGTCCCCCCGGAGACACTCTGGGTTAAATGTCTTGCTCAGGGACACAATGGTAGTAAGTGGGATTTGAACCTGGGAACCTGGGAGTGTGTTACCCACTAGGCTACTACCACCCCGGTAACAACCACACAGTTGCTTTACCGAGTTATATAACCTTAACTGGGTGCTTTCATCTGAATTTTTAATATCTGCTGAATTTCCTGCACTGTGAACATCTGCTGTGGTGCAGGAACGTTTGTTAATGAAATGGTGATAAAATGCGATGCAGCGCTGTCTTTCGTTTATTAGGCTCCGGCCGTCTCAGGCCTGGCTACTGTGAGTAATGTCATTATGTGCTCACTGGGGAGGAATACGAGATGAAGAACTGGAGCTGTCAGAGCGTAGTTGAGTGGTTCAGGACCCCCCTTTCTGCCGTGAGAGCGCCTGTACGCCCCACGCTGATGTGCTTGTAAATGCATCATCAGTTCATAAGGGTCTGCTTCAGCAAACATGTCGCGTGCCGCACATCTGGTTTCACCGTGGCCCTTTACCTCAGGCCCTACTGCCAAAAAAAGGAAGTGTCTTTGGCAATAACGGCCATACTTGCCATCAGGACAGGTTTATTCCATACAAGGGTTCTGTGTTTTTTACATTTACGGCATTTATCAGACACCCTGGTTCATAGGTGAGTGTGTTACCCACTAGGATACTACCAGCCCTATACCTATACCTATACTTGTTTTTATGTACATTTACATTTACAGCATTTATCAGACGCCCTTATCCAGAGCGACTTACAATCAGTAGTTACAGGGACAGTCCCCCCCTGGAGCAACTTAAGGTTAAGTGTCTTGCTCAGGGACACAATGGTAGTAAGCGGGATTCGAACCCAGGTCTTCATAGGCGAGTGTGTTACCCACTAGGCTACTACCACCCTATGTGTTGTTAGAAGTATTTTTGAAAGTGAAGTGATTGTGAAACACTGCAGCACAGCACACGGTGACACAACAAAATGTGTCCTCTTCCCAATTTGGCGGATCAGGATTCGAACCAGCAACCTTCTGATCACGGGGCCGCTTCCTTAACCGCTGGGCCACCACTGCCCCTGCTGACAACCAAATACTGATAACCAAACACATGACAGGGTTGAGCAGCAGCAGGCAGAAATAATGCATCCGCCTACATTTTGAGATTATCTGTGGTAACTGCTGACAAATGCAGGCGGATGCTTAATTCCTGCCTGCTGCTGCTCAGCCCCAATTCTGTCATGTGTTTGGGTATTATTAGTTGTTGTTATCAGTTTAGGCCGTGACATCAGGGTGTAGGCTTTTGGGTGCCTGACCTCTGACATGACACTCGCACGTTCTTAATGATGTGAGTGAGCGTTAATGGCTCGTGGAGCTTGATTTATAGAGCACTCGGTTGGTGTCGTGCCAGCCAGGGCTACTGGGCAACAGCATTTGCATAAACTCCACAGGGACAAAAGCAGGGAAATGATTCTTAGTTTTTTTGCATGTTACACAAGTACAGTAGCTTTGCTGCTGGGTTCAGTGTTATTTTACTTTATTTTTTTTTTTATCTCTGATGATTTCCTGTGGACTTCCCTTTGATTTCTTTGTTCCATTGTATCTCATTGTAGTGCTGGGCTGGGTGTGTTTGGGATATTATATTACTCCTGTCTATTTTATTTGCTTTTGTTTACATGTTAATGTCTGTATTTTGACATATTGGGGCTGGAGTGAAAAAGATCAAGTTGAAATTATGCATGTCGCTACTGGATTATTTTTTCATACACAGTTATGCAGGTACTACGTTTGAAGAACTTCAGAGAACAAAGTTTAACTGACAAAAAACATGAAGTTATCAAAGCTGCCTGAGTTATTCTGGGTTGAACCAGCGGGTTTCCCATTTATGAAGAATATTTTTTTATATACTGAAGAGAAATCAGTTGTGATTTGACTGTATGCTGTCTGAGGGCACAGTAATTTCTGCCCTGGTGTGTCCTGCCCCACGGGAATTGAAGGGTCCACCATTGATTTCTGTGAGGGTCCTATGCACTGGGATGTAATGGACGATGGTATATATTGATTCCCCAAGGCAAATCCAGCGGAAAACTGTTTGGATGGACAAGCTTGTTGTTTCCTGGGAGACTGATGGGAAAGTCATTAAGTGTAGCGTGAATCTCAGACTTGTGCACATGCCAGGGCGGTGGGACTTTGAAAAGCTTTTAATTGTTCCTGCATCATCTGCCTCTCTCTCTTTTTGATCACTTTAGTGCCACCATCGAGGATGTGGAGTTAGATGTTGCAGAGCTAGAATCAAAACTAGACAAGGTGAGAGAGCAGTAAACCCACCAGACACTTTATTCCAGGGTTAGTTATGAGTGATGATTTTTAACACATCCTGACTTTTCTTTTTGTCTTTTCAGCTGATCAAGCTGTGCATTGGAATGATAGACGCC
The DNA here is from genome assembly GCF_900700375.1 of Denticeps clupeoides. NCBI lineage: Eukaryota > Metazoa > Chordata > Actinopteri > Clupeiformes > Denticipitidae > Denticeps > Denticeps clupeoides. Next base: position 16,411,249 of record NC_041710.1, read on the forward strand.
GGTAGGGCGTACAACATGGCCAACAAACAGTTTGTAAATGGAATTCGTGATTTAGCGCTGCAGTCCACGAAAGATACAATGATCGAGGTAAAGGCTTGGTGCCAGTTGATGAAATATAAAAAAAATTAAGAGTTGGGATTCCGTTTGTCCACAATGATGACCTGTTTTTTTCCTAACAGTCCACGTTAACAAAGTTTGCAGAAAGCCTCCAAGAGATGAACAACTACCATACAGTAAGTTTCTTAAGTATTACAATTCTGATGATAAAAGTCTAAGAAAAAGGACATGAATCAATTTATTTTGTATTGCAACTGTTGTATTGCATTTCTTCAGACCCGAGAGCTATGAAAACAGAATCATCATTTGTGCTTCCATTTTCTCTGTGTCTTTTGACCTTCTGTCCATAGATTTTATTTGACCAAGCACAGAGATCAATCAAGTCTCAGCTCCAGACATTTGTGAAGGAGTAAGTGTTGCTTAATAGTGTTACTCAGTGTTTTTTTCCCATTTCAGGCCTTTCTCCATAAAACTGCTAACAATGGTTTAATGGATGAGCAGTTACCAGGGTATACTTTGTTAATTGAGTGAAATTCCAGGGTCCCTGACCTGAACAGGAGAACATAAAAATATATCAAGTGTCTAGAGCAGTATTCTTTCAAGGGGTTATGAATTCCTGGCAGTGCTACCACCAGCTTAAAAATGACCTTATATATCTGTGAATCTCTGAATAATTTTTTAATACTAACAAGACACGTTGACTCACAGATTCATAAATGTTAAATGATCATTCTGTCCAGAGATCTTAGGAAGTTTAAAGAGACGAAGAAGCACTTTGACAAGGTGAGTGAGGAGAAGGAGGTGGCGCTGGTGAAGAACGCCCAGGTGCCACGCAGCAAGCAGCACGAGGTGGAGGAGGCCACCAGCATCCTGACCACAACCAGAAAATGCTTCCGCCACATCGCCTTGGACTATGTCCTGCAGGTGGGAGTCTGAAAGTTAAGCATGTCTGGGCTTTTATCGAGATTCTAACATCCTTTAAAGGATGAAAACTGACCGAGTTTCTGTTGAAAGGTCAACATTTTCAGTCGTCATAATTACGTCAAAGTTTAATCTGAATTGGATGAGAGAACTGGACTTAAAGCTTGTTGTAAAACGCTCCATCTGCTCTCTACATGTCTTTCATTTGAATTTTTTTGTGTGCAGATCAACGTGCTTCAGTCCAAGCGCAGGTCTGAAATCCTGAAATCGGTGAGCACCAGGGACTTTTTTAAAAATTTGTCTGGTGTCACCAGCAGACAAGCCTGCAAGCTGAGAGCCAAAAACTCAATGGGTCAGCGGGTGTTGTTTGGCTGGAAGAATTGTAACACGTGTTGATTGTCAGAGTAACATCATTTCAAATAAAATATATTTTTAATCTTTGGATAAAATCTGTATTTTATCAAGTCAGTTGAATATGTTTCTGTTGACATGCATTTCTGTCATGCAACTTTTATCAGTAAATATTATATTATTGAGACCTTTAGGGATTTTTGATTGGTTGTTAATATATGGCTGTGAACTAAACAATTACCTCCTTGTTCTTTTTCGGACGCAGATGCTGTCCTTCATGTACGCTCACCTGACCTTCTTCCATCAAGGTTATGACCTGTTCAGTGAGCTTCAGCCCCTGATGAAGCAGCTCAGTGACCAGGTCAGTGTTCAGGTCCTGTGAATGTGGCTGCGCTTCGTTTTGTGTTGGATGCAAGACGTGGCTCAAGGGTCTAATGGACTTCTTTTGTTTCTTTTTCCTAGTTGGACCAGCTTGTGGTAGACTCAGCAAAGGACAAGAGGGACATGGAGCAGAAGCACTCCACTATCCAGCAGAAGGTAGAGTTTTCTGAAACTTTTTTTAATACACTGTAGAACCATTGGTTCAGTCCAAGTGTGTGTCTCTCAGTGGCTGTATGACTTTTTAGCTTTGGAGGGCTAATTTGAGTTCTTGGGGCTTTAGGAGAACGTATACATAATTGCTATGAGAACCAGTATGTGCCACATGCTACAGAGGTGAAAATTCTCAGGTTAACAAGGTGGTCAGATGACATGGACACGCTGAACACACTGACTTGTCCTGTCCTTGCCCTTCTGGACTGATGCGGGTAATTGAACTATGGTGGGGTCTTTCCTGTACGGTACAGAAAATCTCCTAATGACATGTGAGTGTCAGGAGTCATGAGCAGAGGTTCCCATCCAGGTGTAGGAGCTAAATGTTGGCACTCCTCACACCAGCCTCTTTATCTCATTGTTCTGTATCTCATTCCTTTCTGCTGCTTGTCCTGGCATGTTCTCTCTCTGCCCCCTCCCTGCTTCACTCCACCAGGCCGCCCTGCAGGTGAGTCTGTTTCGCTTCTGATCACTCTTTGCTCGTGCTTATCAGATCTACACTATCTCCATTGGGCATGTGCCCGGGGGACCGGATGCAATGTCTCTTAAAGGAGCACATAGCTTAAAGTGTGAATTTGTGGTTGCTTTGTTTCTTAAGAAAAACTGGACTTGTAGGTAACAGAAGTGAGTCATATGAGTCATGAGGTTCAGCTATGGAGGCTGACAGAATTCACTTTGCTATTTCTCACGTCATGTTGGGTGGAGTGCTTCTGTGACATCTCACAACAGGCAGGTGAAGGCTTCACCAATCGCTGCTCTCAGGAGTGGAAAAGTTGCACAATCTAGTTACTACTACTTTAAATCTTTGAAGTCATTAAATCCAGTCATGGGGGTTGTTCTGACTCATGCTGACTCTTGTTCATGTGATAGGACTTATTCAATGAAGACACCAAGCTTGAGTACAACGTGGACACAGAAAATGGCATTGCCATGGAAGGATACTTATTTAAGAGGGCCAGCAATGCCTTTAAGTCATGGAACAGGTAAAAATGCATTAATGCTCTTCATTGTAGCAACTGGAAACAGAACAACATTGTGTGATGATGCATCAAATCATTTATAGTACTTAATTTTGCTGATGTAAACATTTCATAAAATGATCAGGTCAGATCAATTATGTCTTCGGCATTTGCTATAATATAGATGCCAGGAACTATCTAACTTCCTCCTCATTTCTGAGGCACTGAGGTGCCACTGAGCAAAGCACCGTCCCCACACACTGTTCCCCGGATGCCTGTCATGGCTGCCCACTGCTCACCAAGGGTGATGGGTTAAATGCAGTGGACACATTTCGTTGCATTCACCGTGTGCTGTGCTGTGTAGGCTGTTCCTTAAGGATAATTTAAAACACACAGTTTCACACAGCCTGCTTCTGAATTTTGGACCGTTTTAACCTACTCCAGTCGATATGTTACATGTTACATCAGCCCAACTCCATGGCTGCAACCATGCCAAATATGAATGCTATAAAGTGAAAGTGAAGTGACTGTCATTGCAAAGCGCAGCGCACACAGCAAATGCATCCTCTGCATTTAACGCATCACATCATAGTGGGCAGCCCGGGGAGCAGTGTGTGTAGACGGTACTTTGCTCAGTGGCACCTTGGCGGCTTGGGATTCGAGATGTCATATTGAACATGCTCCATGTGTAAATGGAAAAATACCCCAATGTGTTACCATATTATTGGTTAAACCATCCTTGTATCCCAAATTGTTCTTATTACTTTGTAATGTTTGTTTATTTGGTGTTGGCATTGTGGCTGTACATCCATTTTCCTTCTTTGTTGATTTGCATGTTTTGTGCTTCACTATTTTCATTTGTGCTCATTGTGTGTTTTTGTGCGTTCACTTTATTTATTTGGTTCCTCCTGGTGTTTGAAACATGAAAGAAAAAAGGCTGATAATATAAGGTACAACATTCTCCCAACAATGTCTCTTCCTCATTTTTACATTACCACATTTTTGTCCTGACTTCAGTTCATTGACTCCAAAGTATGAATTTCATGCTTATCTAGATTGTACTTTTGTTCTAGACGCTGGTTCTCTATACAAAACAGTCAACTTGTTTATCAGAAGAAATTTAAGGTAATCTAAGGTTTATGGGTACATTACATGTTTGTGTGTGTCTGTTTTATCTTTGTTGTTGTGATTACATGATAACTGTCTTGCAGGATAACCTAACAGTGGTTGTAGAAGACCTGAGGCTCTGCACAGTGAAGCCCGTTGAAGACATTGAGCGCCGTTTCTGTTTCGAAGTGGTGTCTCCCACAAAGTGAGTAGCATGTGCCCTGAAGATTTCATAAAAATTTCTATAGATTTCTCAAGGTGATCTTTAATCCTTTCCCAGGAGCTGCGTGATGCAGGCGGACTCTGAGAACCTTCGGCAGGCCTGGATCAAAGCAGTTCAGAACAGCATCGCTACGGCCTTCCGTGAGAATGGGGAGGAGCCAGCGGTAAATCCTTCTGTCTCTGCCATTATCATTTTAGGGTTGACTTAATAGGTGGTAATATTAGGGAATATTTACATATTGTAATGTAAATACAATTAATTAAAAAGTAATTGTAATTCAGAAGTAATGCCATGCCCACAATTTCCCCTGCACTTTGTTTTGCCACACCCCCTTTTCATTTAACTGAGTTTGCGGATTCTTGACAACTAGGAAAGGAAAACTGGTTTAGGTTTAAGAGAGATTTTCTGTGAATAGCCAAAGCTGGACAAGAAGTCCTCAGCATCTCTGGGCAGCCTGGACTCTGGGGCTGAGACCAGGTCGTTAAAGGCAGAGAGCGCGCTCCAGAGGGTGCTGTCTATCCCGGGCAATGACACCTGCTGTGACTGTGGCCAGACGGAGCCTCGCTGGGCCAGCATCAACCTGGGCATCACACTCTGCATTGAGTGCTCAGGCATTCACAGGTATCACACCCACCAAAACCACACAACGTTTCTGACAACTTACAAGGAAGTTAGTTTTCCAGTGTGTTCATGGCATGAAACTGATTACTAACATCTCCGTGTGGGTGAGTTTGTGAATGTCAGTGCCCTGTGTGACAGGGATGGATGAAGTATTCCACAATATACCTCTCTCCTGTAGGAGTTTGGGGGTGCATAACTCGAAGGTCCGGTCTCTCACACTTGATTCATGGGAGCCTGAGCTTCTAAAGGTGGGACACCGGTGCTCCATATGTGACCTCAGAGCGACATGTACTGAATGTTGTTCTTGGGATATGAGCTATAGCTCAATGACCCATGAATGTATGTTTCTAGTTAATGTGTGAGCTGGGAAACGGAGTCATAAACCGCATTTATGAAGCACGCAGAGAGGAGATGGGAGAACGGAAACCTCAACCAGGAGATCCCAGGTAAAAGAAAGAAAATAGAATAGAAAGAGGCTGCATGTGCTTTTGTCTAGTTGGTAGCAGATGACAATGTACCTCCATTTATTTCTGGTTACTGTGGCAGAAAATAGAGATGAACCTGGTAAATACCTTTTGTAATAAAGAACAAAAGTAACAAAACCTCTTTACTCATTATTCAACTATGCAAACAGGGCCACTATTGTGTGAAAATTTAATCAGTTTGTTCTTTTTCAAGTGCAAGAGCTGGCAATGACTAAATAAATCGGTTTTAGATAGTTCTTTCCTAAACAAGGGATGATTGAAAATTATTGAACTAGTTTCACTACTGCCTAAAACTTTTGCACAGGACTGTACATATTGAGCAGATCTAAAACTGAGCATTAAAAAATATGAGTATCATGAAAAATTCCATCCCATCCTTGACTCTCTGATGCAATTTGGTAGACAGGAGATAGAAGCCTACATCAGAGCGAAGTACGTGGAGAAGAAGTTTGTCCTGAAGCCCACTGCCATGGAGCAGAGGTCAAAGGTCACCGCCTTGAGCAAACAGGACAAGCGACCGAGAGGCATTGTGGAGTTTTTGCCCCCACGTCCGCCCCCGCCTACACCCAAGCTGCGCACCACCTCCAGCACCACAGGTTTGTCTGGACTGAAGCTGCCTGTGCTCTGGTTGTCTGTTGCTCTCGCCTTTAGACTAATTTGCCTTTGCTTTAATCTCGGCTTTTTCAACATCTCTCATTTCTCACGTCCTTTCTCGATCTTTCCTGCCCCGTGCGTGCTCTGTGCGTGTTGTCCTCCACTAATACTCCCTCTCGGCTTCCTCGCCCCTTGCCGTGTGACGTGCGTTTGCTCAATAGCGGCAGCTAGTGGCCAGGAGGTGCGTCGTGACTCCCTCTTCTGCCCCGATGAGCTAGACTCTCTCTTCTCCTACTTTGACACCTCCTCCAAGCTGCGGAGCTGTGAGTACTGCATTGTTATGTCCACCTGCCCCTCCCCACTGCTGCTAGGTACACTTTCTCATCTAACCTCTGCTGTTCTGGGATCTGTGCTTGGAGTTGCTTGCCAGTGTATGAGCGTGGCTAAGTGAAAGAGCCTGGCTGGATTCTCAGACCCTTTTTAGGGTTTCGTCTATACCCTGTATGTAGGGCAACTGACCCGACTTCCCACGTGTCTGGTCTGTGCCTGTGTTGTAGAATGATTGTTGTTAGAAATCTGAGACTTCCCTGTTTTCTCTGTGCCAGTGAGGAGTGCAGACAGTGGGATCCAGAACAGTACAGATGGGAGTCGGGAAATGCTGGCCTCCACACCCTCCAGCAACAGCCCAAGTGAGCCTGGTGAGCTGACAGAAAGATGTGAAGCTTGGTTGTGCCTCTTGGCCATCCTCTCAGTGAATCAGATCAGGGTCTTATGCTCAGAAGATCATAGCTGAATAGTGGGTAACATAAATTAACCAGTCAGTTACAATGCCACAGGTTTAATAGCCATTTATGATTAAGATTCAGGATTAAGATTCTGGATTCTGTCTGCAAGTCACTTTAGACAAAAGTGTCTGATGAATGAACATTTGGAAACGGAAGCAAAAATGTGTTATTATTGTCATATTGTGTGATTGTTACGTTTAAAGTGCTGATTTGTTCATATCAGTGATGCTGTGCAGTGCACTATGTCTCACAGAACTGCCCGAGTCTGAGTCACCAGTGGGCTATCAAAGGAGGGAGTCTCCACCGGTGTTCTCAGAGTTGACAGACTTCTCCCCTGGTCTGCTGCTCTACTGGGCGTCATGCGCCTGCAGTCTTCCCGATATGGCTGAGGCATTGGCGCATGGTGCCGATGTCAACTGGGTCAACACTGAAGACTGCAACCGGACACCTCTCATACAGGCCGTCCAGGGGGTGGGTTCCACAAGAGAGACAAATATTGCAAAAATCCCATGTAAAATGGATTCATGGTAACAGATTGCAAACAGAAAGAAGCCTAGAGAGTTATGACCTACCAGCTATACTCTTAATTAGCTCTATTTGCATGCATATTTGTCCACATTTTTGGGTGCACAGAAAATAGACAGCTTGGTGAAGTGAGTTCCCTTTCAAATTAACTGAGAACATGAAGATGTGAGCACACAAACCTGGTTCAGTGTTTCTGCTGGACCAATTTTTTTTATCTTGCAGTAAATTGACAGACTAGGCTTGACTTACTTTTCTTAGAAATGTATCTAACCACTTTAGTCAAAATGTCTCTCTGAATCTCACTTCTTAAGTAATATTGTGCAGTGGAACCCATATTTGACCGATTATGTGGTCATAATCGTGTTTTACAGGGATCATTGATCACTTGTGAGTTCCTGCTTCAGAACGCTGCCATTGTTGACCAGCAGGACATTCGTGGTCGAGGCCCGTTGCATCACGCCACGATACTGGGACACACCGGGTAATTCCATCCTGGTATTGTAGACATTACACATAGATTTTGTCTGGTCACTAAGTTAAGTGCCACAAAGTTTTTTTTTTTTCCAATGGCTGAATGACTGAAGTAGGATTATGAAGTAACTGTTACTTCTGGATTTCCAGAGCGACTTCATGCAACCTGATATGATGAAATCACACGTATCCTATGCTGTGTTTGCAGCCAAGTATGCCTGTTCTTGAAAAGAGGTGCCAAGCAGAATGCTGTGGACACTGATGGCAGAAGTCCACTCTCCATCGCTGTGGAAGCTGCCAATGCAGACATTGTCACACTGTAAGGCTTATAAAACAAGTCTCAGCAACATGCTTTGTGGGCCTTATTTATCTCAAAATGTATCCTCCTTCACAATTTTAATACCAATTTTCTGTCTCTTCAATTGTAGGCTCCGTTTGGCGAGGATGAACGAGGAGATGCGGGAACAGGAAGGCACATACGGGCAACCAGGTCAACTCCCCTCCCAGAGCAGCCAGACTGAGCAGCAGTACAAGAAATGCATTCAGGAGTTTATCAGCCTCCAGCTAGAGGAATCCTAACTCTGCTCTTTATATAGAGCTGTTTTTACAGTTAAAACAATACACTGTTAAATCACAGGAGTTTTTTTATTTTAAAACTTCAGACGGACTACATGATTTAATCACTTACAAGGGTAGAAAAACGAAGCCATAGAAATTGGCCATGAAATTTTGGGGCTTGTAACAGCTGCAGCATGCAGTATTGTGTAGGGTAAAGGCACATTCCAACTGAATTCTTTCATCTTACATTTTCATCGTACTTGCTCTGTGCAAATAGATAAAAGAAATTAATTACAAAAGCCAGAGATTCTCCCCCCTTTTTCTTTTTCTACTTTACATTTACGTTTACGGCATTTGGCAGGCGCCCTTATCCAGAGCGACTTACAACGTGCTTTCAAGTTACCATCGATGAAGAGATCAATTTCACTAGGACCCCAACTATGAATACAGATTGAATTTAAATTGAAGCGGCCCTAAAGTCATATTCATATGTTGGCCTTTATTGTTTGCAGCAGAGAATCTGGTTGGAATGTCCCTTTAATGTCTGGATTAACCAAATATGATATAGAATATGCATATATGTGGTTTGTATATTTGTAAAATTAGGTCTTATTTGGTATATTCAGTTTTACACCCTTGTCATACAGGTGCTTATTTGAGACGTAACACTGCAGGTCAACAGTTTACTAACAACACGGTGCAATTTTTTTGTCCATGATATGGGATCAGAAATTCAGCACTGATACGCTTGCTCAGTTGCATATGGACAGGGCTTCATTTCCTGTTGATGCAGACCTCAAACAGGGCTGTACATTTAGCATGTCTTCCCAAGACAACAAAGGAGAGGGAGACTGTGACTCTCTATCACCTTGTCACCAAAAAATGTTTTGCACATCAGCTGGATGTTGCAGCTGACTTGAACTGTAATAAGTTCCAGACCATTAGAATCGTTAGATTTTTTGTGCTTGGTATTGATGTCCGCTTCATGTTGTATTTAATCGCCTCAACTACTTCTAACGTTACATTTAAATTCCGTCCTCCACTTAACTCTGCCCGTCTTTGCACACAGACTGTCAAATTTTCTGCATGCACACCACCTGCATAGATGTGTCATAGGAAATTAGCATTTGCATCTGAGCTTTTGGACAAAGAAGGAGTAGTGTTTGCTACCTCAGGCACATATGTTGTACAGTGAAGACGAACATACATGTGCAATTCCTCTTTGCCTCTGATTTATAATTGTAAGGTTAAGGCAGGATGTCATTCGAGAAGCACGAGAAAGGCTGTTCTGGGGTAAGCTGTTGATTTTCTAATCATGCCTTCGGATCAGCATTAGGTGTCAAAGTAGACAAGGCTGAGTTCCTAGTTAGCTGTAGTTAACTGGCCATGCAAAAGACGTGTTTTTAAAAGTTAGCAAGTGTGTGCTTTAACTCATTGATACTAAAATTCAGTCCATGGTGTGTAAAGGACCAACAATTGGGGGCAGAGTTCAAGTTAGGAAGTTTAGGAATTAGGACTCTTTAGAGTAGAAGACCGATAGGTCACAACCGTTCAAATAAACACAGACCTGCAGCGTTTCAACTTCCTCAGCTCTTGCATGTACGGTAGAACTTTCCACATAAGTCGTTTAGAGGCCATGACTTCATGTTGTGAGCAGGTTTTATGTAGCTTCAGCTTATTCGGGAATGAAATAACATTTTGTACATAATCCATACAAGAAGTTCAGCGCTCGGTCATATTTTCACGTTTGCATATAGCATTTACAATATGTAGCCGACACTGGCCGGGATAGATCCACAGTTTACCGCAGTCCACTTGCTCTACCTGACAGGTTGAAGTGAAAACCAGCACACATGGGGGGCTTAAGCACCCTTTAACGTCAGTTTACAAGTTTTCTTCAGGTCAGCATACTGAAAATGCCAATTTAACACACTTACATGCCGAAGAGACTGTTCCTACTTCTGTATTCCTGGCCATAGTGCAAAGACCATGTAACAATTATGTAACAATATATATACTATAATACCATGGTGTTCATAGGTCTGCAACTCAAATGTACACTTTGTTAATGTGAAGACTGAAATCCATTAAAACTGTATATGTTTAGTTTTATTCAGCATCTTATTAATATTGATAAATGTTGATTTCAGTCTTCTGAACAAATTTGAAATTGTAGGCTCATTGATTTTTCTTTTGTGTTAATGTTACCTGCTATGTCCATTAAGATGAGTGATGTTAATTTATTCACGGTGTCAAGTTATGCACCCGTCTCAAATGTAGCAGCAGGAACAGGCCAGAAGCGACGTATTTCTCTGCTACGTGTTCACTCTGCTGTGGTCAATACGGTCCTAGTTGATCTGCATTTGAGAGCACTAACCCTGCGTGTGACATTTTTTTAAGTGACCCACTACTTCTTGAGTTTGCTCAGAACTAAGCTGCAAGGTGAAGATGAGGCAAAAAAAATGATCAGAGTTGATTCACTTTCTGTTTAAAATTATGCTGAAACTTATTGTGTTCTGTTGTGTTTTTAAAGTGTGAGGATAAGGATGTGGGAATAATTCTAACTTTTCAGAGGTCAAGCACTCTGAAGAGGTCAAAGGACTGTTTTTAATATGCCACACGGAGAGATTTGAACGTGCATCAATTGTTTTACCCGATGAGTGCGGAAGGGAGCGAACATTGGTCCTGCTTTTTAGCCTCATTTCTTCTCTGTGGTTGTCCCTTTGCTAAAATGCTGCCTCCTCTTCCTCCACCCACTCCAGAGCTTGTGCCTTTTCTGTTCTGTTCTGTTTGTAAATCTGCACTTTAAATACAGTATTCTCATTAGACAAGAAGCTGCTGTGTGCTCGTCTTTTCCATAACTCCCACTGACTATTTAAAGCCAATTTCTGCATACATATTAATGCAAATTAACATTTAATCAAAATAAATCTGACCTTTTGACAGGTCATGTCCTTTAAAATGGGTCCTGTATATAACAGTTATAGTATTGCAGCTATAAACACTTCTAGTGTTGGATAGTACTATGAAGTAAGTTAGCTGGAAATGTCGTTAGTGTAATTTTAGAATGTTAATATTAATTGCAATTCAAGCCCTAATCTGTGATGATCAATCAGTCAATGAATCTTTTTAACAATATACATTGGCACCTTAGATTAAAATACAGAACTCAAGGCTCCTAGTGAGAAAGCCAAAGGCGACAGTGTCAATTAAAAAAATATCCTGAACAAAAATCTGGAGTAAATGATTAGATTATCTGTGTATGCTCGGCTTCTCTTCTGGCCTCTTCTCTCTTTCTGCTTAGCAACCCTCTCTGACCTGCTTGGCGCTGCCAGTCTCTGGCCTCAGGTATGTCTGTTCTTTTTCTTTTTCTGCTGCATTCTTATCCTCTGTCTGTGTGTGATGAAGTGCATGGTCCATGAGAGCACCTCCTGGTTTACACAATTTTAATGCAGAGAATGCATATAATGTCTGATTTTGCCTCTTTTTCTCCTGCAGAAGATGACACTTGTAAGGAAATCTTCCGGGATTTTTCTCAGATGGCATCTAACCACCCGGAGAAACTCAATCGCTTTTAGTGACCTCAGTAACAGGGAATGTGAAGCATGTGACACAGATTGTGAAGAGGTAGAAGCACAACATGTTGTTTGTGGCTGGATTCAGTTACTGTACATGACTGATTTATGTGTAAATGTGTGTGTGCACATGTATGTTCTGTGCTTAAGAAATATTGATACTGACTCATAGGTTTTCATCACCTGATCCAAGAAGAAGAGGATAAAATGTCTTGGACTGGCACTAAGGCATTAAGCAGCACATTCAGCGTCTTCACACGTGGTCTTCAGCAAGAAGAAATGAACTCAAGTCAATTTCTTTCTTAATGTTAATTGATCTATGCATATGTATTTTTTTTTATTTGAAAATGGTTGAAATAATCATCATTGGAATTGTAAGAATAATATAGTTAATAATATAATATGAATAGTTTTTTATAATACATAATATTAAGATAACATATAAGTGTCATCATATTTAATGGGCAGTGTGAATTAAATTGTCTGGATCTGCAGTGATCCTGGGTGAGGTACTGCTTATATATATATTTTTTGCCCTGCTTTGTGTTTAATGTTACTATATGTATGCTGTATTGTTACTATATTGCACTCCATATAAAGAGAAGTAGGGTATTCTGTGCTGCAAATGTAAAAATGGTACTTCACAAATAAAGGTTTTTATTGTTGATTTTGCTGTCAGAAATTATTTAAATAGCTGCAAAACCAAAATGAAGTGACCTGTCTGATGTTACTGCATGTTGAACATGAAAAAAGTGATTTACATATCAGATTGGCTGTCAGGTAGATACCAAACATTAAGTGTAAATACAATAAATCGTGAAAGAAATATTGACACTAATTATTGTAGTATTGATATATCTCAATTATATTGGGGAAACAAAAAAACGTATTAGAACAGTATAATGTGACCGAGTGGAAGTTAATTTAATATAGTCTGTCAACCAAATAGCACCTGAAGAAGTCCAAATTGTTTTCATATTAACCTCTAGTTTATTAGTTAGAATGTGACGACAGCGGAGGCTCGCTCGGCATTTCGCCTTCGCGTTTTGTCCCCTCCCGGCCCCCGTACGCAGTGCTCCACTCGGCAGGAAACTGATGAACATGGCAGCGAAAACGGCCAAGCAGGGTCGCCCCGGAGCTCGGAGAGCGGCTGTCGATCAGGACGAAGAGGAGCAGCCGCTCCAGGCCGTCCTGGTGGCGGACAGCTTCAACCGCAGGTTCTTCCCCGTCACTAAAGACCAGCCCCGCGTACGTACCGAGCTGCTCCTGCCAGTCATGATGCCCGCATGTGGTGCCGCGACCCAGCTGCCACCAACCACCCCAACGCCACTTCGTTTATGCGTGGACACCTTTTACCTGCTAACCATTTTGAAGTCGTCTGTTTCACGGGAAAATAGAAGCCAATCATGCATCGCCAGTCAAACTGTCGGAAGAATTTAAGGCTTCGGCTCGACACCGCTTGCTTCTTCTTTTATAAAGTGTTTTTTTTTTTTTTTATTCACTAAAATTGTCCCCCCCGATGGTTTTTTTGGACACACTGCTGTTCTCCCCCCAGTCGGCTGATATTAACTTTCCAATACAGACAAATGTCTGTCACCATAGGCAGGTGGAATAGCTGTGAATTAAAAATGTAATGTAATACACTTTTTTTTGTGCTTTTCATTTTCAGGCTCTGCTGCCTTTGGCCAATGTAGCCATGATCGACTACACACTTGAATTCCTTACGTCCACCGGAGTTCAAGAAACTTTTGTTTTCTGTTGCTGGATGTCAGACAAAATCAAGGACCACTTGGCGTAAGATGCTCTTGTTTTCCATTTTTGTGAAGTTGTCATTCATGTTAAAACCGTGTCCTCCCTCTAATATGATGATTTAAAAAATTGTTTTTTTTTTTACTGTTAGGAAGTCAAAATGGTGTCGCTCCAATTCTTCCAACACCGTTCATTTCATCACCTCAGACACGTACCGTTCCCTTGGCGATGTACTGCGGGACGTGGATGCGAAGGCCTTGCTCCGCTCGGATTTCATTCTTGTTTATGGGGATGTGGTCTCCAGCATTGATGTTACCCAGGCGTTACAGGAGCACCGGTAAAGGAGTCCGCCTTCCCATTCACGTCTTCTAACATCACTTCAGTCGTACGTTTCAGTGCTCGTCTTCACACGCTATGTGCCCTGTGTGTTCTCAAAAGACTCCGGCGAAAACTGGAGAAGAACATCTCTGTGATGACTATGATCTTCAAAGAGTCTTCGCCGGGTCACCGGGCACGCTGTGAGGAGGACAACATTGTAGTCGCCGTGGACAGCAAGAGCAAGCGCATTTTACACTATCAGAAGACCCAGGGCCTGAAAAAGCTCCAGTTTCCCATGGTAACATTTTCAGTCCCACTCACTACTGTTTTCAAAAGTTATTGTAAATGATCATAATTCATTAAAATTGACGTTTTGCCATCCTCACAGAGCATGTTTATTAATTCTAGTAGTTGGAGACACAAACTTTTTTCTAGTATATTTTTCTAGTACATTTGACTTGACTTGTAAACTGATTTGATTTCTTTAACTGTTATGTTATGGCTTTAATATTAGAACTTGTTACTGTTGCTGGTTCTAAATGTATAAAAGCACTGTTGAGTGACTGTTTTTTTCTTAAGAACATTTTCCACAGTACAAGTGATGAGTTTGAAATTCGACACGATCTTCTTGACTGTCACATTAGCATCTGCTCCCCGCAAGTGAGTTTTTTTTTTTTTTTTGTTTTTTTTTTAAGGCATAAGGCATTCCCAGATATCTGAAGACTAAACATTAATGCATGGCTCCTTGCTTTCAGGTGGCAGAACTATTCACAGATAACTTTGACTATCAGACTCGAAATGATTTTGTACGTGGGATTTTGGTCAATGAAGAGGTAAGGGACTTTTTCTTTCGCACCCCAATTATGCATACACTGTTATGACTAATGTTTAAAATGTGCTTCAGATTTTAGGAAACCAGATCCATCTGCATGTTGCAAAAGATGGTTATGGTGCCCGTGTGTCCAACCTGTTCATGTATGATGCTGTCTCTTCGGACATGATTCGTCGTTGGATATACCCGATCACCCCCGAGTCCAACTTTGTGGATGAGGAGGGCAAGAGCTGCACCCACTCCAGGCACAATGTGTACCGTGGCACCGGCGTCAGTCTGGGTCACGGCAGTCAAATGGAAGAGAATGTTCTCATTGGTCAAGACACCAGCATTGGCGCCAAGGGACACATTTCTAACAGTGTCATTGGTGCCAACTGTATCATTGGTATTTGACTATATTTGTGGTTCCAGTCTGTTTAGATGTTTATTAGAACTCTTACAATACACACATTTGACATTAAGAAGCACCATAAGAATAATATCGAATTATATTTAATAATTTTATCAGATAAAATTAGCAGATTTATAAAGCCACTTTAATAGAAACACATTTTAGTGCTGTACACAGTGCTGTACATTCATGATTTATGTTTATCATACAGGGGACAATGTGATCCTGGATAGAGCCTACATATGGAATAATGTCCACATTGCTGATAATGTGGCGATCCGACAGTCTGTTGTCTGTGATGGTGTGGAAGTGAAAACAGGGGTCATTCTGAAGGAGCAGTGTGTCCTGGCATTTAATGTAAGAGTTCAGTCAGCAGCAAAATATGTCTTTTTGTGAAAGAGTTCACTTAGTGAAAGAGTTCACTTCCTCCATGTAGGCTGTTGTTGGACCAGATGTCACTCTTCCAGAAGGCACAGTGGTGTCATTGCACCATCCAGATGAGGAGGAGGAAGAACAAGATGAGTTCTTAAGTGATCATGCTGAGGCTGGCCACAATAAAGCCACAAAAAAAGACAAAGGTAAATCATTATTCACTTTCTGTTCCTGATGCCATTTTAAAAGCTTATGTGTGAAAATAGAGATGCTGTGGAAACTATGAATACATTTGCTTATTTTAAGCAAACAACTCAAAGGAACTGGGTACAGAGGGCCAAGGTTATATATGGAAGAGTAGCAGTTTGGATCACACCAAAGAAGATGAACTGGCCCAGTCCTTGTGGGGTATGTGTTTACTTAACCTGCATACATACTCATTCAGAACGCAATACAGACTGCTCAAAAAAGGGAACACAAAAACAAGAGATACTATGAATGAAATATTCTTATTAAATACTTTGTTCTTTACATGGTTGAATGTGTTGACAACAAAATCACACAAATTATCAATGGAAATCAAATTTTATCAACCCATGGAGGTCTGTATTTGGAGTCACCCTCAAAATGTGAAAAAAAGCTCTACAGGCTTGTAAATGAGGAATTCAAGCACTGTATTAAACACTCTTTTGATGTTACCTGGCATGAAAGTGTCATGGTTCCAACAATGATGAGTTTCTAATTTATTAACACCAGTAGATTACTATTGCAGTTACATGTATATATTATATGTAAAAAAAAAAAAGGTATCAGTGTTACAGAAAAACCAAAAGAAAGGATAAAGGGAAGAGAAAAAAAAAAGCCGTGAACCAGACTTCACCAGCCTGGCCCAGGAGAAACAAGGGGAGAATGAAGGGGACCTTCACGAAAGACAAAAGCACAAAATGCTACTGGAATTTCCTATTTTACAGGTCCAACTTTGATGTAATGTCTTTAAAACAAGTCAAAATGACACTCAGTTGTGTGTGTAGCCTCCACGTGCCTGTATGACCTCCTTACAATGCCTGGGCATCCTGATGAGGTGGCGGATGGTCTCCTGAGGGATTTCCTCCCAGACCGGGACTAAAGCATCCGCAAACTCCTGGACAGTCTGTGGTGCAATGTGGTGTTGGTGGATGGAGCGAGACATGATGTCCCGAATGTGGTCAATTGGATTCAGGTCTGGGGAACGGGCAACAATTCCTTCATCTTGCAGGAACTCCTAACACACTCCAGCCACATGAGTCTATGAATTCCATTAAGAGGAATTCATGGACAATCACACCAGTATATGGTCTAATAAAGGGTCTGAGGCTCTCATCTTGGTACCTAATGGCAGTCAGGTTACCTATGGCGGGGACATGGATGGCTGTGTGACCCACAAAAAGGATATGCCACCCCACACCATTACTGCCAAACTACAGCAGCAGAACGGCATCTCCAGACACTCTTAATTTGCTCAGAGTGAAACCTGATTTTATCTGTGAAGAGCACAGGGTGACTGGCGAGTTTGCAAATGGCAAACATGTTATAAGGTGTTGGACTGTAAGCCCCGCCCCTAACTGTAGGCATCAGGTCTTCATACCACCCTCATGGAGGGTGCGCATTTGTGGCCTGCTGGAGGTCATTTTGCAAGGCTCTGGCAGTGCTCCCCCTGTTCCACTGCTGCTGGGTTGTTGCCCTCCTACAGCCTCTTCCACGTTTCCTGATGTGCTGGCCTGTCTTCTGGTAACACCTCCATGCTCTGGACACTAGGCTGACAGACACCGCAAACCTTCTTGCAACAGCTTGCATTGATGTGCCATCCTGGATGAGCTGCACTACCTGAGCCACTTGTGTGGGTTGTAGATTCCATCTCATGTAACCACTAGAGTGAAAACACCTCCAGCATTCAAAAGTGACCAAAACATCAGCCAGAACGTATAGGAACTGAGAAGTGGTCAGGTCACCACCTGCAGAACCACGCCTTTATTGGGGATGTCTTGCTAATTGGCTATAATTTCCACCTGTTGTATGTTCCATTTGCACAACAGCAAGTGAAATTGATCCACTTCCTAATGGATCGTTTGATTGACTTGGAGTTACATTGTGTCATTTAAGTATTTCATTTATTTATTTTTTTTGAGCAGTGTACATTTTTAAATTCTGTATTTGATAGCATGAAGTGGAAACAATCACTTTGTAATCACCAGATTATATAGTGTTATTTTAAAAAGTAATTGTTCAATTGTTCACTGTTCTGCAGGGCTGGTGTTGAACCCTGACCCAGAGAGTGACAGTGAAAGTGAGGCCAGTGAAGGTTCTGATCAACCAGGAAGCCGTACCATTTCTCCAGAGCTGGATGATATTAAGGGTAATTTTTGATAATTATCAGCTGATTATTGTCATTATGGGCATGACATTTTACAAGTGCATTTAAAGAATGAAGCCTTAATAATAAAGGCTAAACATTGTAGTGGTTCTTCTGTGGAAAACCTGTTCATCATCAGCCCCAACTCTCATTTATCCATCTCATTTTTTTTCTCATGGATATTTTGTGTGTTTAGTGTTCCAGACAGAGGTTCAGGGGACCTTGCAGAGAGGTTTGGAGGAGAACATTGGCTGTGACAATTTAGTACTGGAGATCAACTCATTGAAGTAAGTCCTTGTGTGAAGGACTACGTATATAGATATGCTACGATACCTGAGTCACCTCTTTATGTTGTAGCTAACCACAACATATGAGATGGGTAGGAGTTACTTTGGCTTTTGCATTTTATTCATTCTCTCAGGTATGCCTATAATATTACTCTCAAGGAGGTCATGCAGATCTTGACCAGAGTTGTGTTAGAATACCCCTTCTTCCAAGAGGGAGCGGATCTCAGCACATCCCAGTACAACACTTTGCTCCTGCCTGTGTGTATTCATAGATCATCTTTACCCATTCAAAAGGCATCCAAAACATAGTATGAGTATGATGACTGTAACCAAATGTCCCCTATACGCAGCTCTTGAAGGGGTGGGCTCCTGTCTTTAAGAACTATGTAAAAAGGGCTCAAGACCACCTGAACTGCCTGGCCTCCATTGAAGAGTTCTTCTTGGAGCATGAAGCTCACTGGGGAGCTCTGGTAAAAGTAAGGAATTGTGTCTTTGCACACAGGGCAAAATAATAATGGTTCTAACAATATTATTAATAAGCCAAACTTTAACAACTGAGATGTTTTGAATGATATTATCTGCTTTTAACCTTGAAGGTTCTGATGAGTGCATACAACTTGGATATTTTGGAGGAAGATGGTATCATGCGCTGGTTCTCTCAAGAAGGAACTACAGACAAGAGCAAATTATTACGCAAGAACCAAGGGGTGAGTCTTTGAGCTAGGATGATCTGATCTGTTCAGATGCTTTCCTTTATTGTATGAGTGCAGAGGTCAATGATATTGCTAAATTCTGCCCTAATTTTTCTATAATGGATTATTAACTCAAAAGCACTCAGTAAGAATAACAATAAAAGAAATATAAACAATATAAACCATAAACCTTCATTTTTAGCTGCTGAAGTTCATCCAGTGGCTGGAAGAAGCAGAAGAGTATTCAGAAGGAGATTAGTTGGATGAAAGCTGTGCTGCTGAAGACTGAATGGTTAAATGTGTGCCCTCTGACCTGGGATACAGTTCAGGGCTACACAAGAGTGCACCGTGACCTGATGGAGCCTGAACAGAACATTTGCGTGCGCGTTGTCATGTCTGCGTTCTGCATCTGAAATCACAGTGAGAATATAGCAATCCGGCAATCGTTTTATTGGCAGTGCAGTAAATTAAATCCATCAGGTTCTACTCCAACCTTTGAGCCTTCAGGTCATTTAAGGTCCTTTGCAATGGGTTCTACAGATTTCCCCTCTCCTGATTGATGGTTCCATCCCTCATTTAATAAATGCTTTGTTATATATAATGCACAGGTGAACCTGTTGAAATGAATAGTGTGGGAG
Organism: Denticeps clupeoides; assembly: GCF_900700375.1. Classification (NCBI taxonomy): domain Eukaryota; kingdom Metazoa; phylum Chordata; class Actinopteri; order Clupeiformes; family Denticipitidae; genus Denticeps; species Denticeps clupeoides. The sequence goes on from NC_041710.1 coordinate 16,430,740, forward strand.
AATTTGATGCATACACTGCTGTACACTGAAAGCTTTGATGAAAAAGTTACATAAAACCAAGGCTGATCACATGTGAGTACAGTTTTATTTCTGTGAAAAAGCAGTACAGATGTAGGGCTGATAAAAAAATCTTTCCATTCATGACAAACCATAAAACAAGAATAATCTATTTCCCCAATTACCTTAATCACAGCACAATCACAATATCTTGTAGGTTCCATGTAACAGGGACCAGCATATCAGTTGGGTGCTATCGTATGGCCAGTCATTCCATAAAACCGTCAGCAGATTTTGTGACTACTTTAAGAATACTTTATACAAAAAAGAATACATTTTGCATTGTGGTCTTGGAAAGGGAGCATGGAGGTGAGAGTTGGAAAGGGTACCCTCTGCTAACTGAATAAGAGTGATTCCAAGGCCCAGTTATAATTTCTGGTCCTTTAATTTGAGACTGGCATGACTTGTCACAGTTAAGGTACATTTTGTCCCTGAAATTGATTTGATGTAAGCTGAAAAATGGCAAATGTTCCCAGCATTGGTTAGGACCTACCAAACGTTTTCAAAGGAAGGAAAACCAGTGCACTAGTGACAAGGTCATGAGTGGGCCCTGGTTCTCAAAACTATGTGTTTTTAACATTTCAATCTAGATATCCTCACTTGCTGCGTGTTTGAATGCAGTATTGACTGGATGTACAGCAATACTGTACACTGGAACTGAAAAAGGCTGATCGCTTTATTTGGGAGAAGCATAAAGAGTTTTGAAGGAAGGAACTTGGCTCTAGAGTAGAAAATCAACAGTGTTTTAATTCCTCCACGAATGAGGGTTTGCTCATTCCTCATGAGGGTTTACTAACCCTTTACAGAAGGGTTTATCAAAACTGTTTGCAGAGGCTCTTTGCTCAGTAATGAGTGGTGTACACTGCTGACAGGAAGAGGTTTGGGGAGGCAAGGGGGTTATACATGAAATTATAAATTCCCATTGGAAATAAAGTAAACACCCCATGGCATAATCACGATATTGAAAAGTAATCCGGAACAGTAATATTATATGAAAGACGTCTGTTTTAGTCTTTTCTGCCTCCATGTTGGTTGTAGGCACTGAAGGCCACTCCAGCTAACACCGAGGTTCCTGTGATCCCCAACAGAGCAGTCAAAGCTTTAAACCATCCTGCGGTCCGCTCGTGTCTCTCTATGAAACTCTTGTGGTCTCCAGACATGAGGACATACAAACGGCCGTCTTTGGGTGGCTGGAGTCTCATGACATCACCGTATTCCAGGACCACCTCGCCAAACCCAGTAATGGTGGCTCCCACTTTGAGAATCTCCTCTCGCTCTTCCTGGGCCACTGGTTTCTCTCCACTCAAACCCTGCACCACCACATCCACCAGGTCTTCTTTGGCGAACTTCATGTGGCGGTGCACCTCCTCCAGGTAATCTCCAGACGCCGCCAGCGGAGACTGCACCTTAACGGACGAGTCGTAGAGGTAGGTGCCAGGAGAAACCAAACTGAAAGGAACGGAGTTGTTCGTCTCCTTCCTGTTCCTCACATTCCTGCTCCTGCAACAGCAGAACAAGTGTGGTTAAAGACAAAGTCCAGTTCCTCGACTCCAAAGGAGCAGATTCACAAGACGGACCAGGCATTTGTCACCGAGTTCCACAATTTCCAGTGTTCTTGCACGGTGACCTTCTGCACAACAGCAAAGCACCTTGGTACAAACTGACTGGCCAATGACTCCCCGTCTGCCTGCACAATGCCTTTAAATGTAAGAAAAAGAGTGAGCGTGGCGGCGTGTGGTGCGCGCAAGGCCGCGATTACACTGGCCAACAGAGGCCAAAAACCCCCCAACATTCAACGTACCTTCAACTGCGACATACTGCAGTCGTTTATGAGGAGATGACTTCAGGACTTTAAGCAAGTGGTGGTCTGGCTGAAATTTTGGTATCTCCTGTAACAGGAAAAAAAAGAATGAACTTACGACGCCCGTGTCCACAATAGGAATGGCGTTTTAGGACCGGTTACCTTCAGTTTCCTCGTTTCCTTCTTCTTCTCCTCATATAAATGGTAGAAGACGCACGAGAAGGCTAAGCTGGACCCCGCGAACAACACCAGCGGCGTCAGGAGGGCGTCGCTCATCTTTTATCTCAGTGGAGAAAATACACACATTTTGGGAGATTTTAGCCCTCTGTGCAGCAAGACAGGTGACCCACCTTCACTCGCACCAAAACAGGACATCAGTAGCAAGGACGCCAGCAGCAAAACACTTACTTTAAAAAAAGGGAAAAAAAGGCAAAGTAAACGTGTGTGAAATATCTTACAGGAACACTCGGCGTTAAATGAAAGTAAAAAAAGACGTGCGCTTTCACTCCGGTTTCCTTGTTGGGGAGCGACGCGGTTCGCGCATGCGCGTCAGGAGCAGGCGGCGACTCTGTTACCGGTCAGAAAAAAACAAAACAAGAATGACTACTGCATATTTACATTTACAGCATTTATCAGACGCCCTTATCCAGAGCGACTTACAATCAGTAGTTACAGGGACAGTCCCCCCCCCCGGAGCAACTTAAGGTTAAGTGTCTTGCTCAGGGACACAATGGTAGTAAGTGGGATTTGATCCTGGGTCTTCTGGTTCACAGGCGAGTGTCTTACCCACTAGGCTACTACCACCATTTAATCTCGGTACACATATTCCCTCTATTTCATGCAATCAGGCTTCAAATAATCACCCCAGAAAAAAGCACTCCAGAGTGCTCTTTTTATCACCATTCTGTCTATGTCCAGAGGCCATTTCATTTAATCACTTGCTCACAAGTTCATTCATTAAATAAACTCTCATTGAATAACGGTTCTCAAGTTTTAATAAAAACTTACAAAACCTACTAGCTCTACTGTGAACCTCTGAGAACCTGTGAACAGGCGCCATTTCACCATTATTGTCAACATTTTTGCCCTGTCCAATGTTTCCCTACACAATGTGTAGATTTGTGCAGCATAATGGAGTTGCATTCAGTTTGAATCAACTCACTAACTGAGCTCTACTCATAGGATCACATCTCTGTACGTAATGGCAGTCAGGCTACCTCTGGTGAGCATATTGAGGGCTGTGGGACCCCCAAAGAAATGCCACCCCACACCATTACTGACCCCCTGCTAAACCGGTCATGCTGGAGGATGTTGCAGGCAGCAGAACTTTCTCTACTGCCTCCCTAGACTCTGTGATGTCTGTCACATGTGTTCAGTGTGCCAGTGGCAAATTTGCCACGTTGGTGTTTTCTGGCAAATGCCAGATATGGCAAACAAATACAGTCCCTGACAAAAGTCTTGTCGCTTATCTATTTTTCTAGATACACCTGCTATTAACCTGACTTTTAATTAATCAATTGGTGTTATAAATAGCTCATATGAAAAGCTAAAACCCTACCAAATTATGTTTAATGCCTTGAAATTAATTAGTTTCACTGAAAAAATATTTATAATTTATAAGACAGAAAGGTCAAATTTTTGCAAGACAAAAGTTTTGTCGCCTATACAGAAATTGAACAAATTTACTGAAAATACAAAAATATGTCAGTAGTTGTGCTGTGAGATCCAAATTTAATATCTTGTATGACTTCCATGACCTTGAAGGACTGCATCAGTGCGGTTTGGCAAGGATTCTAACAATTTATTGATGAAGTCATCAGGAATTGCATGCCTCCCAGAGTTCATCAATATTCTTTGGTTTCATCTTCCATGCTTTCATCCTACCCCACACATGCTCAATGATGTTCATGTCTGGTGACTGGGCTGGCCAATCCTGGAGCATCTTGATCCTCTTCGCATTGAGGAACTTTGATGTGGAGATGGAAGTATGTGATGGAGCACCATCCTGCTGCAGAATTTGGCCTCTTTTATGGTTGGGAATATAAAAAGTAGCTAAGATTTGTTGGTATTTCAGACTATTGATGTTGCCTTCCACCCTGCAGATCTCTCGCACACCCCCATACTGGATGTAACCACAGACCATGATTTTTCTGGCACCAAACTTTACTGTTTTCTCTGTGAATCTCAGATCCATGTGGGCTCCAGTAAGTCTCCTGCAATATTTGCGGTGACTGTGGTGTTATTCAACAGAAGATTCATCTGAAAAATCCACCTTCTGCCACTTTTCCAGCGTCCATACTTTTAGCAGGTTGTGGGCCTTGGCAAATGCCACACGGTTTTTCAATTGTCTTTTGTTTAGTGCTGGCTTCTGGGCACTGATTTGACCATGCAGGCCATTTCAAGACAGAATCTGACAAACTCTTCTGGTTGACACAGGGACTTCAGGTGACCAGGTCTTGTGGAGCTCAGCTGCAGTGGAAAATGGGTTGGCCTTGGATTTCGAGCAGTTGTCTTGCAGGGTCTGCCTGACTTGGGCTTGTCAAAAAAGTCTCCAGTCGCTTCAAACCTTTTTTTTAATCCTCTGTACTTGATGCTGAGACACATTGAAGGTGTCTGCCACATCAGCTGTGGATCTGGTCTTCAGCCTCTTGATAATCAACACTTTAGTCTCAGGGTGAATCTTAGGCATGTTTGCAGAGGTCTAGGTGCAGTTGATGTGAAGGTCTAGTGAAGGTCTGGGCTTCTTTTTATACACACCTGACACCTACTTGATCCATTATTAGTCACTGGTAAAGCTCATATGACAAGGCGGTAACACTTATGTCTTTGCAAAAATTGACTCAATGGGCTTTACCAAACTTTGAATATTAGAATACTTTTTGACAGTTTCGTTTGGCACTGAAACATTATTAAAAAGCTATTGTGAATAAAATGAGCCATTTCTTGTAAAAAAAAAATCAAATCTTGATTAGAAATATATTTCAGCGACACTTGAGGTCAATTTGTACACAAGTGACAAGACTTTTGTCAGGGACTGTAGAATATATGTATGTACATATGTTCAGAGTGGCTATATACATGTATTGCACATAAGAAGTTGTCATGGAGTATTAGATGTGTGTGTTTATTAGTCTGTGTAGCCAATGAATGTGTGATCAGCTGTAAGACCTTTGTTGTAAAGCTTTTGATCTCTCCTTCCCAATTTGTGGAAGCAGGAGCTTGCCACAGAAGGAGCTGCTCAGTGCCGTCAGAAGTTCTTGCATGGGGTGTGAGACTGTATCCAACAGGGATTAGGGGTGACCTTGGGGAGACATGGCATCTAGATTAACTGCGGGAAGAAGACAAGTTTGTGGATGCTGTGTGATGCTTTAGGCAATGCATTCATTTGGATGTTTCTTTGGCACATTGCTGATTAAATTCATGACTTGAATTTGGGTGGTTGGGTGGGTGGTAGTAGCCTAGTGGGTAACACACAATGAACCAGAAGACCCAGGTTCAAAGCCCACTTACTACCATTGTGTCCCTGAGCAAGACACTTAACCCTGAGTGTCTCCAGGGGGACTGTCCCTGTAACTACTGATTGTAAGTCACTCTGGATAAGGGCATCTGATAAATGCTGTAAATGGAAGGATAAAGTTGAACCAGCAATCACAACCGATGGAACACTGGCGTACTTAGAAGTAAAGTACATGTTCATGAAAACTCCTGACTACTGTAAATGACAGTGAAAAAAAGATCTCCAGATGCAGATGGCTTCTATTTCGGTGCAGGGGGTGAGCTGGTGTCAGAAAACAGTTCTACCGTTCATACCGCACAGACTATGATCCACATTAACTGCATGTTTTACGCAAAAAAAAAAAGGCGAAAACTTTTAACCAAGAGGCATCAATGAACTCACTTATCATTCAACACTAGATGGCAGTGTTACCTCAAGAAAAGAAAATGCAGCTGTGATGCATGTGAATACGACATTACTAACCTTCTTGCATACATTTAATTCTGTTCTTGTCTTGGTGGCTTCAGGAACCCAAGTAATACATGTTTGCACCGGTCAGCAAAGGGTTAGCAGCACATGTATCTGCTGACGATCATCAAGTCATATTGATCAAAATGTTACACTGAACATCCTTTCAGGGGCAGTGGCCCGTAATCAGAAGGTTGCAGGTTCGAATCCCGATCCGCCAAGGTGCCACTGAGGTGCCACTGAGGTCCCCGGGCGCCTTTCATGGCTGCCCACTGCTCACCAAGGGTGATGGTTCAAAGCAAAGGACACATTTTGTCAAAATTGGAACGTGTAGCTCAAGCACCACCATCTTATTGTCATACTTACTTTTTTAGATACAGTACTTGAATTTCCTGTAAATGAAATTGTCCTTACACTCCCCTTGATTTGTTGATTTGTTGGTAGACACAAACTCCTGACAGACTTACCAGTCAGAAAATAGGTCAGTTGGATTCTGCATGGCATCATTGAGCCTTATTGTTCATTTTCCCTCATGGCATGGCTGATGTGCATTTAATGTTTTCCACCCTTCACCTTGACTGTTCTCCCCCTGTGAAAAGGATACCACTGTGAGACAACACCACTGCTTGATATTACCGCATGTGCCTCACTACATGGTCTCTTAACACTACAATGTCAGGATATTCTATACTATGGCAGGGCGATATGGCAAAAAAAAATAGCACTATGTACTTTCTCACAGCAAACACTTAGATTTTTTGATTGATTTCTATCCATTTTTTTCTGATATTGACTGAAAATACCAGAGATAATGAACAGTTTATCATATTCTATTCTATTCTATTCTATTATATTGAAGAATAACTTTTCATTTTCAGTAATTTCTTTGCCAGCTTGTACATCATGTAATGTGGTAGTAGCCTAGTGGACTTTCCTATGAAGCAGAAGACCACAATGTCACAAGTTCAAACCCCACTTACTACCATTGTGTCTTTGACATTTAACCCTGTGTGTTTCTAGGGGGTAATGTCCCTGTAACCGATTGACAGTCGCTCTGGATAAGGGCGTCTGGTAAATGTCAAATAAATGCCAAGAGCGTCTGGTAAATGTAAATAAATATATGTAATGCATTGCTTCTGTATTGTAGTGCCTCAGCAGCAACATGTCTGCATTTAAAAGTAAGAAAAATACACAGGAATTCAAAAGATGCTAATTTTCTTATTGAGATCATGAAAAATGCCAGAAGCTGATCACCAAAATTGAGCTGACTTTTATAGCAATCATTAATTATGATCGTATAGTCTCAGACTCTTAAATTTGTACTACTTTAAAACTTTACAACAACATTACGACTCCTGCCTAAATGTCAATTTTTTCTCATATAATCAGATAACCAACGTAACTGATTTGTACACAATGATGCATGCCTGGAACTTTGATCCTATTTGTGATTGCTATTAATTTAGAATTAGATTATATTTCAGTCAGAATACTTGATTTCTTTGGTATAGCTACAGTGTGCAAGACCACACTAACTTTCTTTCTCTCTTTGTTCTTGGCCTCCTCAATACACGTGACTCCTCCAAGCCGGCACTAGACCTGAGGAACGCAGGAAGCTCCTCTCACTGTGATTTCATATCCTGGAGTCCGTGGCTTTGGTTTACAACAACAGGATGCCATTGTCTGCATTTTTCTGCTTGACTCACCAACATGGGGGAATCCAATTTCAGACTGCCTTTGTTATCACCCTTTCTTTAGAAGCTTGTTTTGGTTTGAGTGCCATTTTTCCCCTCATTCTGCAAATGGCTTTCTAATTTGCATTAGTGTGTGTGTGTGTGTGTGTGTGTGTGTGTGTGTGTGTGTGTGTGTTTTGGTAACTCTTTCCCAGAGTAAAATGTTTTTTTTGTCTGTTACTTTACAATGGATTTCTGGGATGCCCTAACAGCAGAACATTGGCAGCAGTCAATAAAGCTAAAAATACACCAGATGATGTAGAGTCTGTTGTGAAGGGTTTTCTGGGCTGGATGTGAACATAATTGATTTTCTCTTGTGGTTCACACATCATTAATGCACAGAGGTTTTTTTAAAGACTATTCATGCTCTGTACGAGCTGCAGTGTTGCAGGTGTCTAGCTCTACTTTTAAAGAATGATTTCATAATAGCACCTACATTATAAATATGAATATGGCCAATATTAGATCGACTAATGTGAAGATTTAAACAGGAATGTATAGTAAAAGATTTGTGTGTGATGTGTTATGTTGCTATCCACCACTGTTTTAGTCAGACTTGTGCAGAAACCTGTCTGTGTTTCCATATCTCGAGCAAACACACCTCCCCAGGTGGACAGGAAAAGTTCCTGCTCTCCCAGCCAGCTTCCTACATATCCTTGTGCTCTAAAAAACAGGAAGTTACTGTAAGTACAGAATGATAGCAGTGGGCTTCCTGTTGGGGGATGTGACTGTGGCCCACTGAAGTCCCACTGCAGCTGTTATGGATTTCAACATTCAGTAATAATTACTTAGTTTTCCTGGGATCAATAAAAAGACATATTTTTATTATCATATTTTTATGATATAGTTTCTCTAAACCATTACTGTAAACAACAATTTGCATATATATTTATGTATAGTATAATTTTGGAAGAAAGGTTTGTTTGAAAAAGAGAGAAGAAAAAAAGGTGAACATCTAACATATTCCAAAAGAAAGTGAATGCCATTCTTCCACTTTTATTTTTAAACCTTTTTCAGCAGTCTTTCCACGACCATTGAAAACATCCCCAAATAGTGAAATGTACTGTTGTGCTATATAAGTGGGTTGTAATAAAAGCAAGCTCTTCTAAATTTCGTGAAATCCTGCTTTGTCTGGCAAAACAAGGACAGTCTGCTCAACAGGAGGTCCAACACTTTAATCATGGTAAATAGTCATTTTTCACATTAAGGCTTAAATTAATCTGTCCCGTTTCTCTAAAGATTATCAGATAAAGAACCATCCCACCAAATCACATGAGAAAATGTTACAGGGCTTAGGTGGGATGGCTTTGTGGGTATAGTGGATTATCTCCGAAATAAATGTTCTATGCCTGGCAGAGAAATCCTCCAACACATTACTGGAAAGACAGTTTCCAGACAAACGTGAGTTCATTGGGGTCTCAGAGATGCGTCGGGGCACATGTGCGTGCTGGTGTGCACCACAGGGCTCTTTCAGCAGATAGGCCATGTGAAGATTAAAGCCTCTGGATTCAAACAAAGGCCACATTGGCAGAGATTAAATGGCCCCCTTGTATCATTCAGATTGACAAGGGTGAAGGGAAGACAAGAGAGCATCTTGTGATGCCTACAGCTTCAGACATTGCCTTAGGCAAGCTATCCAGGAAGAAGACACTGTTTGGGACAAACCTTTTGGAGCACAATGTCTGTTCCATGTTTAAACTGAGACTGTATGTTTGTCAGGGACTCAGGGATGGATGGTTTCTCAGGGATTCTAAGTGCTTTCTGTCACATGGGTTGCAGCTTCTGTTTTCCCATCTTTTTATCTCCACACGTGGAACAAACAAACGTTTATAAACCAGCCATGTTGATTTACTTTCTAATACAGGGATACTGGGGTAGAGGACATTTATTTTGTTCATTCTGGTATGGACCTACTCAAATCAGTCTTTGTAATCCCAATGCCCCCATGTCAATGAACAGAGCTAAGCACAGCAGGGAAAGATCATCCACATGTCCTGGGCCACACGTGTTGCTAGGTATGGCTCCATGAAAGCAGGGCTGGAGTGACTTTAATGATGTTGTGCCTGCGACTGCACCGGTGACGCACTGATGACGGAACCGCAATCAATGAGTGGCTTTCATTCAGGTCCAGTTCCCATCCTGGGGCTGTTCAATGACAGATGTCTTTGGTACTATGGAGCCCCAAATAAAGCAATAAACATCTTCATTTTCATTTTAAAGGTGTTGTAGAGCTAGGGGCTCAATGCTTTCTTTGGAATCATGATTTGAAAACTCATTATTATTTAGGTATAATATAATACATTTATTGTAATTTAAGTTATTGTTTTTAAATCTCCAATTTACTGCCACTTTTATTCTAAAGTACTGACTGACATTTTGGAAGCACTTAAATTGTTTCTAGGCAAAATCTCTAGACTAGTCTCTCAATTAGTGTGAATGTAACGTGTTACCATGGTGATCAATTTGCGAGACCATTTGAATGTTCCTTCTCAAAAACTCCTTTGGTGCAAGAGGCACATGCAGTACATGTAGATTAGCGAGTCAGTGGAAGTCAATGAAGGGGCTGTTTCTGAGACTGTTTGTTTGTCGAAGGAAACTACAAAGGTGCCACACTTCCCCAAACACCAACACACACACACACCTTGCACCATGTCTTTCTTCCACACTGCCAATTTGGAAAGAAAACAGGATCAAATCATAAAGAAATAGTGTGTGTAATTTCTGCTCATGTCCCTTTTCCCACTACAGTAACTGAACTATTGAAGCTTTTTCATGTTGTCATGTTGTGCTCCCTGGGTTACACCTGGGTCTCTGCTCTGAGTCCTGTTGTCTGCACAAATGGAATTCTGTCTACAGTTAGGTGATGGCCACTCGCTCCCCCTTTCTGTTGCTCCAGGACCGCTTACATAACCGCTGTGATTGGTGGCGATCCCGATAGGAAAACCAATTGGCCACGACGGCTATGGAGCGCACCCAGAGGCAGTATTTGTAAGAGATGAGACGGCCACGTGAGGAATCACGTTCTCTGGTTCTCTCACACACATGAGCCCCCCACGTGGGCACACCTGCCACACATGACTCTCCTTGAAGGCTAACAACACCCTTTTACTTATACTGTGCATCCAGAAAGCATTCAAATTTTGTTTTGTTACAGCATTACAACCTCCAAAATTGATTAAATCCATTTTTCCTCAGAACTCTACTTACAACATCCCATAATATGGCTATGCACCATCGCTTCCCATCCAACCTGAGGAGATTGAAAAGTGCTGCAAAGAGAATTGGGTGAAACTGGACAAGGATAGGTATGACAAGTTTGTGGCATCATATTCAAAAAGACTTGAGTCTGTAATTGCAGAAAAAGGTGCATCAACAATATATTGAGCAAAGGCTGTGAATACGTATGTACTTATGTACTTATGTGCTTTCCTAGTTTTTTTATTTGTAATAAATTTGTCAAAACCTCAAGTAACGTTTTTCACATTGTCATTACGGGGTGTTGTGTGTACAATTCAGAGGAAAAATGCATTTAATCCATTTTGGGAAAAGGCTGAAACATAAGAAAATGTGGAAAAAAATGATATGCTGTGAATACTTTCTGGATGCACTGCATACTAAAAGGATAAAGCAATATGAGAACATAGGTTTCCTGCCAGAAACAATAAGAAAAAAACTCAAGACACATTGGATCAAAAATGTGTTGGAGAGACTATAATTCGTATTTTACGAATCGTATTTTACGAATCATGTTTACGGTCGTATTTTAACACTAACATTTGCATTTTGTTGACAATTTAGAGTTAATTTACCACTGGCTATGTTAAGATTTTTATATGGTTGGTGCATGATGAATGTACATGATGATGAACTTGCAATAAAATCAGTTTTAATTGTGAAAAGAGGGCACAAAGGTCCTCTGAGCCTGATTGTTTAAATGGTGATATTTTTGGAAAAATGGTGTGGGTGGGTCTCAGGGCCTAACAAAATTTGGAGCCCTAGGTGGTGTTAATGATTCCGTGTGTTATCCAGGAACATGTGTAGGCACATGCAAACCCTGAGCCCGTCGGGACAGCCCCTCATGGCACAGGACGGGTTGGCTAGTGTGCTGCGGGCTGTGACTCACTTTGTTCACTTGTTAAAGGTTAAGGCTACAGACACTCTGGATTGAAAAACTGATGGCAATTATCTGTGCAACGTTCTCTAGCAGAAGTCCAGTTGTTTGTGTTAACCAAGTTGTGCATTTTGTTAACAACATTAAAACAGAAGATGACTTAGTCTGTGAATTTGTTGTAAAATTAAACACACCCTGTTACACAGGGCTGAGCTCGCAATCAAAAGGTTGCCGGATCGTATCCCAAACCGTCAAGATGTAACTGAGGTGCCACTAAGCAAAGCGGCTCCCATAATTTTGTTGCAATGCCTTGCACTAAATACAGTTATGTTACAGCTATGGCACAATTAAATGAGCGGGACAAATTAATTATGAAAGTGGCATTTGTTTAAAATGTCCAATTCTTTAAATCTACTAACTCAAGCCATTTTTAAATGTCACATAAACAATTAAGACGTTACAACTAAAACTTTCATATTGAGTCCAATCTGATTGCCAACTAAAACTTTTACATTAAGTACAGTTTGATTGAACATCTATCAAAATTATGGACCATGTTGCTAATTCCACAGCATTTATGTATTCTGTTTATACAGAAATTAAGAGATACCAACAAGACTGCTTGACTGCTTAATTGTGAAGTGATTGTCACATGTGATACACAGCAGCACAGCACACGGTGCACACAGTGAAATTTGTCCTCTGCATTTAACCCATCACCCTTTAGTGAGCAGTGGGCAGCCATGACCAGCGCCCGGGGAGCAGTGTGTGGGGACGGTGCTTTGCTCAGTGGCACCTCAGTGGCACCTTGGCGGCTCGGGATTCGAACCGGCAACCTTCTGATTACGGGGTCGCTTCCTTAACCGCTAGGCCACCACTGCCTAGCTACCTGTATCCACCTACCCAGGTGTAATTCTTTTTCTTCCCTTATTCCCAAACCAAACAAGACGATAATCAGCTTTTTAACATCCTATGGGTGAACATGTGATAGTGATATTAGTGAATCTTATATGCTGCTAGGAAATATGGTCCTCCAATATTATGGCCTGAGGAAGCCCTTGTTCTTTCCTTGCCTCTGTTGTTTGTCTCATTGATGCATTTAAAACACAAGTAACATTGAACAAGGATATATGATGTGGACAGTTGTGATGAATTGCACACTATGATAGGCAGGGGTATTTCATTATTTGCACTCCGCAAACTCATCACTGCTTCTTTAAAGATTTACTTGAGCCTAATAAAATCTTGTTTTTTCAGGAGCAAGGTTGACACCAAGACACAAAACATCATAAAGCTTCTCTCACCACACATTTTCTCTGCAAACTAATTTGTCCACTGTACATTAACTGCCTAAACACATCAAGGTTACTGACATGAAAGATAATAGGTGCTGTTACGTCATAAATAACCATGGATAAGCATATTGATAAGAGGTTGTCCATTCGTAAACTATTTCCTTAAGTAGCCTTTGTACAGTATTTTCTTAAACTAATTTAAACTAATGACTTATTGATTGAATGACAAAACTAATGACTTATTGATTAGTATTTATTGTCAGCTGTACTTTAAGGGGAGAATAACCCCTTAAATCAATTGCCGTTTATTATTCCAACATCAATTCCATTCAGCTAGTTGCCTGCTGTAGTGTATTTAGACGTATGTAAGAACAACAGCATATGCCTGTAAGACTGTATGCTGAATTAACTATTTATTGCAACGAATGCTTCCATTCATGTTTCTAGAGTTTCTTGGAAATTATCAAACTCAACTGGTTTTGAAAAAGAACCCTAAAGAAAGCTGGGGAGGGGATTAATCACTGACCCACTGAGCAGCAAAGCAGCAATGATTTTTTTTTCAGCCTCAATGTCCAGCCAAGGGATTTCAGATTGTGAAAATGAGTAAAAGGGACAATGCCATGTTTTGTTTCCACTCAAGAAAGCTCTACAGTAGAGGACCCTGCAATGTCTGGCTGATCAGAAGGGGAGCATCTTACGTCAATGCAAGGGAATTAAATTAAGGTGTATTGTGTACTGAGGAGTGTCAAGTTTAGACAGAGATCTTTTGGATTAATACACCATTTAAAAGTGTAATTTCAGTATTCCATCATTCACAATATGGGCTTGTTAATGAAAGTGAAAATGAAAAATGAAGATGACAAAGACTGGAGTTCCTCCACTAGTTTAAATTCAGTGTGCTGAAAGAATCTCAGAACAGCAGATGTCCAACCATCTCTTTTGCCTCAGCCAGTGTTGCCGGCACTGACCTCACAATAAACTCTTATCAAACAGTAGTTGCATAACTTGCACCCAAATTACTCTGGCTGACAAGAATTAGCATACAATTACTAGCCAGGCCGGTCCAACGGGCACGTCAGAAATCATCAGTATCAGGCTGGCGCCTCGCCACACTAATGAGACTCCTGTCTAAAAAGGCCAGAGTGGTTGAGCCCATTGAGACATACTGTATGTGATTTTGGGCTAAAAAAGAAATAAATGTTGTTGTTGTTGTGGTCCTGTGCGACGTGTTCATCTTCTCGCTCAGTACAGCTTTATGAAGGGTGTGCTTTTCCTGCTGGACACATGACTGTGCCCTTCGGCCAGCTGCTAATTTTACAATTAAATGGTGTTGTTTTACATTAGGGATCTAGACAAAAATGCAATACTGTTTGCCAAGTAAAATATTTTTGAAATAATATTTTGCCGGTGCCCCGTGTCCCGGGATGGGCTCTGGCAGCCATGAGTTACAGGAGGTTAAGGATAGTGTATGGGTGAGGAAGTGTTTTAGTAAGTCATGAATACGCAAGAATGTCTTATATTCAGGAATATAACACAGGAATTACCAATTCACCAACTGATGCAGTGCAAAGAATATTGCTTGTTTAATGTAGGCTTAGACAATTAAATCTCCCGTTCTTGAATATGCGCTTTGGGATTATGGTTCATTTACCAACACTACACTTCTTCAAAAATCCCCAAATGAAGAAGATGGGTCTTGGTGGGATGGTCCAAATGGTCCAAAAGAACCACACTGGAACGGTTCTTATTTCGTATTTCATTCCGTGAGGGACCTTTCTTGAGAAATGCAGTGTGAAGCAAGAATCATACAGAGTCACACGGTCACTGCTGATGAAAGGGTATCGATGGAAACCGCCTCTGTGGTGCGTGAGGTGTGTGGTGAGGTTGTGCAAATTTACTCAGTCTTCATGGCTGCTATGCGGAAACAATGCAGATTCAATAAATACCAGAGCAAATGACAGAAATTCTTGAGGACCCTTATAAAGAGATCTTATGATCACCTCAAAGGCACTAGTAAACTTTAGACCGAAACAGGACATTTAATTTATGGCCTGGTGTTTATTGATGTCTTTGCTGTGAATATGGCATAACAGTTCAGACAGAAAGAGACCCTAAAATCATGTTAAAAACATTCCGTGACCCTAATCTGTGAAACATTACAAATTTCATGGATCCATTATACCAAAACAACGTTGATTAATTTAACACAAAAAATATCCGTATCAATAGTTTGTCAGGCCATGGGAAGGACAAACAGGGGAGATACAGAATACTATGTTTTCATAAATAGATGTCTCCTGTCATTTTATAGAAGTAATTTAAATCCTTGTTTACATGCAATTTCCCTTCCCAGTAATAGCCACTTTTTTGTTTCGCAATCAGTCTTTGCAAACATATCTCTTTTGACTTTATTTTCACTCAGATGTGCTGCCCAGACCTTCCTGGTGCTGTGTTTGAATTGATACAGGGCTCTCACGTTTGGCCACACGTGCTCAAATTTGCAGAGGCCAAAAGATTGGGTGCAATCTTAACCCATTTTACTCCATTGCCTCAGTTCAGTCAGGCTTATGCGAAGCCATTTATGCCCCTAAGAGCCCAGCATTCGTTGTGTTATTAAGCAACACGTGAGCCAACTACTGGGGAGAGGAGAAATGTAGCGAGAGAGAGAGAGAAAGGTGGAGAGTGAGAAGTGTAATGGAGATCAGCTTGCCTCGCATGGCCTCGACCATTTACTTTCTTACATTACAAAATTAAACTTTGTGTGTAATTACAGTTGGGATGTAAATGCTTAAATCTCTTGTATGTGATAATATGACACAGTGTGTTATGCTGGTCATTGAACTGTGCCTGAAACAAATATGTCCATATTGGAAGCAGCTCCAGCCTTAACACTGACAAACAAGAATAATACATTTTTGTATAGCCCAAAATTTCAAGCAGTATATGTCAATGGGCCTTATCGCCACTACAGAAAACGCCCCTCAAACTCGGACCCTCTCTGGACTAAAGAACAACCCCCTAGAAAACTCACATAGATCTATTCTTATGACCTGGCAATATGTTCAGCTGCTCCATGCGCAGGGGAAAGAGTCCCTCATTTGGAGTTGAGAAAGTTGGCAACCCTACAGCAACCTTGCCACCACCAGATCCTTAAGGGCCACAAGGACGTCTGAGGGGCCAGTGACCCAGATGTAGATGAAGGTAAGGTCAGTGTCCCATGTAAAATCCTCCCTCCTTCTGTTCATCCCTGTTCTGCTACGTCTGCACATGTCCCAGGACCCAAACCATGACATACTGTTAAATAAGTATAAGAAGTTCGTTATTTCTAAGGTTGTATATGCCAATGATGCTAAGAGTCATGAGTCCATTTTGTTTCAGCAGGACCTGGGGTCGTGGTGGGACCTGCAGTCCATGTCCACGCCTGCACCTCTGTGGTGGTCTCATCACTGGACTCTGGAAGTCTGGGTGCTTGACTTAGTGCCTCGGAGAGAAGAAACTGCAGCAGCGGCAGATGGTGCCATTGCACAACTGGTAAAGAAATACGTGGTTATGGTGGTTAGTGGGATTTTAACTTCAGAAGCATTAGGCCAGGTGAGGGGGGATGAGGGGGATGCCATCCCCCCTGAAATAAAAACAGTCAAACTCTTTCCCCTTCTTAAATGAACATCCCCTGTTCCATCCCTTACGCTTTTTTATCAATTAATGTATTAGGACCATATGATCAGGCAGGACGTTTGCACACCAACGCAATGTAAATTCGCAGTCAGCAATGGCTTTGCGAATCCAGACCACTTGCCCGATGGGTTCTGCTCAAACTCTTGGTCATGCAAACAAAACAGCTGATTCATTCACTATCCGTCCCTGATTTGTTTTTACAAGTAAGTAAGAAAAAAAGTGTTTCTTAAAACTAATTTATAATAATTTCTATTAATATCTTAACCCTGTTAAGTAAAAATTCACTGAGTATCTGATATGTAACATACACACCATGCATGTTGTTTTAGTTTAGTAGAATATATTAATTATGTTTTTGCTTAAGCAACAATAAAATCCATCCCTCCTATCCCTCCCTGATTTGTTTTAACAAGTGAAAAGATGTGATTTAAACACTGAAACTGCATCATGCACTAAGATCATGTTTCTTATCTTTGCAATATTTCCAAGGTGAAAGAATATTCATGAGACTCAAATGAAAGACCTGTGTCAATGAAGAAATCTAGAACCTTTACTTCTGTACTTCTGTACTTTCTGTACAGAAAAGCTATCCAGAGTTATGATGTAGTCAGTCTGGCTGCATGAACCTCAGATCTGTCTTATCAGGACTCAGCAGAAGAAAGTCAGTGAGCATCCCCTGTCTAATGTCCTTTACATATGGCTGTGTGTCATCGGAATAACAGTGATTTTTTTTTTTTTTACAAAAAACATGACATAAAAGAAACATGTATGAGGAAATAAGCAGCAGACCTAAGACAGAACCTTGTGGAACACCAAACACCACTATGTGAATAGAAATCACCAATAATGTCCACAAACTGATACAAATCAGTCAAAAATAACCTTAACCAGGATCTGTTGAGGAGAATAGCATGATCAACCGTATCAAATGCTGCAATCAGGTCAAGCAGGACAAGCAGTGAGACACAGTCCTGATCAGAGTCCAGCAGCAGGTCATTAACCACTCGTCGGGTCCTTAACATGTCTGTCATGTCTTGCTGCCTATTTATTGCAGGCTGGTGCCTGTAATAACCCCCCATTTGTATATGCTGTGCACATGAGTCCATCTGTTCACTGTCACAGGGGTTTGAAAGAACTGCTACTTTAAAGGAACTTTGTACATGACCAGTGCTGAGCAAAGCATGAATAATTTTGATAATTGGGATTTATCGGGCATTACTTGTTTAAGAAAGCTTGTAGGAAGGTGATCTAGACAACTGGTAGACTCTCAATATCAGATTTCTCTCTCTGTATCAGGCCATGTGAAACCACATTTTATTCCACATACATTTCTCTAGCATGTAAATTAAAAGTGTATAAATGTCTACGTTTACAGTGTTCACATTTCTTCTATAAGAACTGGAAGGTACTGTGTCTGTAGTCAGTGGGAAGTTAGGTGGTAAGTCAGCTATTTATTGTATGCTTGCATTAATGCCTCAACCCCCCCGACATACTTGTTGAGACCACTGTGTATGTGTCTTGTGCTGCTAAAACAGCTTTTTACACACAAAGATACACATCATCACACAGATTTAACAGGGTGAAAAAATGTGTGATACAGATTTGGGGAAAAAACAAGATGGTTGTGTGACACACACACACTAACCCTTATACACACAGGGTCAGCAGTGTTGTGAAACAGAGGGATGGAAAACTGCCTGGAAGACAGTGACAGGAAGTGTCCGGGTCCTGCAGAGGGAAATGTGGCTCCACTCTTCACTCTGTGCTCAGGTCCTGTTGTCGGATGCCGACAGATCCAGGCTGTTTCCTTTTTCATGAACGTCTGTGTGGCTGCTGTGTCCCTTTTGCCCGGATGCTTTAACAGCAGAACACATTTCCTTAGAACACATCACATGCAGCCGTGAGGAATCACAATACAGATTAACTCCAAAAAGCATCTGCTTTACACATTTAGACATCAAAATAAAAAGATTTATTAAAAAACATTCAGAAAGTGTAGGATTTTAGCATTAATTTTAGCTAATTTTTGTTATTCTAAAAAAACCTAATCTAGAAAACCTACACTGTTAGACCAAACAGTAAAAGTTAGTAAGTAGTAAATTGTAATCACAAAGAAACAGCTGTACTGTCCCTGCTCATTTTTTCATGAGCACAACCAGGTGATCAATATCAATCAATGCACGATGGAACACAGTTTGTGGACATTAATGGTGTTTCATCTTCACGTAGTAAAGTGGAGTTTGGTGTTTCACAAGGTTCCGTCTTAGGTGCGTTGCTGTTTTCCTTAACATCATTTTTAAAACACGCTATTAGTTTTCACTGCTATGCTGATGACACACAATTGAATTTATCAGCAATGTCAGGCGAGAGTCAGCAGTTGAACAGAATAGAACATTGTCTGAAGGACATTAGACCATTTTCTTCTGTTAAACCCTCATAAGACAGTAGCGCTTGGGCCTCATGCAGCCAGACGTATGCTGTCTGACTACATCCTAGCCTGGATGGCCTTTCCATTTCACCAAGTACAGAAGTAAAGGATCTATTTGTACTTATTGATGCAGGTCTCTCATTCGATTCACATGTAGATAATGTCACTAGGATAGCGTTCTTTCACCTTAGGAATATTGCAAAGACAAGAAATATGACCTCAATGTACAATGCAGAAAAGTTGGTCCATGCCTTTATTACTGCAACGCACTTCTGTCTGGATGTTGTAGTAGGTGCATGAGTGGTACCCAAAGTACAGAAGGTCACAGCTGGGAGCAGATCCTACTCATATAGAGCTCCACAGCTCTGGTGCAGCGTGCCAGTCAGTGTTTGTGACTCAGATGCCGTCTCAGTGATTAAATCTAAACTGAAAACCTGTTCACTCTTGCCTTCTGTTAAAATCCCAAATACTAAGCCTTATTACACAGTCACCTAGTCAAGCATAGACAGTGTTCAAGTCACCTTAGTTAGGCTGTCCTAGTTAGGGTACACAGCGCATGTGGCAGGGGATCCAGACCATCACAGGCTACAAGCCAACACATCAGGCCTGCAGCAGAGGCCCCTCCCTGCCAGATGAGCTAAACAACTTCTTTGCAGAAATCATGGACCCACAGAGGAAGACAACTGTTTATCCAAATGACCAGGTCCTCTGTCTTTCCAATGGAGACGTCAGGATTACACTCCACAGAGGAAACTCTCAGAAAGCAGCAGGACCAGACAACGCTACTTGCATGCCTCAAAACCATCGTCCCAGTTCCAAAGAAGTCAACTGTGTCCTGCCTCAATATTACCGGTCCATAGATTATAAACTATCATTATGAAGTGCTTTGAGAGGTTAGTACTGAGGCACACAGAATCTGGAATCTGGAAACTCAGTAGTGAAGACTGGAAGAGATGAAAAATGATCTCATGGCAGGGGATTATGTGAAGAAAGATAATGAAGTGTTTATGCACTTAAAATGTAATAAATGTAAGTTAATTTGAATGGAGGGTCTTTTTGTTTTAACCTACTAAGGATTGTATTTGATTTTAAAAGTGTACATGTTACTGTTCAAATTAACACTGGATTGCATGATGTATTGACCAATTTCATACAAAATAATCATGTTCATCTGACAAACTACTAGTATAATGGTCACACAAGATTATTTCCTTTTATTTTGTACATTTTCTAGTTCATATTTGCCTATTGTGTAATTTACTTAAGTATTTATATTCTGTGAACATTCTCTCCAAAGAACTTTTACCATTTTTTCAACAATAAAATTAAAAGATGTTTATTATAAAGGCATTTTTTATGAATATAAAAGATGTGTGTTGTCAAATGAATGCTTTGCTAACAATTAAATACATTTTCACTTAAACAAGTTTCTTGAACTAAATAATGAATACATAAATACATTTTTTTCAAATTACATTTACAGCATTTATCAGACGCCCTTATCCAGAGCAACTTACAATCAGTAGTTACAGGGACAGTCTCCCTGGAGCAATTTAGGGTTAAGTGTCTTGCTCAGGGACACAATGGTAGTAAGTGGGATTCAAACCTGGGTCTTCTGGTTCATAGGCGAGTGTGTTACCCACTAGGCTACTACCATTAAATGAATAATATTGTCTATTTAACTTAAAATTACTTAAGTTTCATTGCAATTGAACTTACTGCATTTTACAGTGTAGAAAACTGTGAACATCTCTGTGTGATGAGAATTTGTGAAGACGCTCTCGCGTATCTTGTCTGATAGGGAAGCACATCTTCAGGCATGTTACCCCACATGATCTTTATTGACCATTTTTTCCAGGTAACATCGTATACTAAAAAGTAATATATACAAAGATACAGCCGTACAAGACTTTTGCATAGCAAAGATATATTTTGGGAGTGTTTTCCTAAACAAAACATGTGGCAATATAGAAACGCTAATAACATTGAACAAATTTATATATATTTATTCAAAATATTTACTTTGAGTCATATATTATTTGCTACTTCCACCTATATTTACATGTTGGCAGACCCTTAGATCTGAGAAAAAAAAATTAAAAAGCAAAACCACAAAAAATAATTACAAAAAACGAACTGGGAAGTTGATCTAAATCCTACACACACGGTCAGTCGACAGAGCTCTCGGAATTTTGATCATCGGAATCAGTCTCGGAGCCGAACTCCTGGTTGCTGTCGATGGACGACTCGCTGCCCGTGCTCTCTCCAGACAGCAGCCGGGTCACCTGCAGGTCACCCTTCAGCGCGTGCACGTCGTTGCCGATGCACAGCTCCCCGAGGTCGTCGATGATCATGCAGAGCTCGTCCTTGCCTCCCTCGAAACAGTCCCCGTCCAGGAACTCGTCGCGGTCCCCCTGCTCCTGCTCCTCGCCCACCGAGTCCTCGGTGATGGAGCCGAGTTTGGGCGCGCTCCGGCTGCGCTCCACGGGCGGTTTGTAGGGACACTGTCCGTTCAAAAGCTTCCTCATGGGCACCAGGGGGACGCCGTGCTCCCCTACCAGCAGCTGCTGCTGGTGCCGGGCGTCGTCTCTCCGCTTCAGGCGCTGGAACTCGGCCAGAGCCGCGGCCGAGGTCTGGTACAGCGTGAGCGCCATGGCTTTGGCTTTGTCCGGCTTGGACACCAGCACCGCGTGGCAGCGGAGCATCACGGCCTTGTGCTTCAGCTCGTGCCTGTAGATCCAGGCGAAGATTTTGGGCAGCCGCGAGTCGGCGACGCAGTAGGTGACCCGGTGCAGGAGGTACAGGTGGCCGGGCTTCTGCGCCTTCTCGTCGGCGTGCACCATGCGTATGCCCTGCGGGCTGATCGTGAGCTTCATCTTCGTGCCGCTGTGTCCCGAGTCGCTTTTAGTCCAGATTTTGCTTACGGCCACGTCGGTGCAGCCCTCCCCTCTGGACTGGATGGTGGTCGAGTTGCCCAGGTAGAGGACCGTGTAGGTGGGGCTGTCTCTGGAGATGGCCAGCTTCTTCTTCCTGGACCGGAACATGTTTCCGAGGCGGTGCAGGACGCCGTCGGTGGGCGAACCGGCCGAAGGAGTCAGCGCGCGGGAGCCTTCACCTCCGCCGATAAACTCGCATTTATGCAGCTTCACCGGTTCATCCATTCACGTCCGGACAGAGTTTCTCCTCGGTATCGGTGGATGAGACCATCCGAGAGCACTTTGTGTTGTCCCAACGCGCCGCGACTGGACTGGACTTAAATACCCGCCGGACTAAACCATCTGGAGAAGCGGTGGGGGGAAATCTGGATGTAGAAATAACGAATGCGCACAAATAACGCAAAAAATTTACTTTACCATACTCATTTACTGCTATTATAACACGTGTGTATATTGTTCCTCATAATTTAGAACGTGGTCGTTGTTACATTTACAACACGAGGAACAAATATGACCTCCTGGTGGTTCTTTCATTGTTTTGGAGCACAAGACACCAATTGAACTATTAAACTAGTGAACAATGTTTTATTTACGGCTAGTAAAGATAGTTATTGTACACAACGTTTGAATCCCACTTAAAAATTTACATAAAGTTTTAAGCTATTCTGCGGACTGGTTTAGACAAAAAAGACAAAAAAAAAAAAAAAAAACGTCATCAAGCAAATAAAACAAAAACATGCTCTTACGTGCATTTTCCCACACATCTCACAAATAAAAAATGGAAAGAAATCATTAATTAAGCAAATAAATAAATGGGAATGGTATACATACAGGTTGGGAATTTTTTTTTACAAAGAAACGCATTTTGGAAAACTAGTTTCAGCTATAAGTACCAAATATAATACTGATTTGATAACTGTATAAATACTATGAAATAAAATCTAGCAGAAAAGGTGATGAAATTTGGGTCAAAGGAAAAAAACATCCTTTAAAGTTTAAATAATAAAACAGGGTATCTTGCCTTGATGCCCAACCTCCACATGAAAGACCATCATGACTCAGTAGCTTCAACTTTCCATAAGGAAAAAACAAGAGCTGTGATTGGCTGTGTAGTATTATGTGGTTTTGTGTAAAATACATGAAGCCAACTGCCTGTAACCAGCCAGCACAATGACCATGTTTTAAAATGCTTAACAATGACTAAACAGTGGACCCTTCAAGTCATATGTTTCTGAAGAACAGTTTTGCACACAGGTCAAAGTATCACAGGAGCATTTAGGATTTTGAAGCTCACACCTGACTATGCAGTTAATATAAATCCAAAAGTGTGAAAACCACAGACATTGCAAAGATGGGTGAAAGTGCCACTTTTAGAGTTCTGACCGCAGCGACTGTGTACTCAGTTCATATAGAGGTCAGAAATTGATCTCAATATAAATATACAAATGAACATTTCAGCAGACTGAATTAGGAATGAACTGGGTATACAGGTCCAATCCGGTCTGATACCATGTACTGGTTCAAAGTCCATATTTCTATTTTCAGGTAAGGGTGAGGCAGTTCCTTGCACAAATTTTATGGTGTTCTTCCGTTTTAATTATTACATAGAAGCTCTGCAATGGAATGTACAATAAAAACAATGTTTATAGCAGGCATAGTATTATATGATCACGTGTCTAATATGGTCACGTTTTTTCTACTTCATTCTGTTTTATTATTATTTGGTCAAACTCAAACTGAAATCATTTTTCAGATGAAAATTAACTCTTATACTAATGAGTAAGCACAAAACAATGCCAGATTTTACAAACTACTTTAAAGGTTCTCGTCAGGTTGGCTTGGCATGGCGAGGAAGGAGGACACATACGCTGACATCACAAGACAGGGGTTTAATACATAATACACAGGACAGGGGAAACATCACCACACAATGACCCGACCGCGAACAGAAACGAAAAGGATAGTTTTATACAATGATACACAGGCGATAACCTGTGATAATCAGGGAACATTACACAGGACGAACATGAAACTCCGGACCAGGAGGAACCCCTGCCGGACCGGATCATGACAGTTCTACATGAAAAAAATCTGAAGAACTGTACTGAAGAATCTGAAGAAATGTACTGAAGAATCTGAAGAAATGTACTCATGCACATGTTTTTTTTCTCATTTTAACTTCACACAGAACTCAGCACACAAACCTCCAAAAAGGGCAGTGCATGAACTTTTGATCACTGGAATTTTTAAATGCTATATGTCAACCTATTTTACAACAATATTATACATCATAGACACCAGTATTAAAACAAAACGCAACAGGAAATCACATAACTGCATTGCACTCTTGTAATGAGTTACTTAGAGCCTGGTTGAGGCCAGTTTTATTTACAGTGTGTCACAAAAGTGAGAACACCCCTCACATTTTGATTTTTTTATATCTCAATTATTATTATAAATTTTATTTTTTATTATTATAAAATTCCAAAAGTGTCAATATTTTGAGTGGCCATCATTATTTACCAGGAATGCCTTAACTTGCCACTGGAATCCTCTTACACTCCTCCATGAAGACATCACAGATCTGGTTGATGCTGGAGACCTTGAGCTCCTCCACCGTCTGTTGCTTGGCCAGCACCTTTACCCTCAGTTTCATTAGCAAGGCACTGGTCGTCTTGGAGGTGTGTTTGGGGTCATTGTCATGTTGGAATACTGCCCTGCTGCCCAGTTTTTTAGTATGTCACAGTACATGTTGGCATTCATGTTCAGCACTCATGCAGCCCCAAACCAAGACTGACATTGGTCTTTGAACTCTTCTCCTGAACCATCTAAGTTGATCTTGGTCTCATCAGACTACAGGACATGGTTCCAGTATCCTTGTCTTCTTGATTTCTTGTGCATCATATTCAGAAGAGGCTTTCTTCTAGGATGACAGCCATGTGGACGAATTTGATGCAGTGTGCAGCATATGGTCTGAGCTCTGACAGGCTGACCCCACACCCCTTCAACCCCTGCAGCAATGTTGGCAGCACTCAAACATCTAATTTCAAAAGACAACCACTGAATATGATGCTGAGCGCATGCACTCAACTTCTCTGTTGTGCAAAAGTTCTTTTTCCACATCATCAGAGTTCTTTGCCATGAGGTGCCATGTTGAACTACATTGACTAGTATGGGAGAGTGTAAGAGTGATAACAGCAAGTTTAACACATCCGAGACTGTGTAACAGGAAAATGGCTAATTGGACACAATTTGGACATTTCCAATTAGGGGTGTTCTCAATTTTATTGACAGCGGTTTAGAAATGAATGACTGTTTAGTTATTTTGAGAGGGACAGCACTTTTACACTGTTATACAAGCTGTACACTGAATACTTTACATTGTATCAAAGTGTCATATCTTCAGTGTTCGCCAGGAGAAAATATGAAAAAAATATTTATATATTTTAAAATATAAAAATATATTTTTTCAAAACTGAGGGGTGTACTCTCTTTTGTGAGATACTGTATTTCAGTGGATAGCTGCATATTATTTAATATACTCATCTATACCACCACGAACATATACTGCCAGCCTGGACTGGACAGGACTTATTCTTTTTACTCATTGTTCAATGTTCAACTCATCCATCAGAAGGATCACAAAAGTCCTTATGAATGAGTCAGTTTGGATGTTAAGGGGCAGGTCCTTGAGCATCCTCATCCTTTCTCTTCTGCAAAAAAAACCCTTCTCCTTTCATTTAGGGTTGAGGACAGATTTGACCCTACAGTAACTCACTACCGCCCCTTGAAGTAAGATGTGGTATTACAAGGAAGGGTAGGCCAGAAAGACAGAGATCTGCAGAATAGTGATTTTATCAGACAGTTTCAGTGTTTTTTTTAATAGTCTTTGCTACTGTTATTTCTTTTTATTTGTGTTACTTCATGTTTTTCTCTTTTTGTGACGAGGAGGTCATCAGCACAGGGGACAGACCTGGATGATGCTGTCACTTCACCTACAAGGTTCAGACCAAAAAGAACTTCTAGTGTTCAACCTGCTGTCACAGATGCACAATCTCCTGGTGAATTTTTCTTGATTTTTTTGATGATGATATAATCAAACACAAGCAAGAATGCTGCAAAAACTAAACAAAAGTGCACCATGTGCAAGAGAAGCAGTGCAATGTAGGCCTCTGATACAACTTGAGAGGAACTGATTCTTGGAGTTCCATCAGGGGCCAAGAGTAACTATATGGCCAGACTTCAAATGACTCTTATTTTTCATTGTTTTATAGTTCATATTGAATATTCAAAATATTCTAATCTAACCAAACTATAACAAAATGAGACATTCCTCTGTGCACGCAGCATTTAACCACAAAAAAAAAGAAAAAAACTTGGAAACTTTAGATCCCTGCTATATTAGTGCATTTGCAGTCTAGGCTCAGTCAAATGTAATTACTGTACTAAGTCATTTATATTATTGGAATAATTTATTTGGAGGACAGGCTCGACCCATACCACTATGGCTAATCCGATTACACATCAGTCTGGTATTCCACAGCCCTGACCTCCTCTCCCACAATGTGGTCACTCCAACCCACACTCTTTCCACACAGCCACATTCATTGTTAGATAATTATTAGATTTATAATGTGGCTTTCCCACGAGTTCAGAGAGGAAGCACAGATTTAGATGTTCTGTCTATTTTCCCAACAGATGGCAGTATTAACCTGTGAGAAGAACTTCACCGCTGGACCTTTCAACTTAAAGCTCAGTTCATTTCCAGTTGACCTGGCAGGGGTGTGGGGCAGCTAAACCCCGCCACCCTTGCTCTTCATCCAGACTTCAGCTTCGATCTTGGAGTGAACTTCTTTAATGTCAATAATGCCTAATTCTGTGTCCTTAATACTCTTGACACCTGGCTGGTACTGCAGCCAGCAGGAGAAAAGTCTTAATCTTCTGTGGGTTAGTGATTTTGTTAAATTACTTTGCCAGCGGCCTTGGCTATTGGAAAATGGACTGCTGTGTTTCTGCACAGGATTTGTACATTATGACTATGAGAAAAAAATTATTTACTATCCTGTAAGAAGCAAATTGTGTTTTGTGCATCATGATTACATTTACATTTACAGCATATATCGGACGCCCTTATCCAGGGCGACTTACAATCAGTAGTCACAGGGACAGTCCCCCCCTGAGACACTCAGGGTTAAGTGTCTTGCTCAGGGACACAATGGTAGTACGTGGGATTTGAACCTGGGTCTTCTGGTTCATGGGCGAGTGTGTTACCCACTAGTTATATAGACACAGGTGAGATTCCTGGTCACATGGCTACCAACCCTTCACACACTTATCAAATAATTAGTATAAATAAACAGGAAAGTTTGGGCAAATTAGAGAGCCACATCATTAGAAGAAAGTCATTACAGCTCAGAGCCTTTGCTTATTTCAAGTGCATTTTAAACGGAAGTAAAAACGCCTTCCATATCGTGGTGTGCTCTGGCGCACGGTTATTACCCCCTTATTAGCGCTAACAGTCGAGGTATCACCGGGAGCGTCGCGGGTAACAGCCGGGCCGAATTTAGCGCCTTTTTCGCTCCTCGAGTGACCTCACATCCTGTCCCGAACTTCCTCCCCGCGACAGTCCGGCGGATTTCGGCCGTTTGATGCGCAGCTCTGCAGATGTGACCACATGTGCGCGCCGCGCAGCGCCGCGCCGGAAGCCATGTAACACCCCAGGACTCGAGCCGGCGAGGGTAACTTTACCTTCTTTTTTTTTACCGTGTACGTGTGCGTGTGCGTGTCGAGTTGGCTTCGTGGTCCCCACGCTGAGGCGTCTTTCGCGCCCTTCGTGTCCGCTCTTCCGCTCGCGCTGCTTCAGTTAACTTTAAAAAACAAAAAACTTCTCCACGTAACGTGTCGTTTCTTTCCGGTCTGTACCAAGCGACCCGTCTTCATGGCGAACTTGTGGTGATTAAACGTGTAGAATATAAAATCTGCGACCGCGCGGAGTTCGGTTTCGACACTCTTGACTGTCCGTGATAATAATAATAATAATAATAATAATAAAGCAGCTTTAATTAGGTATTTTCAGCCCAAGGTACTTTGCAAATGCAAATACAGGCACAGTTATGAAGGAGGGTAGGTTAAATGAACACGATGGACACTTGATCTTCATCTTCTGGGAGCAATTTTGCTGTTTTCGTGCAGGTTTTTTTTTTTTTTTTTTTTGGGTGGGGGGGAGCTTGTTCCCATAATCTCCACTGGTATTGGGATCCAGAGCTTAGGGACAAAAAAAACACACAAAGCTCCCTCACGTTTGCCTTCGCGATGTGAATGGATCGGAAGGGGTGGTGGGTGGAACTGAACGCTCGGGGTCCCACCTTCACGTTGGTGGGTGATGCTCGTAATTCTGTCAGTAGACACTTGAAGGACGAGTCACGGCACGGGAATGGGCCAAACATACCACGAAACTACTAAATCAAGTCCAAGTAACATGTGCAGATGGACAGCTGTTGTTTTGTATGCGCTCTCTTTCAGCACAGCAGACGAATACACAATAATGTGTCTGCGAATCGACATTAGTAATCGTCACAGTTTATTTAGGACTCGCGAGTCCAGACAACCGTAAGCGGCGATCAGCCAGGAATGTTCCCGGGGCAGATCAGCAGGCGAACACTTGCACAAGTTCCAGTTCCAGGGCGGAAAATACCTGCACAGCGTGATCTGTTGCCGCTCAAGGCAGCGGCGCCGCGCCGTGCGGCCGTGGTGCCGGACGGAAAAACAAGCGGCGGAGACATCTGTGGCGAGACCGCCGCCTTCCCCAGCTGGCCAGGGCCAGTTTTACTCGAACAATGTTGCATCTGCAGCCGGCCTCTCGGTGTGGAACGACGGTTTCTTATTATGTCACGTGTCTTGTCAGAATAGGCTTTTGGTGTTTGGCTTGTACTCACACAAGACAACAGGCGTGGAGTGATGGCATTGCGGGATCTTTATACCTTTCCTTTCCTTTGCATTATTTCCAGGTCTATAGAAGGAGTTGGTTTTGCCTGCATTTTTGTTTCGCTCAGGCAGACATCGTTTTTTTACACGTCGCCGCTTGAAGGGCCCCTTTTATGGATCCAAGATAGCTAGTTTCAGATAAATGACAAAGAAGCTACCTCCGTGTAAGTTTGTTGTGATGGGTTTTATTACATAACTACGGCACAAAAATTCCGCTGACCTGACATTCTCTATTTCAGAGTGTGTTGTCTAATGGGCGAACGCATTTTAAAACACACGGCAGCAATTTCATATCATATAGGTGATGAAAGTCAAATTTTGACCTGACTGAATGAAAGGATTTTTCTTTACACACTGTGCTTTATGTCAGTGTTAAGCGAAACTTTGAAGGTCATCTGTATGTTTAGACTCTTTTCTGTTCTATTGTGTTCTATTTAAAGTAGCTGCCTACAATGAATGTTTTTTAGGTGTTGACTTTTTCTTTCCTCGTAATATTTATTTTCCTGTAATATTTAGCTCTGCTGTATGGAAAGAGCACTGAGTGAATCTGTCATGTTGCGGTAGCTTCTGACCTTTCGAATGCAGCTGTTTCCTTCAAAGTCAGGGCTTTTTCCTGATATTCACAGCGAAAGCTGTTTTACAGCTTGATGAGACGTTTATTGCTGGATGTCTGGCTGCTCTCGTGTTTGCAGTTGGTCCATTGTGCCTCTGTGCCAAAATGGAGAAGAATGGGATGAAGCTAATCAACAAGGGTCAGGAGGATGAAATGGTGAGTTCCCTGCCACCGACTCACAGACACAGACTACGGTGGAATGTCAGCATGACGACCAGTGTGTTTCTCCTTTAAAAATGACTCAAGGCAAATCGCTCTGGATAAGCAGTGAATTATGGGATCTGTAGTTTTGCTTCATATTGCAGGGCCATAATAATACATCTATATAAAGTGATCTTGCAGAATGAGGCCCACATGCCTGAAACAGTTTATAACTCATAGCCATATTTGCATGAGTTTTGCCCTGCTTACAGTAGTCTAGTATTGGCCGACGAGGCTTTGATTGGAATACCGAACTGGAGTTGCCCCAAAAGGGTTAAAATCAAAATCCCACATATTTCGGGATGTCCTGGACAATTCGGGACGATGGAAACCCTTAGTCATGGCCTCCTATACAGCAGTCCATCCGTGTTCAGTGGTTCACTAAACCTAGTACATTTCTGAGCATATTCTATGGTATTTGTAAGTTGTCTTTAGTAAAAGTGAGTGCCAAATCCATAAATTGGAGGACTGACAGCGTTTGTTTAAATGTTTAGTGGGGGACCAGGGCTGTTCTTTCTTGCACTGGCTGGTATTTGTGAATTGGAATTACTGCTGTTTTGTTCTGCTCAGAATGTTCCTTGGTCCTCTGTGTTTCCTGAAGAAACTGAATGATAGTGGCGTGTTCACTCTGAAGTCATGCATAACTCCTCAGGTTCACACAGGCTGCTCCTTTTAAGTCAATTATTCCCTTAAGCCATTCATTGTGCTGAGCTGATAAGTATATAATTTGATAAGTAAATTTTAATGTTTTTGAAAGGGTAACGTGTCCATAGCAAAGGCACTGCAGCAGGACGTTACTTAATAAACTTTTTACAGATACATCAACATATAGCATAACCATATACCAGATAAAACAATATCCGAGCAATTGAAAGTGAAGTGATTGTCATTGTGAAGAACAGCACACGGTGACACAACAAAGTGTGTCGTCTGCATTTATCTCATCTCCTTTGGTGAGCAGCGGGCAGCCATGACAGGCGCCTGGGGAGCTTCTACATTCAGCTGTACAGTTTAAAAATATTTTCAGAAATTATTCTGCACAATGCTTGTTCATATTTTATCATGCAGCCCCACCAGGATTCCAGGATTTCCAATAAAGTTTTTGCACAGGGCACGAACAGGCTAGGACTGCCCCTGGTCATTTCCATACGCGCTGTCAGTACCCAGTCGGTACCACTTGCCTGATCGGTTCCGTGCACGCATGCTCACGTGTACTCCGAAAGCCACCGTGCCACGGCCTAAACCTAACCCTAACTGTTGCAGAACCGGTCGGGCAAGCTGACAAGCGCGCTGCACTTAGTAAACTTGGAAGTGCACAGCACGCAGTGACCGGCGGCTTGTTTTATTTTATTTACTGGGTTGGCAGTATTTTTAAGGCCTTTAAACTCTAGATTTAAGGATTACTAGTCAGGGGGGATGCGATTATTTCGCCAGGAGCAGATATCTGGTACCCACCAGACTACTACAACCCTATTGATACTTGATGCTGACAACATTTCAATCTGACAACTATTCAGTTTATTAACAGCTAGGGGTGTGTATTGGCAAGGATCTCACGATATGATACATATCACAATACATTGGTCACAATACGATAATATCATGATATATTGTGATACTGTTCATATTCTACAGTTTACTGAAAATGTTTCTGCATCTGATATACAAGATGCTGTGTATGATCTGTGTGGATTACATTAATAATTCTGCCAAAACAACATAACTGAATTTTGGGCTAAATTTGTATACAAAAATATTAACATTTGATGTCCCTGTATCAATACAATATCGCCACATAAAATATTGCTGTATATTTTCTATCACCCATATTAACCGTCATTTCCAGGTTCTTGGAACTTGGAATATTTAAAATTGTAGCATTTACTAAGAAACCTCAGCTGAGCATATGTGTTTCCTCTCTGGTTATCCTCCAGGACATGTGGGGTTACCAGCCGTGTCGATGGAAGATGGCTCTGATGGGGTTGGGGGTGCTGTGCACCGGGGGTCTCCTCCTCCTGCTGCTTTATTGGCTGCCTGAGTGGAGTGTGAAGAGCACCTGCACGCGCTGCGCGGTCCGAGACGCTCGGATCCTGCTGCTCAGATCCACAGTAATCCCACCTCCCCTGCTTTCAGTAGTGCCTCTGTTGCAGGCTGTCAGTGATCGCCACACTGTGCTGGACCTCTCACTGATGCAGGAATGACGGCCTGCTGGGGGTTGGGAAGTGTGGTCTAACTGGGCTTATGTGATTGAATGTGAAGGATGAAATTGATCGACTTCAACTAATATCAGTTGAACTGGTTACAGGATGAGTTCAAACGCTGGTTCCGTGTGAGGGTGCATGTGATGCTCTCTCGTGGGAGAAAACCATTTGATGCTGTGGATCTCCACATCGCCTCAGCCAATGGTCATGGCACACTCCCCGTTGCCCCAACAACAGAATCTCTAGAAAAACCCACCCACATCCAACATCTGCAGGTAGATTTTCATGAAGCATTCTGATAGAAAGTATAGTATATTTTTGTGGCTGAAAATGCACACGTTGTATTTTGTCCCTGCTCACTACGCATAGACACATCTTTGTTATGTCATCTTCACACGTCCACTGTTGGTCTGCTGAAGGTGCAGACTGTGACACCAGATGACGTGTTTTTTTTCACATCTTCCAAACGTACAGTATTTACCTTGGTAGGACCTCCATATAAGGACTCATTGTAGTCCATTGAAGTGACGTCTTTTTCAGGTCATCTTTGCATGTCCGCTGTTGATCCTCTGAGGCTCCAGACTATGACACCAGGTTACGTGTCTTCTGAACGTCTTGTATTTTTTGTCCGTAGGACCTCTGTATAAGGGCTCATTCTAGTCCAAATGAGGTCACTGTGAATGTCTTTTAAACTCATTTAAAAATGTAAACAGGCCTACTGTTTCTAGGCTCTGTGCATAACTAGTGCCATTTCATGAGGTGGTGTTCTGTTCCATTTCATTTCCCTACAGCTTCATTTGATCGTCTCAGCAGCGGATTTGAACTGGAAATGCTTTACATCTCTGTATGCATCTGGAAATGCTTATGCATTTTAAACTATGCATTTTTATTTTGACACTTCCTCCACCTTCTGGAATACATGTTACAGTTCTACACATCATGCTTTACAAAAAAAAATAAAATAAAATCTGCCCACTATTTTCTTTCCATTTTTATTAATTCCATTCACCACTATATCAAATATATACAATACAAAACAACAGTTGAGAGATTCAGTCCTGTGTGTTCTCTTTGTGGTCCATGCTTTAAATGCTCTGAGGCACACCCATTATAAATATGCTATCATACAATCCTAAGTCCCCATATTTGTAAGCAAAACAGGTTGCCCATGCATTCAATACCAATACTAAACATAACCTACTAGATTAATACAAAAACCAAAAAGCCACTTTTCACAGTCCAGAAAATAATGTGCAACTCACTGCAACAAGCAGACATGAACATCTCAGGTTAAATTTTATGTTCTTAAAATTCACCTGCACCTTCAGAGGACCAACAGCAGACATGCAAAGATGACCTGAAAAAAGACATCACTTTAATGTATCTGTGGAGTGGGAATGACCTCATTTGGACTAGAATGTGCTCTTATACAGAGGTCTGATTGACGTTCGAAAGACATAAAAATAAATATGTCATCTATCGTCAGAGTCTTGCTTCGTCAGCAGACCACCAGCAGATGTGTGAACATGACCTGACAAAGACGTTGCTTCAACGTGTCTATGCGCAGTGGGTAATGTCAATTTCTTGCACCTGTGTTAGACGTCCCCATGATGTCCAAAAAAGTTCTGGGACCAAGTCAGGGTTAAACTGCATATTGATGTCCAAGTGGGGTTAGTTGTTAGTTGTCAAAATAGTAGACAGTTTGCACGTCGTGTAAAATTCTAGAATCGGTCTTGGACCAATGGACGCAATATTGACATGATCTGCATGTCCATAAGACGTGTAATGTTTAATGAGTGAGAGATTATGTGAATTTTGTTGCTCAATATCTGCATATACTCCCTTCATTTTTCTGTGTCAGATTCCCTACTTCAGCCACCACTGCATGCAATACTTCTGGAATGACACAGTTCAGAACTTTGAAGTTATAAAGTAAGATTTTTACCCTTTCGTAAAGTTAATGCTGGCACACCTTAATGCTTATTCCAAATATCCCAAAAATCTTTAGTAATTGTTACTGTTTAAAAATATTTCAGATATCAGAATTTCAAGGGCAAGTATGTTTGTTCAGTTGTTTTGTACTGAGTGTGTGAACTTGTGTATATTGTGTTTTACATGTATGTGCTGTCCTCAGTGGTCTTGAGGACCTTGGCCTTAGCTGCTCCTCCATATACTCTGAGCACACTACTGGCCTCAGTAGACACATCCAGGAATACAGGTACAAGCAGAGCACTATAAATAAACACGCATGCACTAATACTCAGTATTTGTAAGAATCCCATATAAAACACACACATTGCTCACAAAAAATAGTTCCACACATTGTGAAACACAGCACAGCACACACAACGAAATGTATCCTCAGCATTTAACCATCACCCTTGGTGAGCAGTGGGCAGCCATGACAGGCGCCCGGGGAGCAGTGTGTGGGGACAGTGCTTTGCTCAGTGGCACCTCAGTGGTACCTCGGGATTCAAACCAGCAACCTTCTGATTACGAATCTGATTCCTTACCCGCTAGGCCACCACTGTCCCTATTTGCATTACTTGCAAATAGGAGTAGACACAAAAAGGCCCATTCATATGTCTAATTCACACACACTCCAACACACAGGAATCAGCTTTGGAAAGGGGGGTGTGGAAACAGGCAAAGAAACAGCACAAGAAAGCCCCAGAGTGACACCACTCTGACGAGGAACGTGACCTGACTCTTTAAACCCGGAGTCACACCGACTCCGACCAGGACAAGAGATAGGACAAACAGCTGAGCACAAAACAGCATCCCCCTCCATCTGTCAGGTTCACAGTTTAATATGGGATCCCGGTGTGGGGAAACAGGGGCGCGTGGCCTGCAGTCAGTGCTCAGATGTATCCTGTCGTCCCGGGTTCCACCATGACACCTCATAATTATTGTACTGACATGGCCAGAGTTGTTACTTATTACTTACTGCTCATCTTGTGTATGTCAACAGGAAGTTGTTCTTTGGAATTAATGAAATTACTGTGAAAGTGCCTTCATTATTCAAGCTGCTAATTAAAGAGGTCAGTTTTTTTTTCTTGTTGTTGTTTGTCTAAACTGGTTTTTAAAAGCTGTTCTCCTAACCGGATTTGAATTCAACACTGTGATAAAAAAGTTTAGGCAAGATTCAGTTTTGCTTGAATCGTTTTTAGTTATTTAGTTATTTGATCACTGAAACATTAACTAAACTAATTCTTTGCTAAGTACAGAATTTAGGCAAAAAAATACTTGGTTTCAAAATTTTGGTTAAAAAAAAAAAGTAATGTTAGAAGTTAATGTTTTCTTTTTACAGTGTCATACTGAATTTCCTGCTTTTACTGTCTGTTTTCACTATTGCCATTTGACATGCGGCTTCTGTCTCTTCTCCAGGTGCTGAATCCCTTCTATGTCTTCCAGCTGTTCAGTGTCATTCTGTGGAGCGCAGATGAGTACTATTACTACGCTGCTGCCATTGTATTCATGTCAGTCATTTCCATAGCCATCTCTCTGTATACTATTAAAAAGGTGAGCAGTCACCCGCTTTGCATGCAGTCATTGTGGGCATAAAACGTTATACTCTCGTTTAATGGCTTTAAGAGGCCATTGTGTTTATCAAATCTAATCGGAACAAGATTATTCGTGATTGCTTCATTTTTTTAGTAGCATGTGATTCACAGCTGACGCCGCGCTTTGATTCATGCTTGTGTATTTGCTTGTATTTTAGCAATATGTGATGCTGCATGACATGGTTGCAGACCACAGTATTGTGCGTGTATCAGTGTGTAGAGCTGGTAAAGGTACGTATGTGAAATGTGACTACGCAAATGTCTTTAATTGAGCTCTAAAGTCATTACTTGGCCAGGTTTGGTGTAGTCAGACATGCCCGGTTTTATTATTTCTTGCACAATCATCAGACTTTACTCTTGAATGGTCAAGATGGCATGATAAAAAAAGTAGTGACTGTCCAGACCCTCCTATGTGCGACACAAACTGCAATAAAACAGTGATGTGTCGCATCTCAGCTGTACATCTAAAAATCACACAAAACACATCTGAAAAGTTTGTACCTTGAAGAATACAGACATCCTAAGTGACATGTTTTGCTAATCCCTTTGGACTTCTGTGATCCCAGAAACTGAGGACATCATGTCCACTGACTTGGTCCCAGGTGATGTCATTGTCATTCCAGCCAATGGCACTATAATGCCTTGTGACGCAGTTGTGATCAACGGGACCTGCATAGTCAATGAGAGCATGCTCACAGGTTTGTACTTCTTAAATATTTGCTTGTATTGATTTGTCTTCATGCACAGATTTGGGAGAGGTTCTCTGGCTGATAATAATGGTGGACTGACATTCTCAGGGTTATTCATTAAACCAGTGCAGGGGATCCTGCACAGACCTCTAATTTGCCAAACAGAACATGCATGGGAACAACTTTCCAGGAAAGCCGTTATGAAAAATATGATTGTGCTAGTCATTCTACTACTGTAAGACTTTGATCTAGACATTAATTTACAGTCATGTGCTTGGTGCGAAGTGTTGTAACCTTTCTAAGAATTTTATAATGCATTGTAAATGCATTTTTGTTGTAGGCCAATCAGATACATTCCACATAAAACCATAACCTTTTAAGTATACAGTATAGTATGCTGTTTTCATGAAATGTGTTGTGCATGTTTTGTAAATAGGGTTCATACGGTCATTGGAAACCTGGAAAAGTCATTCCAAATGTTTTGGAATAATAAATAAACATATAAAGTTGGAAAAGTAATTGAAATCTGGTTGGCACATGAATGTAAAATGAAGTACATGGTTCCCGTAAGGCTGCATTTTTACATTTGCAATGAGCGCAGGTCTGTATAAACTTTGCTAGATTTATTTACATTTACAGCATTTATCAGACGCCCTTGTCCAGAGTGACTTACAATCAGTAGTTACAGTCCCCCCTGGAGCAACTTAGGTTTAAGTGTCTTGCTCAGGGACACAATGATAGTAAGTGGGATTTGAACCTGTGACTCTGTAGTCTTCTGGTTCATAGGCAAGTGTGTTACCCACTAGGCTACTACCATCCCCTACCATCCATTTATGCAGTGAACCATGTCACATGGTACTGCTTGTGTTACTTCCATATTCAAACCCCTCTTAAAAGTAATAAATATTACAGCTGAAGGTCTTTGGCCAAACCTTAAGAGGGCATTTTATTCAGGCATTCTAATTTTAGTTTTACAAAATCTTGGTAAATTTGACTTTTTGATTTGCCCATGAAAAGTCATGGAAATTATTTAGTAAAAATGTGTATGAAGCTGGTTTACACTGGCTATAGATTGTGTCCAGATGTCCAAAATAAGGCACAATGTTCTCGTCACTTCAGGTGCTACTGAATAGGTTCCATGTTAAAAGGCTTTTCATTGACTATAGTTCAGCATTTAACACGATAATCCCTTCCACACTCACCACCAACACCTGGGACTCAGTGGATCTCCAACTTCCTAACTGGCAGACCACAGGTCTAAGAAACGCGACAAGGGTGTGGAGAGGAGGAGGTCCACTGTTTCACACACACAACCAAACAAAGGATACAAACAGTGCTTTTATTTACAGGGTGCTAACAGGTACAATAAAACAGCGGATTCAGGACAGCTAACCAACATCAGAACAGCCTAAAGGAAGGGATGGTCCAGCGGGGATAACTCAAACATGCACAAGTTAACCAAAAAGGGCCAAAAAGCTAACAGGCTAACAACAAAGGGGTCTATCACACAAAACAACAAGGCACACAAATGAGAGCTCCTTGCAGATCTCCGTGGACCCTGGGGACCTCCTGAACACCATCCAAAGTCTCTTTATATAGGTGGAGGTGACCAATAGGCATACGGTAGGTGGAGCTGGTAGGCTTCAACTCCTTTCACGAAGTCAACCTAAAAGAGACAGGACACAAAAACACAGCCAGCTACACAGAACACGTGGGAGCAAACGTCCAGGGATGTAAAACAGTAAAGATGGGTGGACATGTCTCAGCCGCCATCACTCTCATCACTGGTGCCCCCAGGGCTGTGTTTTGAGCCCCCTGCTGTACTCTCTGTACAGCCACTACAAACTCCACCACCATCATTAAGTTTACTGACGACACTGTCATGGTGGGCCTGATCTCTGACAACGACGAGACAGCCTACTTGGAGGAGGTTGGAAATCTGGAGAATTGGTGCCAGAGGAACAATCTCCACCTGAACATCAACAAGACAAAGGAGTTAATAGTGGACTTGAGTACCAAGCAGGAGAGGACCTACCAGACCCCTGTCATCAACAGGAGCCCAGTGGAGAGAGTGGACAGCTTCTGATACCTCGGTGTTCACATCACGCAGGACCTGTCATGGTCCTGTCACATCAAGACCGTGGTGAAAAAGGCCCAGCATCGTCTCTACCACCTTAGACGCCTAAGAGACTTTAGACTGCTCTCCAAGCTGCTCAGGAACTTCTACTCCTGCACTATTGAGAGCATCCTGATGGGAAACATCTCAACCTGGTTCAGGAACAGCACCATGCAGGACAGGCGAGCCCTACAGAGGGTGGTTCGATTAGCTGAACGCATCATTTGTACCAAGCTCCCTGACCTTCAATCAATCTACAGCAAGCGGTGCTGGACCAGGGCCAGGAAGATAGGGAAGGACCTCACCCACCCCAACAATGGACTCTTCTCTCTGCTGCGATCAGGGAAGCACTTCTGCTCCCTGAAGGCCAACACAGCGAGAATGAGGTGGAGCTTCTTCCCGCAGGCTGTACGAGCTCTCAACAACAACAACACTACATAGGACATAACACTAATACACCCCAGCACTTTCAATTGCTTCTGGACTCACCTCCCCCCAGAATTTTGCAGAAAATTTGCACAACTCTAAACATATTTAATGTTTAAAAACATACATTTGTAATATTTGGGTTATTTGCATATTGTTTTTTTTTTCACTTGAATACTTGCAAATTTGCAATATTGAGGTCTAGCAGTAGCAAAAGCATTTCACTGCATATCGTACGGTGTATGACTGTGTATTTGACAAAGAAAATTTGAGCACTGTGATCTATGCTGGTCATGACATTATGCATTGTAAATAAAGTCCAAAAAGGGTGTAATGCCAATATGAAGCTTAATCTAACATATCTAACTGAGCTAATTCTTTGCATATTATTTTCAAGACCCTGATCCCTGACCTCTCACATTTACACCATGCAGGGGAGAGTGTGCCAGTGACCAAGACCAGCTTGCCCACCTCAGGAGCAGAGGGGCTGACCACGTACAGCACAGAGGAGCACAAACGGCACACATTGTTCTGTGGCACCCATGTTATCCAGACACGTTTCTACACTGGAGAACTGGTCAAAGCCCTGGTGGTCCGCACAGGTCAGTCTCAGGCTGTTTTTCACTTGTGGGAGTTCTAGTACACTCATAATGTTTAATTTTGTGCAGTGTGTAGCATAATCATTGTAGGTTT
The DNA here is from genome assembly GCF_900700375.1 of Denticeps clupeoides. Classification (NCBI taxonomy): domain Eukaryota; kingdom Metazoa; phylum Chordata; class Actinopteri; order Clupeiformes; family Denticipitidae; genus Denticeps; species Denticeps clupeoides. The sequence goes on from NC_041710.1 coordinate 16,470,226, forward strand.
TGATGGGCTTTGCATTTGGGCCTTTGCTAAGGCCTGCATTGAATGTACACAATATTAAAACCACCTACATAATATTGCATAGATCACCCAGAATAGCCATGGGTTTGACAGGTTTCCAGCATTAAGGTTTTCAGGAAAATGTTTCAGGGTAGCCAGACAGGCTACTTATACTCCACCTGTACCTCAGTGAGTCTTGAGCATCCATGACCCTGTTTCTGGTTTTACTTCTATGGAAAACTTGGTGGTAAACTCTTCAAACCAGGAAGAGCTGCTGTTTTGCAGACGCACAATTTGTGAACTGTCCTTGTCAAATATTCTTAGATTTTTTTATTTTTTTTTCGTCCAAAAACACCAGTGTTCATCTGCTGCATAATTGATTATGACATTTGAGAAAATTAGTTGATCGATGGCATTATTTTGTATTTTCTGTTAGTGGTTTTAATCATGAGGCTGATATTTGATTTTATAAATTGTTTTTTCATACATGTCATACATGAAACAGTCACAGAATATTTTTTTATATTTATTTCCTCATGAGCCATACATGATTGTATTGTGCTGCAGGTTTCAACACAGAGAAAGGGCAGCTTGTGCGCACCATCCTCTACCCTAAACCTACTGATTTCAAGCTGTACAGAGATGCTTATCTCTTTCTGCTGTGTCTGGTGGGAGTGGCAGCGGTTGGGTTTATATACACCATTGTCCTCAGCATCATGAACCAGGTAGTGTCTTTGAATAATGAATTCCCTGTTTTCAGAGTGGACATTTTATCTATGTTCACAGAGAAAGTTTATGAAAGGTGCTACCAGAACATCACCAGATCATATACAACCCAGAAATAAAATAATCTTTTTAAGTGAATGATGACAATGAAAGTGCTTTTAAATCTCCCTCATAGTTGCAGTTTTTCCATACTTTGGACTATACTCCTAATTTATGGTTCCAGCTGAGATTTAATGATCCCGCCAAATAAAAGATCAGTTGTCCAGTATTCCAAACTCTGATGTCATCCACAGCCAAATACAATAGTAGACAGATACAGAATTTCCGATCTCAGATTCAGCTGTGGTGTATTTATATGTAGTGTTAAAGGTTATATCCTTTGTTGTGTGATTGCCTACAGTACTGACAGTAGATGACATTCAGTAGTCATCCATATTAGGAATAAAATTGTGTGCTTTAACTTTTAAACTTTTAACTTGTGTGTTACTGTAAATTATTTTGGCTTGAAAACTTTTTCTTCTATTTCTTCCTCTTCTCCTTCTTATCATTATTCTTTTCCGGGAAAAAAATTCTATATGCTTCTCCTCTACAGTTTTCATTGCACATCCCCCAAACTCAATATTTCGCATCTCCATGACCCCCTCATTGCATTTATTTATTTATTAATTTATATTTGTCAAATAGCCACACCTTAACACTTCTTTTTCATCGCTTCTTTTTTCTCATTAACTTATAATAGGAAATTTAATCCGTCCTCGGCTCCTCAAATTTCAACATATTCAGATGAAATTTGGTACACACCTTGGTACACACCATCTGAAGTCAACTTAATTTTCTCTTTCACTCTTTAACCCTCACTCCTCCCTTATCACTCTTTCTTTATCCTCCAATTCACTTCCATGCATTTTACAGAGCAACAATGACAACACTTTCAGCCTTTCAACCATCACACATTTCAACTCTTTGTTTATCCAATTTAAGTTTATCCAATTTAACCACATTTAACCTCTTTCCCATCATCCCCCATCTCCCACTCCTTTTTCTCTCCATCCTCCCATTCACTCCTATGCATTTTACAGTGTAACATTAGTCACATTTTTAGCTTTCAAACCACCACATATTTAACCCATTCAACAAACTTAACATATTCAACCACATTTAATGATAACTTGCAAATTTTTCAGCATGCTTCAATATGTCACCAAATTTCATGTGATGCATCATGACCCTGCCCCATTAGCATTTTTAAGTTTGAATGCCATCATTAGCATGCTAACATGCAAATATTTTATCGTGCTTTAAACGTAACCAAATTTCTTGCGTTAATATATGCAAATATCTGTTTTTTTTTTTTTTACCAATTTCACAAAATTAACTCATTTAACAGTGATTTCACTCTTTTTCTTCATACCTTTTTTCCGCTCATGTCTTGTATTACAATGTATTACAATTTCAGCTATTCCACGAAATGAACGAATTCAACAACGATTCCACTCTTCATGTTTCCTCATCTACTATCTTAACTTTTGACAATTGTAATTCCACAAATTTAACTAATTCAACAATGATCCCTTTCTTTCCCTTCATCGTTTCATCCTCTCGTCTTTTAACCTTTCACTGCTTTCCAAGCCAAAATCGAGGTTTGTTCACAAACTTCCGTTTTCTAGTTGTTGTTGTTGCTGTTATTAGTGGACGATTCTCTACGTGATGCACAGGACATTTTGATAACACAAGTTACTTTATCCCCATTACTAGTGGTCAGATCTATGAACAACTATGACAGATAGACCTTCACTGGTCTCATTATTCAGAATTCTTATACCATCGCCAGGACATCACCATTATGATATAATCGATTAGGTTTTGCACTGCATCGATGCAATATCATTCACATTTCCATCGTGACGCATCGATTATACGATAACACCCCCGTATGTATGTAGTACTTATCATGCTTTACTACTGGGAAGTTTAATATAAAGTTATGACAAAAGCCATATAAGCAGTTTGAGAACTTGCATGTGATACACAGGACACAGAAAACTAGTCTCACTTGTTAAAACAAATCTCCACAATAAAATTCTGTGAATAATGGGTGTCAAAAGTGTACAAAACTTCAATAAAATAACATTTATGCAATACTAATAAATGCAACTAAAATGGACAAGTTGATGTGATGCACAACAATGTCACTGGACTACAAGCTACACGAGAAAGCTATACTAGGCCACATCTGACCCATTGGTATCGAATTGCCCAATAATGGCTCATAATTATAACTGCATTCATTTTCCTGTAATGCCTGCCGTTACACCAGGTGGCGCATTAGGTGCAGATAGAGCTGGAGATATTCGGCCGAGCCTGATGGGTTTTTACACTAGGGAGGAAACGTGATCAGGAATCCACAACTTGGAAGTGAGCGAAGGGCACCGCTATTCCCCAGTACTTGCTGGGGAATAGCAGCCACACACAACATGACACGAGATGCAGACACTGACCGTAATACTCAGGGTAAGAAAGGCTTGTTGTGAAAGTGAAGTGATTGTCATTGTGGAACAATGCAGCACAGCACATGGTGCACACAACAAAATGTGTCCTCTGCTTTTTACCATCACTCTTGGTGAGCAGTGGGTAGCTATGACAGGCTGATTCTGGTTACGAATTGATTCTGATTACAGGGCCGCTTCCTTAACCGCTAGGCTACCACTGGGGGTCGAGCTGGCACAGATGGCCCATGAGAAAATGGGAGAGGTGGGGGTTTAGGTTTCATGCTATCCAGAACCTGGTGCTTCACATTTATATCTCTTCATACTGCTCTTCATACTCTTCATCCAGTCAATCTACAGGCCATTATTGTCTACTGTCCCCCTTGTACTCTTTGTAGATGAACATGACACTCTTCTAAGTGAGTCCCAGATTAATACCCTATTAATTCTCCTTGGAGTCTTCAATCTTCAAAAGGACAAGCTCCAGTTCTCCTGTCTTCTATATCTCCTCTGCTCCTTCAATTTGACTTACAGCAACTCACACAGAAATAAATATCTTAGACCTAGTCTTCAGTTGCCCATCTTTAACTACAGACTTCATCCAAACTCAAGAGGACTTCTCCTATTCCGTGGCTCTCTAATGCAGTAGGTAGCAATCACAGGGAGCATTAGAATGGAAATGGAGGAAATCACAATTTGACTAGGACATATCATATATACACAAACATATCACAATCTTCTTAAGAATTTTTAAGTTGAAGTAACTACTGCAAAAAACAACTTTTACAAAAAATAAATTAGACTCTTGCATCAAGGATCCCTTAGCCAGAACATCCTTCAGGAAACAGTCTGCTTTCAAAACTGCCCACTCCACAGAGACTGCTTTTCTGCCAGTTACAGAGAAACTACATGCAGTTAGATCAGCAAAATTGTCATCAGTGCTAATTTTCTGGAACCTTTAGCAACATTTGACACAGTCAACCTCAAAACTCTCCTGACCATCCCTAGGAGTGGATAGCTTCCTATCTGGAGGAATAGAGCTTCCTTATTGGAGGATAAAACTTACCAGGTGACATAGTTACACATCTGACATGGTAACACATCTGCACATCACAAGCTCTCGAATGGTGTCCCTCAGAGCTCAGCACTTGGCCCCCTCCTGTTCTCCCTTTACACCTAATCGCTTGGTGAGGTCATATCTATTCATGGGTTATCCTATCACTTCTATGCAAATGACACCCAACTTTCTTTTCCACCATCAGATGTAAATGTGTCCACCAAAATCTCTGCTTGCCTGTCTGACATTTCATCCTGGGTCCCTCTGAAACTCAACCCCAACAACTAAACTGCTATTCATCCTCTTTGATTTCTCCCCACAACAGGACCTTAAAATCTCCCTGGACAGTTCTTGAATCTCTCCCTCTGCCACTGGGTTAACCATGGACAATTCTCTCTCCTACTCGTCTCACATGTCCAGTCTCTCTTGCTCATGTCAATCCTTCTCTACAGCATTAGGAGGATGTGTCGATTTTTATCAACACTTGCTTTTCAGATTTACATCTACATTTACATTTAAGGCATTTGGCAGACGCCCTTATCCAGAGCAACTTACATTGTGCTTCCATGTTACAATCAATGAAGTGATCAATTCTGGTTCACTAGGACTCCCGACTATGAATATAATCTTTTTATTCACTCTGTTGTAGTTTCTATACATAAGTAAGAAAATAAGAAGGTTACAAGTTAATCTAAATATTCTCTAAAGAGGAAGGTCTTGAGCTGCCATTTGAAAGTACTCAAGGGGAAGTTAATTCCACCACCGAACGGTCAAGACAGAGAAGAGTCTAGATGAGTGTCTTCCTTTTACCTTGAGAGATGGAGGGACCAGGCGAGCAGTACTGGAGGCTTGGAGAATACGAGGTGCAGTGCAAGGTATAATAAGATACTTCTCCAATCTCTGGTCATCTCCAAATTGGACTACTGTAACTCACTCCTGCCTGGTTTTCTTCTTAGCACTACTCGACCTCTCCAGCTAATCCAGAACATCAGAACTGCATCACAACTTGTTTTCATCCTTCCAAGATTCTTCCACACCAATCCATTGCTGCATTTCCACTGGCTTCCAATAGCTGCTTGCAACAAATTCAAAATACTGGTGCTTGCCTACAAGCCAAGGAATTGTCAGCACCCTCTTACCTCAGATCCATCACTCCTCACTCTGAACCTTGATCTCTCCGATCCTCCAGCACTGCTACACTGGTACCACCATCTCTCAAGGTACTAGGAAAGCATTTATCTAGACTTCTCTGTTCTGAGTTCTGTTCTGAGTTGTTATGCAAACAGTATCTACATTATTGGGTCATAGTGAACCAAACGAGGGATTTCAATGATCAATATTTTAAAGCACCTGTGTAAGTCGCTTGGGATAAAGTCAGATAGAGTCTGCCAAATACTCTGAATATAAAATTGCCTCCTGTGTAAGCTAGTTAATAATAGTCGTAATGGCTTGGGGAGCCAACTATTTCAAGATATGATACTCGTTGTGAAACATTTGATAATGTCACGACCCTGATGTTCCATTTTCCCAGAGTGTATTTTTGTGTTCTCTGTGTTGTGTTCCTGATTACCTGATCATTTTAATTTGCCCAGTTAATTATTCATTAAATCCCTCAGTTTGTGAGTCTGCCTTGTATCCCTGACAGATAACCACTGGTGTAATACAAGGCTTCCACGCTCTCACTCAGATAATGATGTCATGGTCCCACATCTGATTCATTTCTAGGTTCCAGCCAAAACCATTGTTATTGAATCCTTGGACATCATCACTATCACCGTGCCACCTGCACTACCTGCTGCAATGACAGCGGGAATCGTCTATGCCCAGCGCCGTCTCAAACGAGCTGGAATCTTTTGCATCAGCCCTCAGAGAATCAATATATGTGGCCAGCTAAACCTAGTGTGCTTTGACAAGGTTTAAGAAGTTTTTTTTGTTAATCAGATTTGACATTTGTGTCTGTTTGATCCTTAAATGTAATATGAGCACCAATTTTTCAATCAAAATGCAGACAGGTACTCTTACAGAGGATGGCCTAGACCTTTGGGCTGTTCAGAGAGCTGAAAATGCCAGGTGAGCTCTGACTGATGAGTTGATTGCTTACTGTAAGACTGTGTTTCCCAATCCTGTTCCTCATGACCCTCTGACCTGTTTCAGTTTTTCTATTTACCAATTCACCTGATAGTGCTAATAAAGGCCGTGATAATAATCTGATCACTTGGATCAGGTGTGCTGCAACAGTGAAATGCACGAATAGGTTTGGGAAACACCGCTTTAAGATAAGATGTTACACGTACAGCTTTATTTCTCTAGGTAGTGCAGTGTTCTGTCTGTATGAATTAGTGTATGACAGACTCTCATCACCTACTCCGTGTCTTACAGTTTTTCACAGCCAGAGCATGATCCTTATAAAGACTGTCCAGTGGAGTCGCCATTCCTGGCCTGCATGGCAACATGCCACTCCTTGACCAAAATTAATGGGGAGCTGTCAGGAGACCCACTGGACCTAAAGATGTTCAATGCCACTGGCTGGGTAAGTCTGTCATCGTTTATGTCATTCTCATTCAATGTGATTATTTCTTTAATTCTACACTTTATTCTTTTAACTCAGATTCTGGAGGAGGCAACAGAGGAGGAAACATCGCTCCACAACCCACTAATGCCCACAGTAGTACGGCCACCCAAGAACCTGGTACCTGAGGTCACAGCCACTGTGGACGAAGGCATGGTAGGCAAGGATTATCCAACATACTGACAGACCCTTTATTACTATATATCTATCTATTGGTTTTTATAGAGGATGTGGAGTAAATGTTAACTGAGGCATTTTTTCTAATGTGTTTTTGTTGCAGGAGCTATATGAGCTACCGGTAAGCCATCAGGCTGTCACTCTCTGTTTCTAGTATTTGGACCCCAGAGTATTCAGTGCATCACAGTCTTTGCTGTCCTTCTGCAGCCAACATACGAGCTGGGGATTGTGCGTCAGTTTCCCTTCTCCTCTGCACTGCAACGCATGAGTGTGGTTACACGCAGGCTGGGAGAAAAGCATATGGAGGCCTACCTGAAGGGAGCACCAGAGGTGGTGGCCAGCCTATGCAAGAGCTCAACAGGTCAGACACTTTCAAATTCTACTCACAGTTTAGTGAGTGTGAAACTCTCATGGTCAAGAATATAATTATAATTAAGATGAAACCAATCACTTGGCATCATGCATGGATAATCGGCCTTTTGATTATCACTATTCAGTAGTTATTTCATTTGGGAAGGCTCATTGATATTCATTACCATTAGCAGACACCCTTATCCTGAGCATCTTACAATCAGATGCAGTACGGTTCATAGGCGAGTGTGTTACCCACTAGGCTAGTTCCATCTCACTAGCTGGGATGAACATGCAAATGAGTTGTCAGGTGATCAAGTATAATAGAAATCATGCATGTACTAGTGCTGAGCTGAGTAACCTGATAACTTGTGTTTATCCTCTTCTCTTTCAGTTCCTGTGAACTTCACCGAAGTTTTGGAAGGTTACACCAGCCATGGATTTCGTGTGATAGGCTTGGCAAACTGTCAGCTAGAGACCAAACTGACCTGGCACAAAGTGCAAACCCTCAACAGGTTTAGTAATAACGAACATACTTTTTTAACAAAAATGTGGAATAAAAACAGGACAGACCTATTCCAAAAACTTCAGAGAGGGGCAGGTCTTTAGTTGACATTTTAAGCCTTTCAGTGAGTCAATTCTTCAACAGTTCAGACATGTTTAGACACTTTGAATGATGATGGGACTGGTCAAGCAGTGCTGAAGTATCGGAGGGAATGTGGTGTGGTGTAGGCAAGCATCAATATTTTTAATCTGTATATTTTCTGATGTAGGCAGCTGTATGAAACCAGTGGAGGAACCGTAGCTATTGGGTGGCATGGGAGAATTTGAATTGAAGATTGAAACATTGAATTGAAGATTGATGCATTTTTGATGAGTTGCAGATGTTGAGGTTGCCTTTGGTTGCTCTCTAGGGGCCTTGAGCCGTTCTGATACAAGCCGCTTTGTGCCAGTGTACATTTTTTGATTGATTGAATGGTGCTCAGGACCTGCCAGAAGTGAATTACAGTAGCCCAGTTTAGACATTTGATTTGCCAGTGGACAAATTTTTCTAATGTTGAAGAGGACAAAGAGAAATATCTGGGCACAAACATGTGACTTAGCAGGAGGAAAATGAGAGGATATATGTGGTATGTGAGGGTAGCTCCTCTCCAAGAGACCTTATTTAGTGGGAGGTCAGAAGAGGATCAAGCACCTAGACCTGAGGGATGCCAGTGGATACACATCTGAGAAATGCTTTTTCACTTTTCCTTTTTGCAGAGATCAAATAGAGGCTGACATGAATTTCTTGGGCCTGATCATCATGCAAAACAAACTGAAGCCTGAGACACCAAGAGTTTTACAGGATCTTCGACTTGCTAACATTCGCACGGTGATGATTACAGGTGAACTGAGTGTTTTTCAGAACAGGATAATAGAATTCAGTTTTGAATTTAATTAACCATTTCCATTGTTTTTTTGAAGGGGATAACATGCTGACAGCAATTTCAGTGGCAAGGGACTGTGGGATGATCGACCCTCAAGAAAGGGTCATCATCGCTGAAGCACAGGCACCCCGAGGGGGGCAGGCAGCTAAGATCTACTGGCATTATGCCGACAGCCCTACCCCTCTTGTCATTAAGAAGAGCCATATTCAGGTGGGAAGACAATTTATTACAACATGCTCTAATGGCGTTTCACATCTGAACATAAACAACTCTAGAGATCCTTTCAAATCAAATAAAAATGTTAAGGAATGGTCCCAAAACTTACATTGGTCTCTAGTTGGGGCCTGCAGTGTTTGTCTTTAGATAATTATTACCTCAGTGAGCAGTGGGCAGCCATGAAAGGTGCCCGGGGAGCAGTGTGTAGGGACGGTGGTTTTGCTCAGTTTCACCTCACTTTGAAGTATCTGTGATTATCATCAGGACACCGGTGGACACTTCTGCCAAGACTAGCTAATATGTTCTCTATTATTGCTTTTACCACTCGATATGCCTATGTTAAAGTATTTTTTAAAAAATATTTTTAGGTAGCAGACATGGCCTCTGACACAGTTGTTGATTACGAACAAAGGGACCAGTACCACTTTTCTATGAATGGCAAGTCCTTGGCTGTCATCACTGAGCACTTCCCGGAGCTGGTGCCTAAGGTCTGCGCTCGAATCTCACCTTAAACCCTCATTCTGTTGACATTAGTGTAATTACAATTGGGTCAATTATGAACTATTTTAATGGAATGCATTAATAGACAATCCTTTTGAGTTGCTTTTATTTTTGGAAATGCCAGTCATGAAAATGGTTTGTCTTTTTTTATTCCATGTTGTGCTTGTTGGCAGTTGGTGTTGCATGGGACTGTGTTTGCCCGGATGTCTCCCGACCAGAAGACCCAGCTGGTCGAGATTCTGCAGAGTGTTGAGTGAGTCCAAAGTATTTATCCATCACTGCTTATGGCACTGGGCTCAGTTATCACTAAAAAGGATATCAGTATATGTCATCTGTCATCAGCATGTGTCACACTTCAATCAGTTACACATTTCGCTATCAAACGATTCATCTGTCAGTGTTCATTATACATCTCTTCATTAAATTTGCAGCTACTATGTGGGGATGTGTGGTGATGGTGCAAATGACTGTGGTGTAAGTGGACACCTCACATTCACACTCTTTCACAGAAAAAAAAAGTGAGAATTGATGTTTCCCCAAAATCTTTTTCTCTCTGCCTCTAAGGCCCTGAAGCGAGCTCACAGTGGAATCTCCCTCTCCGAACTGGAAGCGTCAGTAGCCTCTCCGTTCACTTCCACCACTCCAAACATTTCTTGTGTTCCCAGCCTCATCAGGTAGGAAATGACCAAACACATCTTATAAATTAATAAAACCGCTAATAAAAGCAACACATTACAATATACAGTCATGCAAATACTGATTTCATCTTTATTTAAACGCTTTTTTAAGCTTTGTCAGTAAAATTATCTGATTATTGTGAATATGTATCAGCATTGTTCAAGTAAATAAATACAGTTTTCTAAACTGTAAAGGCTTAGCATAATTGTGAACGAGCAAATGTGTTGACAAGATATATCTCCCCCTTGTGGCCTCCAAAAGCTATTATTTCAGATTACATACTACACAGAAAAAAAAATGAAAATCTGGGCCATTTTGTGAAAATGTTTTTTTCTTACAGGGAGGGTCGTGCAGCTCTTATTACCTCTTTCTGTGTTTTTAAATTCATGGCCCTGTACAGCATCATCCAGTATATCAGTGTTACTTTACTTTACTCTGTGAGTTCACTCATTTCTTTTTTTAATATCATGCCAGTTCAAATAAAATTTTTGTTAATAGTGTTCATTGTGTTGTATTTCTTTATATCTTTTAGGCCCTGAGCAACTTGGGAGATTTCCAATTCCTCTTCATCGATGTGTTCATCATCCTCGTCATAGCTTTTACAAGTGAGTAAACAGAACATACCTCATGAAAGCAATTATTAATTTCCAGAAATAGCTGCCTTACCTTATTACATAGACAATATTTGCTACAGCATTAGCCACCCGTGGTTATTATTTTCAGTTGGTCATAAATAATTCTGTCTGCAATCAGTGAGCCTGAATCCTGCCTGGAAGGAGCTGGTTGCGCAGCGGCCACCATCCAGTCTGATCTCAGGGCCACTTTTGTTCTCAGTGCTAGCACAGATTCTAGTGGCACTCAGCTTCCAGGCCCTTTCGTTTGTTTGGGTGAGGTACCAGAGCTGGTATGAAATATGGACGCCTGACTCAAAGTGAGTATTTTTGTAGTTTCCATGTGAAGTAAATATCAAAAAATCTTCCCTAGAACACATGTGGTAAGGATGTGTAGTAGGGATAGTAAGGAAGCCATCGGTACACAGAAAGATTCCATCATTTGCAAAGTGTTTTATTTCTTCAGTTCTTTTAGCAGTTATTTCTGTTTCATTCTAGGGCTGCAGGATATTGGGAAAATATGCGATATTGTTGTTGAATATTGCGATAATGATATTTCTTGCGATATAACATTTCCCTAGATAAATGCTTTTTAAATTATTATTATTATTATTAGCTATTTTTAAAATCATTTATACATGTAATGATCATACTGAAAATAAACAGCTAATATATATTCATCTGATCTAATTAAATCTAATTCAGGCTAATATATATATATTATTAAACAAAAGTGAAATAAAAAAATACTATTAAACAAAGTGTACAGGCCTTAAATAAATAAGTATGTAGTGGAAACACTAACATATTGTCAACATCCACAAAATTTAATATTAACATGTAAACATTACATGGCCCGGTCTAGCCAATAGTATTATATCACCTACTTGGGAGGCGGGTATAAAGAAAGTAAGGGCCCATCTGATTGGTCAAATTTGGACACACAAATTCTTGGCACATAAATTAATGCAGTATGCGAGGCTAGTAGTATGTCGGAATTCATAGTATTCGAAAAACAGTAAATGAGAAGTACCCGGATGACCTACTACTTCCAGCCGAATTCTGTAGTAGGCATTCGATGGACACTTCACTATCCCATAAGGCAATTATCACAAGTGTAATTTAGCCACAATGAACAATGTTCCCCTTAAGGTACTCACTCCATGTTTCGAATATGATGCCGCTGCCTTATGGGATAGTGAAGTGTCCATCGAATGGCTACTACATAATTTGGCTGGAAGTAGTCATCCAGGTACTTCTCGTTTATTGTTTTTCAAATACTATGAATTCGGACATACTACTCGCCTCGCATACTGTTTTTCACATACAATATAGTGTGGCGGCGGAGGCCGGCCCTGTGTTGCAAATAATTATATAAATAATAGGGACTGCAAATAGTTAACCATGTTACAGGTAAATGTGTTACGTGGAAGCCGAAGGAGTAGGTATTGGCTGTTAGCGCCACCTACTGGCTTCCATTCAATAAAAAGCGTTATTCCGAAACCCTCATGATGGAGCTGATTTCTCCTTTCCTGACCTCGCAGCGACGGCTCGTCACAATAGTATATAGTATGCTTTTTCAGACGCAGCATAAATTTCATTTATCACAACTCTTTGCGATACAGATATTGTGTATACTACTATCATGATAACGATAATTTTTCGAAATATCGTGCATCCCTATTTCATTTCTTTCTCTCTGCAGTGCGTGTAACACTACCCGAGCAGGTTTCACCATCAGTCACAATGAAACCCTGCACATTGACCACAAGAACATCAAGAACTATGAAAACACCACGTTGTTCTTCATCTCGTCCTTCCAGTACCTTGTTGTGGCCATAATCTTCTCAAAAGGGAAGCCCTTCAGACAGCCCAGCTACAAAAACTGTGAGCATTTACCCCTTTATTTACAGGACTTGAGAATGTGAAACAAACCTGTGTGACCTCATTTTTTGTATGACAAGATTAGACACACATTATTAAATGCATTGTTAATACAAGCCATCTCACTTGAATCTGGAGTTCCTGCTTTGTCTTATGAACAAAATTGCAGAGTGGACATAAAAAATAGTTCAAATTTAAAACACAGTATAGAGCTTGGCAATAATAATTGGGCTGAGCTAAAAATATCACAATAGTTTAAAGCTATATCACGATACACAAATCACTATATAAATGCTAAAGTTGGCCTGTTGTTGCATTAAAGGACACCTATGTTATGAGTTTAAACAATATGATATTTCTGGGTTCTCCGGTTCCCTATTTCCTTGATTGGACTTTTTCTGTTTTCTGTCTTGTGTTCCATGATTACCTGATTTTGTGCATTTTGTGACTGGGCCACTTCTTTGACATCCTGTGCTTAGGGTTGTTGTCCTGCTGAATGTGCGTTAAAACTGCATTTGTGAGGTTTTTGGGTTTTTTTTTAGAACCAAGTCATCCACCTCCATCTCCAATTAATATCTCGGAAATCTTGTGGGCTTTCACGTGTCTTTGTGGATTCTCTTTTCTCTACTGGTAGACTAGTACAAACACCCATGCACCGAGAGAGTTTTCTGAATATGCGGGGGAGAGAGTTGCCTGCTTGAAATACATACTGTCTGTTTATCAATAACATTAGGTTTTATTCTTGATGGTCATGATATAGTCATTTACTGCACCACACATGGAACAAGCCAAGAACATGGAGTATATTCAATATATCGCCCACAGCTCATGACATTCAAAATCGATGTTTAATGTCACATTGTTGCACCAGACTTTAACGTTGACAATTAATATTTTTTACTTCTATCAGGGCTGTTTGTTATATCCTGCATAAGCCTTTACCTCTTTCTCCTCATCATCCTGCTGGTTCCTGTGCCTGCCATCGACCGCTTCCTTGAGGTAGGCAATGCACCCTGCTAGTAGAAGAACTCAATCCAGTGTGTAAAGTGAAGAAATGTCATCATTGCATAAGCTTAGAGCTGGGCGACATGGCAAAAAATTATCACAATATACTTTGCCATATCGAACTATTGGATTTTTCTATCAATTTTTATTTGTTTTTTTTCTGATATTGCCAGACTGAAACCAAAGACACCAGAGATAATAAACAGTTTCTTAACACATAAAACCATGACTGTCACTGCCCTTCTCAGCTCCGTTTTCATCCGTTTCGTGGTTTTCTAGCTTTAAGCTGTGAACCACGTCACATGGTACTCTGTGCGTTTCCATGTTTTTGTGCCGTCACAGCTCAGACATTCCCACAACCAAACACCTGTAAATCCTGTAGTCTGACGTGAAATTTAGAAGTTAAATAAAATGCACAGAAATCTGATTGACTTATTTTGCCAAGTAAACCAATCAGGATGCTCTTTTTGTAGCTCAGCCTAAATGAACAGGCCACACACATGCAGTGATCCACTCATACACACTTTCCCATTCTCGTTTGTCGTGTGCTTCTCTCAGGTCCACCTCTGCTTTCTTTGCAGATTGTGTGCGTCCCTGATGATTGGCGGCTCAAAATGGTGCTCATTGTTTTGGTTAATACTGTTGTGGCAACATTGATGGAGGTAAAGTACTTAGAGCTGCTTCACTTTCTGAGACATCAAGCTTCCCACAATGCTTTACACACCATTTAATTTTGTTGAAATGACTTATCTGAACAACCTACTAACTTTGTGATTTTAAAATATGATTCAGCCTCAACACTGAATGACTGAAATAAATCAAAGCAAAACCACACACACTTGTGATCAGTTAACTTTAACACCAGCACCTGTATGATCGGCAGCCATCTTGTTTCCCTCCTGCCAACTGCAATATTCCGTAGACTTTGGTCCTTGATATCATCTTATGGAGGCTTGTGTTCAGCCAAGACAAGCCAGGAAGGGATGGGGTGGCCTCTGCTACCCAGCTACTGCAGGTTTGCAAGTTGATGCTTTCTTTCCTCACTGTTTTCTTGCCCTTTAAATTATCCGCTGCATAGATTAGAGTATTACTGAATTACTATTTTAAGCAAATGTCTAACTGGATAGCTATCTAAACTAAGGAGAATATATCATTTTGAAAATGTGGTGTTGCTAACTTTTGCATTTTGGAAAAGAGGGGAAATTCATCAGTGTCCTCTGTTTCATAGCTGAGTAATGACCGCTGGGGCTCGAGGTTCCTCTCCTGGCTGTTTTGTCAGGAGAGGAGGGCACCCAGAGCCCGATACATGCACTTGGCCCAGGAGCTGCTGGATGACCCCAACTGGCCCCCAAAACCCCAGAGCTGCACCTACGACCAGGCATCCCTTGGTGTCTTCCAAACGAGCACTAGTTGAGATTGTCACACCATCTCTCCCGTCCTCTGTAGACCTCTAGCTTGGAGCTAAAGTGACTAAAACTAATCCACTTGTCTAAAACTTTGTGTTTCTATGTTTGGCACCAATTTGAAAACCAGCTTCTAGGACTTTGTCGTTCCACTCTCCCGTGACCTCTCTCCACATCATATCCCCGCACTCACTGATCAGCTCCTAAGACATTCATGAATACTACACTGCCTGTAGTGCGTTACCACTTCGTTCATCATAAATGAATGCCCAATGAGTGCAGAGATGCAGGAGCACATCTGCCATGAGTACTGGATGGATGGAAATAAAAAATAAAAAAACAGCACAGTATTTCTGCTACTGCGTCTTCACCACAGTACGTTTCAGTCTTGTGTCTACATCGTCATTGCCATTTTTGCTCTGTGGTACAATATTTGTATGCCAGATCAGGTTTTAACCATAAGAGTTAAAATGCTTCTCATAACCTGGTGTCTGCTTAGATTCTGTCCACAGAGAAGCTGCTATAATTGCTGTAAATTTAGTGTTTTTTAATGAATAGTGAAGAGTATCAAAACTCAGTAGATGTCAACGCACAACTAGGATTTATAATCGTGACTCTTCCTGTGGAAGATCAAAAATAATTATTGCTGTGTAGACATTTCGCAATTCAGTTCATTCAGAAGTCTACACAGTCTAATCATGTTTTATACAGTTTTATCAGAGAGTGATTAAAGGAACTGATACAGATATTGAGGGAAAATTAAAGAAACAGACATCAGGAGAGGGACCCGTGCTTATGGTTTTACCTTCATTTTTTGTTGTATTTTAAGTTTCTATTCCATACCACAACAGTCAGTACAGTTAAGACTTTGTTTGAATCTCCCAGTGTTACAATTCCATAAGCTGGATGTCACCATTTAGCAAGTCAGCTAATTTTTAGCAACATATGTCAAAACCATACGGTACAACCTCTTAATGATAATAATGATAATTGTTATAATAATAATATTCAATGCACACTTATTTCATAAAAGCACAGTACAATTTCAAATCACTTACATTACAGAAAGAAGGTTAACATAATATTATGTTCATTTTCACCTCTGGAGAGATGAAAATGTAGTCCATTTCAGGATTGAGACTTTGATCAGTTTAATACATTTTATGTTTTTTTTTTTCAGGTTTGGGTTATGTACATTTTCTTAGGAATTTCTGGAATTTTGATTCATACTGTGATCTTTTCTTTGTTGCTTCTATGTTACCTCCTTGGCCACTAGTGAATGTAGAGTAAGAGCATTGTAGACTGTTATCATTATTGAATATTAAATTGAATATTACAGTGCTTTTTACATATAGGACGTAGCCATGACACAATTTCAATTAAATATAATACATTAAAAGATTTTAATGCAAAAACATCAGCAATGACCAACAATTATGCCATTAAAACGTTGATATACTAAGGGAATGCAAATCATAGTACTGTAAAATTGTTTATTTTGATAGTACATAATTATCAAATGGTGCCTATTTTTCTAAACTACCTTTGTAATACTATATAAAAAAAGAGAACAACAATTTAATGTTTTCACATTCAAAAAAATGCTAAACGATGTTGACATTGTGCAAAACCCATTAAATGATAGCTGGATAACATATGAATCTTTGAATGTGTTTCATCAATATTGTTCACGTGTTCCACTGAGTGTTTTTGCGCATTATTTCATTGTTGGGATGAATCACCTCCGGTCATTTCAGGGGCTTTCATCTGGTAACAGTGCTGAGCGGAAGGACTGACCAGTTGAAACTGTAGCCAACAGAGGGCAGTGTTAGGTTTCAGGAGCAGAAATCTCCTGAATCTCCTGGTTGCTTATTTAGAGAATTCATTTGTGGAAACATTCTCATATCTGAGACTTGAAGCTTTACACACTGGGAATTTGGTGATTAAATTTGGACACCTGAAGGTCATAACGATTCTTATGGATATCCTGTATTGAATAATATTACTGTGGGCAAACAAAAGTACTAAATTGTTTCTAGTTTCTTGAGCTTGTTGAATGATAGAGACATGATGACAGAGACTTCATGGTCTAACCGAGGGCATTGTTTAGCAGGTGACAAGGACACTGGTCACTTTGCAATGTTGTCACACCACATCACTGTAGTTTGGGATTAATTTAAATACATGCTAGAGGGTATGCATGAATATGGACTGTGGCTGAGCCTGAAGAATTCCTTTTGACCAAGCTCAGTCATCCACCTCAGATCTTTCATGACTTTCTTTCATAGCTTTAAAATCTAATAAAATGACATTAAAACAACATTTTAATTCCAAACTATGGATTCTTAAGAAATTGTAACCGATAGACAGCCTTCAGTCTATATTGACCTTTTTACCCTTATACAATAAATTAGAAATGTAAGAAATCACATGCAATACCCATGACGCCATTTGTTTCTGTTTCAGTTTTCAGTGTGTCTGCATGGATAAAGGAATCACAGTTTCAGACTTCAATTACAGATCAATTATAGGCTTTAGCTGCCTCTGTGTCTGTGTGCATATGGGAGCTTAGAGGTCCACAAGTAGCACTGAGAGAGATATCATTTCATGTGGAGATCTGGAGCCACAGCTCTGAATAGGTGGATTTGAGAAGGACCTGAATGAGAGAAGGGATTCAGTGGAATGCAGTAGAATGGAGTCTCTGGGATCAAGCCAGGGGATTATTGGAATATTCATGACCAGATAAGCGAAGTAATGAATTGATGCATCCACCACATCATCCTATAGGTAAACAGCATCTAAATGGAACAGAAAGCCCACTTGTTTCAGGTTCAGTTAGGACTTTTCCGCATACTTGCCTTAATGTAACAGATGGTCCTGGATAAAGGAATCCACCACACTTCAAGATTAGGGCATAGCTTTGTCCCTCACACATCGTAACTATACTGTACTGCTGAAAATATGTCTCAATTAAAGACCATGTGTGTGATTATGTCTTCAGGATTTCCCATGGGAATCTATAGGATCAGAGCTGCCAAGGATTTACTAAGGATTACTAAATTATTATTATTATTAGTGAAATACATAATACATATCTACCAGGGACGTTTTTAGATTTTAAGGTTTTATGTACGTATATTATGCTGTATGCACATTATGCATAATGAAACTGTAAAGGCGATTAAATCTAAAGTCAATTAACTAACTAAAAAGTGGTGAGCTATAATTTCAGGTAAACTCAATATTCCTATTATCAATACATGAATATTGATGCTATCAACAAAACAATGCAGCTGGAAAGTATGCACTTTTTCCATATTTTGATATGCTACAGCCTTACCTAAATGTTTGGGCTCAGAATGCTACACACAACACCCCATAATGACAATGTGCAAAAAGTTTATTTGAGGTTTTGGAAAATGTATTAAAAATAAAAAAAATGAGACAGCACATGCCTTTGCCATGAAGTTTAAAATTGAGCTCAGGCACATCCTGTTTCCCCAGATTGTCCTTGAGATGTTTCTGCAGCTTATCTGGTGTCTACATGTGAAGAAACTATAAAAGGTCCCAGATGTCAGAGCACAAGTCAAGTCAAAGGAATTCTCAGGACAACAGGATTGTCTCAAGACACAAATCTGGGGAAGGTAAAAAAAAAGCTGCTTTGAAGGTCCCAATGAGCACAGTGGTCTCCATCAACCGTGAGTGAAAGACGTTCAAAACCACCAGGACTCTTCCTGAAGCTGTCTGGCCACCTAAACTTGATCACAGAGGTGACCAAGAACTCGATGGTCACTTTGTCAGAGGTCCTCTGTGGACAGAGGAGAATCTTCTGGAAGGACAGCCATCTCTGCATCAACCAATCAGGTCTGTATGTGTCAGGGTTGGGTGCATTTGGAGATGCACCTGGCACCAATTTTGAGGGCGGTTATAAGGTGCTGTTGAGCAGTCCATCAGCAGCTGTGACATTTTATGTGGACCGTGCAACTGTTGTGTAGTGTTGTTTCAGTTCTGCCAATTGCCACACGCCTGCGGGTTAGTTTTTGTTCTCCCCTTTATTTCCACTGTTTTCGGCCCTCGTGCCTGGTTTTGTTTCCTTATGTTAATAAATGTTTCCCAGTATGTCCCGCCTCTGCGCTTCCTTCCCTCATCAGCTTGTGGACATGACAGCACGGTAGAGTGGCCAGGCAGAAGAAGGCAATCCTGTCATGCGATTCCATCCGCGTGACGGCGAGCAATAGGCAAGATGGCCGTCGTTCCTTGCTCAGTCATTATTTGCTGTTATCACGCAAAGACTCTGACTTTCATTGTCCTGCTTCTACAAGTAAGACTTATCCTGTTTGTTACCTGCCTTGTTTTGGAACTGACTTCTTGTCCTGCCTTTCCCTTGTCTTATCATTTCACACAAAAATCAACATCCATGGACATCCGCTTTCACGTTCCGGTCTCTGCATTGGGGT
Organism: Denticeps clupeoides; assembly: GCF_900700375.1. Lineage (NCBI taxonomy): Eukaryota > Metazoa > Chordata > Actinopteri > Clupeiformes > Denticipitidae > Denticeps > Denticeps clupeoides. The sequence goes on from NC_041710.1 coordinate 16,489,771, forward strand.
TATCATTTCTACCTACATGCGCTCAAATCCTTAATAAAAGGCACACAACAGCTTGCCTGGTGTTTGCCAAAAGACACCTGAAGGACTCTCGGACCATGAGAAACAAAATTCTCACCAGGCAACGCACATCACCAGGCCAATTCCATCCATACAGTGAAGCATGGTGGTGGCAGCATCATGCTGTGGGGATGTTTTTCAGCTGCAGGAACTGTGAGACTAGGCAGGATAGAGGAAAAGATGACTGCAGCAATGTACAGAGACAGCCTGGATGAAAATTTGCATGTAGGGAGCATGTGCGAGTTTGTGAAAGTGATGGCTGATGGTAAAGGCAATTAACAGTAGTGGGAACCCAATAGAAGCTCTTCATTAGGCTGATTGATGACATAAAGGTGATGTCTCTGTCTCCAGAGACCTGTCACACATTTGGCAAGATCACAACTGGCTTAGTGTGTCTTTCATACAACTAAACAAGTGGGCTCCTGTTTAGGGGTTCTGCTAATGCTAACTGCAACACTGTGACCTTCACTTTGTGGCTTCATTCATTGTCAACCAAAGAGCACCCAGATTTGCTCAACCAAACCCCCATCTAGGCCTTTTGTCCGGATAGCTCGATGGCCTTCCTGACATAGAGACTACACTGACCATTAGCATCTCTAAAAGCACATTCATTGAGTTGCAGTCGGGCGGATGTGGACCGCTTCTTGATTTCGGGGTTTGGCCCATTATTAAACTAATGCAAAGAAGTCTGGTAAAGGCCTGTTGCGTTCTGTAGAGCAGCAGATGGACACAAAGCCATGTCCCTCCCCAGTCCTGACCTTTTTGAAGGTTATGTTCCCTCCATTTTTTTGGCGGGCCATTTGTATGAATGGGCTTTGGGATGGTCTATAAATTCAGTGATTCAGGGGGCGGACAGTAGCGGTCATGTAAGCGTTTGTTTGTTGGCTTGTTGGAGGGATGGGCATGGCCCCTTGTCTCTTTGTGTCCAAGCAGGTTAGGAGTTAATGGAAGGATGGCATGCTAAACTTATTGCAGAGAATGGAGGATTATCATGCGATTGGTTTCATGTCATTTGACATTTATATTTTTACATGGATTTTGTGGGTTTTATTTTTATATGAGATCCACCACTCACTTCTAATTGATTTATAATAATGTGGCTTGTTCAGCTGACTATTTACTCTCTATTTATAGATAAATACAGAAGAAGTGAGCAGTGTTGTCTAAATCAAATCTATATTTAATTAATCTGCTTTACTGTGTTCTGTGACTTGGCACCACTCTGACATTGATCTTACTAGCGTGACACAAGCCAAGGCACTGAACGAAAAGAATGGAGGAAAAGGAGAAATGAGTGACTGAAGGCTTACCCACAACAGAGATTTACTTTCATGTGTAGATGAGTCTCCAAGGATACCAGTAAGCTTTGGAATAGACATGTGAGGGGGGGTTCCACAGGGGCCAGATTTGGGTCCAGTCTAGAGAGTGACATGCTAGCACACAAGGAAATGGTTAGTAGGGCAGCAGGTTAAGGCGTGAACCCAGGGGATCATCCGTTATATCAACAGTCCTGTGGAGTGAGGTCTCCTGACAGCTCTCTACAGTAAAGTGGACAAGAACATCTTGTAGAGTGTGTGAAAGACATTTACTTACCAAGGAACATGGTTTTAGGCCTTTAGATTTTACAGGGAAGTTCATTCACAATAAATCCAAATGAAACTAGAATAACTAAAACAGGAACAGGAACTATAACAAAATTATAACAAAATTTTTCATCACATATCCATATCCTTCAGAAATTTCTATATTGTACAATTGGACTTTTCCCGCACCCTTGTACGCCCTTATATCCAGACTTTGAAAGGACATTAAACAATTCCAAATAGTGTGAGACAAATTCAAGAACCCATAAGCATGCCTATATATGCAGTTTAGACTAATCCTGAGACATGCAGCTTTGGAAAAGTGTTTGGGATTTAAATTAGATCATGATTGCGCTTTTACCAATTTGTGTGTTTCAAAGGGATTCATCTTAAATTCTTTGAACACTTTTGTATAAGAATCCTCCCAATACCTCTTCAAGTAGTTCCCTTCTCCAAACATATTATCATTTAAATACACGTAGAAACTTTGTCAATTCACAAAAACAGCATATAATCTACATTCTAAGTAGGCAATTGAGGTGGGCCAATGGTGTATTTTGTGTGAAACACTTTTATGTTTAGATGGAATGTCTTACATGCAAACTCATTTCTTAGACTTTGGAATTGTTTGTTACGGCATTTGAATTGTAAGACAAAAGCAAAAATGCATGTGCTCTCTGCTGGGGCTTCACCATGTTGCTGGATTCATTCAGAAGCAACACACGCAGGGTTTATTCATGTTGAGCCCAGCCAAATCTGAAATGTGGTGAAATAGTTGGCCTAACTATGTGTAAATGAATGAAAACTGTGTGAATGCATCTCATTATTTCACATTTACATTTAAGGCATTTATCAGATGGGTAGATAGGTATCTGGCACTAAACCATCAACAGCAGATCATTTAAATCCTGTAAGTAATAAGTTGGGGCCTCTATTGATCAGAAATGTTTGAGTTCCTGAAAGCATTCTTGTCATGTCGCAGGGTGCACTATCCTGCTGAAAGAAAGCATTGTCGCCAGGGAAAACAGTTTCTATAAAGGGGCATAAGGGGTCAGTAACAATGTTTAGGGATATGATAGTCAATTTGACTTACAGTACCTGTTCTGTAGGATCAGATATCAGCTGGGGCCCTATGTGCATGCACATTCGCATGTTCTCAGGATTTCCTTCCTTGTTCCACTATTGGTACATTCTGCCCACTGCAGACCAGCAACATCCTAAAAGAGCTGCAGTTTTGAAGATGACTCAAATCCCTATTTCTGACCATTATTGTTTGGATAGCATCAGTTTAAAAGACAAAAGGAGACACTGTAAGGGGATAACTGATGAAATTCACATGCTCAAAAATGTTTATTGTGGGTTACTGGTCAACCATGATATAATTATACATGATACTATAATTATTCTTGTTACATTAGGACACAAACTTGCCTTTGAAGCCTTACCTTTTTTGTAAAAAAAAAAAAAAAAGGATATTTAAATTTTAGGCATTAAACCATACTTGACTCATCTTTGAGGGACATAATCATATCGCTAATGAAAATTAATATAATGCTACATCAAATTATTACCTCACAACGTTTTGCTAAATGACATAAATGTAAATGAGCTATGAATGTATATGGATTAAATTGAAGTTTTTCTATAGTTCAATCCAACTGAGTTATTACTGGAAGAGAAATAAAAAATTGGAATGGTTAAACACAACCCTCTCTCAACTATTTATATACCTAAAATATTAATGGAAGATTTATGGTATAGTATAAGACCCCAAATAAATAAATAAGAATGAAGAATTAAGTAGGTAAAATAGTATACAGAGACAATCCTTTTGATATAAATAAATTAATGTTTCAATAATTCATTTTATACAGTCCCTTATTTTGGATGCAACTGTTATTAACCTGTGTATGTTTAATTCCAGTGGATGACTGTACTCATTTCTAGATGGGAAAGTACACTGCAGTGCAGTAAAATTATACTATTTTGCATCGCTAGAATGTTCTGTTTATGTGTTTGATATAAATGTGAATCACCAGTTCAGTTCAAATTGCTATTCACTGAGTAGCAGCTGGATGGGTGAATTGCAATTTGAACTGAACTGGTGATTCACATTTATATAAAACACATAAACAGAACATTCTAGCGATGCAAAATAGTATAATTTTTTGTTTTATTGTTTGTGGTTTGCTAATGATTATATTTTTGCTGCCTAATTCCATGATGGAAGAATTTGGCATTTGTGTAGAAAACTACTGATGTTCAGAGGTGTTCCGTACTCTGACAACCACCCTCTGATGACGTACAGGACTGATGACCTATTAAGCCTCATTGCTGTCTTCCCACTGGTCACAAGCTGAGCTCACTCTCCGGTCCCCAAGATAGGGAGAATAATGCCTTTCATCCTCCTGCTGCTTGAGCCTCTTGAGCCCCATTCCTGCTGAAAGTGACCATATTTTCTGCTGAGGTGGTAGCTGTGGAGACTAATTCCCGGCTCCCCCTCTTCCTTCTTAACTGATAGATCCCTTTATTCTTTCCCATAAAAACAAAGGGGTGCCTGAATCTACTCTGAGGTAGGTAAATGTATTCAGTGACATCAGCCGGATGACTGCGTTCGGCTGCTGCCTCTCTCTCCGCTTATTTGTTTCCGGCTCTTGTCCCACGTGCTCTGCACACAGGCCTGCTTGTCCAAGGCTTCTGGAGCACACAAAGGCCCACACTGGACACTGGCAGGGGGTTGCTATGGGGAGCCTCTCGTGTGGAGAGTCTCAAATCGAGGAGCGGGAGAGAAGGACAAGTGGAGAAGTTTCGCTGAGATGCTTCTGGCATCCATATGACATCCAGCAGGCAGTTCTGGCCACAACAAGCATCCCACCACCACCTGCCTCTTGACCTTGAATAAAGGGCAGGAGAGAAAGACAGTTAGTCATTGAGTGTATCCGTTTTGCCCACTGCAGAGTGTATGCATTAGTTTTGTTTTATGGCCCCTCTCACCATATGTCCTAATAATTCTCTTGATGTCTGCTGTTTTTTACATGTTGCCATTTAATAGTAACATGAATTTGCATTGTTCCATTAATTGTTCTACCACATATTTACCATTTACCTTCAGTCAGAGGTTTAAGTCATTAACAAGAAGTAAAATCCAGGCCAGGATCTCTCTAGCCACCTCTTGGCCAGAGAGTTCAATCATGAATCATGGACCTTGATTGTTTTGCATGTTCAGCCAAACAATGGTGGGTTTTACTTATTTAAAATAAAAATGACTTAAGGGCAAAAGTGATTTTAAGAAGGGTAATCAAAGTTCAGAAGACATTAGTCCATTTTCTTAAGGGAACTCGGCTAAATGTATGATTTAGACATGCTTTTATGGAGAATAAATAGTCGTGAAATGTATGCAGTTAATTTGTAAATACATTTACATATTAATGCAGTGTGTAACTCTGTGTGTTATAATTTAGGTTAAATGGTGACTGCAGTCTGTTTGTGCTTTGGCTTTGCAAACTGTCTAGATCCTGTGAGTCTCCACCTCTTCCTTGTCTGACTGTGGACAGCAAAAAGGTAACAAAAAGATAATTCTCACAGATGAAAAGTGGCATGAGCTGGAGGTTTCAGAGGTCCCATAATACTGTTTGCTCACATGAAGCAGCAGTGGGCTCAGATGGGAGGTTGCCCACGGCCCAGTGTGGGCCTATGCAGGCCTTTTCTGAGTGATGCTGTTGGACTGGATTAGTTAACAGTGGGTCTTCTGAGGGGTTGAAGATTAGCGTCTTTTCACCACGGGACATGATGGATTACACTTCTGTGAGAGAATTTCACTCTGCAAGAATTCTTGAGGACTTGGGGAAGGACAGATTTGTTGGCAGAGGATAATCTGCTGTTGTTGAGAATTTGTGAAGACCCTTTCTCTGCAATTGGAAAAAAGGCTGGAAAAAGGCCGTTTTCTTCTCTACAGTTTTTGATGATGTGGACTGTTGGGTTCTGTCTAATGTCAGTAAGGCATGTCTTTGCTGCTACTTGGGCTTCTAGCAACTCATTGTATTCTAAGGAACTCAGGGTTTGGAAAATTTGAGAAGCCTGCACAGGATTTTGACTATCAAGCTTTTGCTTGACTGCTTGAAAAGGTTTGAGGGCCTCAGTTTCTTCATCTGCAGAGGCACTCGGACCATGACAAAATCTCCACAAAAAATGGTGGCAAAAGGGCAGGGTGCTCAGCAGGTGGAACAGCGTCTCTCCTGTGGAGAGGTTAAAGACAGAGATCAGAGTCTCCCTGTGTGACCCCGACTCTACCGCTGCTGTGGTCTCCCTCCTGGGGTCTAATCGAGTTATCACCTCTACAAATCTCTCATCGGGGGCTCATGCTGACACTCTCCCGAAAAAAGAGAGGGGAGCAGGCCAACAAATTTATGTCAGCGGGGTGTTGGAGTGCAGGCTGGATGAAAAGGTCCAGTAACCTCTGGTTAGAAGCCCCCTCCTCACTGGGGACCACACTCCTCACTGATCCCAGCTGGACACAGAGGAGCATGCGGTCCATGCTGCAGCAGTCACGTGATACTGTAATTCTAAAAAAATTTACTTTTCCTGAAGAATCTGATAGACTGAAATGTGATGAATTCTGTTCTCTGCCAGAAATACAACTCAAGTGAACCTTCAAAAGCTCTTCTGCACATTTCTGAAGCACCACTGTTAGGGATTGAGAGTGGCCAGCTGCTACACACATTGATGGTTGAAGAATCAGAGTGACCTTATGTAGGAGTGTATAAATCATCCCTAAACATCTCTCTGGCCTGAGCCCCAAGAGTGCGTAGCCTCTGTCTGCACTGCACACTGACCCCTGACCTGGCCACAGCAGGCCGACCAACAGTGGGAGCCGGTCAGCCGGCTAAACCCATGGCCAGTGAAGCTACCTGCTGCTCTGGACAATGCGATTAGACACAGTTTTCAAGATGATGTAGGGCATCAAATTCTCCACGCTGACCAGGGAGAACTCTGCCAAACAATGTTTTGTAGTGTGGATCTTATCTCTAAGAGGTTTGGACTTAAAGGTCATAATTCACTTAAGGGTGTTTTTCTCTTTCACGTTTCACCAGATGCATCTGTGTGTGAATGAGGAGTGAGGGGGTCTATTTTACAGAGAACAATGTACTATTTAATTAAAAAATGCGTGGCCTTTCAGAAACTTTTGGATAATAAACACTCACATGAGTTGCATCATCACTTTTCTATAAGCCGCTGACAACAGGATTTGCTGATAATTAGTCATCTTTGATTAACCATTATTAATTACAAAGTAATTTTTTTATCTGGACGTTGAAAGTCCAAAAGCTTGAAAAAGCAAACGGTGACAGGAAAGAAAAGGCAGCATCTGCTAGCCTTGCTCAGAGGGGAGCTAAGCCCACTGAAAGGACAGAGATAGATGGGTAGGTGCCAACGACTTCCTCCAAGACAAAACCTCAACACCTTATCTTTGACCTTCGCTAGCCAGCTGATTTGTCTTGGAACATTACTCACCGAGCAGCAACGATACAACCGCCAACGTCATGGTCCCCATTCACAGCAAGATGCGGTGTATCTCATTCATTCATAAAACCTCTGGACTCATAGGGTCGCTGGATGTCCTAAATGGTTTCATAGGAATACCAAAGGACTAAATCACCATAAAATCATAACTGAATAACTACTGTGTTGGAGCGTCTGTTGATTTGATGATGCAAGCTTAGTATTCAGAAGATCATGGAAGTTACTAATCGCAATGCGATGCAGTAAGTCTGTTTATGGATCATAACTAGAGAATGAATCATCTACCAGAGAATGTTTCAGAAATAATCACTAAATAAATCATTATCTCACAACCACTTCACTCAGATTAGACCCAAGAGACACGTTAAGAGTCCAAAAGATTTAATATCAGTGCCACAAAGGACCTCGTTTAGGAGCATTTTATGGGAACAAAGCTTGACCCTCGCCATATAGGGACAGAGGACAGCGGGAGAGAGCAACCGCTGTGTGCTAATGAGCTCGAGGTGAGGAGCAGAGCCCTTCCAGGCACACACACTACAGCAATGTAGTGCAAGGGTACGACCAGGCCCAGGGCCATTATATTCAACAGTAGACATTTAAGTTTAAATCAGCATAGTCTGTCTTGAAAACTCCACTTGGTCTTCAGACTATTCTGTTGCGTTGAGCAGGCGTCAGCTGAAAATTCAGCAGAATTGCTGATGGCCTGGGGATTTTGTTGACATAATAAAATGTTAAAGGTAATGACTGCAGAGGTATTCACTGCATTATCTTTCAGAATTGTGGTAGTCCTAAGCAAATATGCCCACAAACTAAGTCATTTTTGATTAGCAAATTTAGGAAATGTTAACATTGTAAATAATTTGGTTAAGTCTACAAAATACAACCAAACCAAAAATGTTTCACAAACGTGACTGTAACACATGTGATGTGTGAATGTTAACAAATGAGAGCTCGAGACCCCCCCTTGGAATAAAACACAGCAGTCATGTTCCAGTCAGAGCTGCTAACACAGTCAGCACCGTCGTGTCAGATTAGTCGTTTAGCCAAGGGGAAGCAGTGGCTAAAGTCCCGTAACTACGGGAGATCATTTGTGTCGCTAAGCATTTGAATGACAGTGGAGCCTTTGTACAGTTGGCCACCCATGTTGTCCTTGTTGACATATGGTTGTGTGGTAGATGCGCAGCCCTGCTAGACACATTGTTTACATTGACAGACGACATCTGAGCAGTCATATTAATAAAAAATTTGCCATTTTCAGCCTTTTTTTTTATTTTTAGATTTTTGCCCATCTGTAGACCCATAATGGGCATCAGACTTGTACTAACCTGACTGGACAGAAAGTCATTTATATGTGGTCAGTGTGTGTGGTCAGGTGGGAGTGTTCACTGAGGTGTTTCACAGCGTGTTCTCACAAGATCTTCCGGAACTGAATCCAAGGGAGTCCTAGGCCAGCTGGACTGGGCGAATGAGGTCTGCGATTAGTTGTAGGGGCTCTAAAACATTTCTCTGTATTGACGAGTATCCCGGTGGAGGCTGCGTGGTCGAGAAAAAACATTTACTCTGTTCCCAGGGTAACTCAAGAGCCTGGGACTGTTTGTGTGTGAGTGCAGTTGTTTGAAGGACCTGGAGAAAATGGGTTCTTCATTGTGTAGGAAAGCACTAACAGTAACTATGAAGTTGTGAAGTATCCCTTAAAAAAATCAGAGGGACACTACATGCAAAATAAGGAAATAAAAATGTAATGTCGTTTAATAGTAGGAAAATGATTTCAAAGTAAATCTTCATCTGTTGTATGATGTTTATCAGTTCTATAAAGCACCTTTTCCCTGTCAGACTTATGGCGGTTGATAGAAAAGTAGTGTGTACTGACAACATTTTGCATGCATGCCTATGTACTGTGTTAGCAGGTGCAGGTTAAAGTTCACCCAGACCAGGGAAAGGTGACCTCCTGGCTCCTGTCCTATTATTCTAGAGAATGCACAGATCAGTGGAGCGAGCCTGATCTCGGGCTTTCGTTTTTCCCACACTGATAGGAATCTGAAGCGTGCCGTGAAATACGGTGGAAAAACACACACACACGGTTGATGAAGCCTGAGGCACATGCAGCATGGCCCTGATAACATCCACCACAACACCTCGTCTCCACTTGACCCACTCCTCCCCCATCAGTCCTGCAGTAATTCCCATACACACATGCTCCACCTCTGTATTGAACGCCAGCATTTCATATTTAATTATTCATCTCATATCATGTCACACCAATGACTCAAGGCTCTGAACTTTCTTTAAATTTTTATTTAATCTTTTATTTTTTTATGTTTAATTTTAATATGTGAATTGCTCCCGGGACCAGATTTTAGGAAGGCTGTCTTGAAGTGGCTTTTTCACCCGCCAGACACCCACTGTCGCCACTGCTCTAATGCTTTACTGCAGGCGCGTACAAAAGAGTCCTTCAGTCCGCTGGACAGCGCAGCACGACATTTCAGTGTGGCAGGATGCAAGTTCCCTGGACTTCCTCCATCCCTCACTCGGCACGAGGCCTGCATGAGGGCTGTGTGCCTGCACAAGGGTGTGTGTGTGTGTGTGTGTGTGTGAAGGCCAGGGTTCAGTTCAGTGGCGAGTGGTACTTTCCCACAGTCTGCTGGTTGACACCCAGCCCTCACACATTCCACAGGCTGCAGCCGACAGCCCCAGACAGGGCGGGAGGGAGGTATCAAAAGAGATGGGTGACTGCATGCAGGAGTTATGGAGTGATGGATGACAGCGGCACCATGTCAGAGTTTAAGGGGACTTGAGGGGGGAGAGAAATTTTAAATCAGCGAGTTTGTATAGCATAATGTCACATCAAACTTAAAGGACATGCCCGGGGGAGTCAGGGAGAGGTGAGCAAAAACACAGCTCGTTTCAGTTCAGTTCAGTCAGAGGATGTGCACATGGACGGCTTTGCATCTGGCAACTCTTGCCCACTGTATTTGTGTAAACTCTCATACTGATAGTTTAGGAGATACAGCTTCGTTAGACTACAGGGATGCCTCTGATGATGGATTGACAGTCAGAAATGAAGGTCTGACTTTAACACCTTTTGACATGTAGGGCTTGGTATTTGGATTTCGTTTCTGGCAGGGTTTGCATATCTGTAGGTCAGTGATGATCATGATGTGTTGCTTATCATGAGAATAATTCATCTATTCATTTAGGCATTCACAAACAAAAGCGAAATAAAACAAGTATATAATCAGTTATGTTGTCATATTATGTACAGTGGCTTGTGCCTGGATTAGGATATGAAATATGCTGGCAGTTCTCTAAACTGGACCGGCGTGTGCTACGAGTTCAACGAAAAAGAGGTAAAAGGCTGGACTCAGACAGCTGACAGAGCCAGCCGGCACCGGGGTCGACCTCTTATGTACGTGTGAGCGTGGTGCATGTAAAGGCCTCTGTCTGGAGCTGGACATGGCGATCATGGCAGATTTCACATGTGCCTGTGAGCAACACTGGCTACAACTGACACCGTCCAACAGTCAGACCATACCTCCACAATCTAATGTCACACCCACAGGTATTTTACATCAGATATGAGTGCAACAGATAATAGAAGTGCAGTGGGCGGCCATGCATTATTCTGAATGGAGAGGTTTGCTCTCAGTTTTCTATTATTGTTAGTAGTAGCTGAAGTTAGCTGTGTTTAAATAATGACGTCTGGAGCGCCAGGGCTCGCCGCACGTCCGGAACTGGTGACGCGCCACTGGGGACCCTGGCGCGTAACGCCCAGCAGCCAATGGCGCACCGGCACCCACGCGCCGGCGCGCCACGAGCGGCTCGCGTGCAGACGGGCCCGGCCGCATAAATAGGAGGGGGCGCTTCAGAGGAGCCGGGACGGACCCTGGGGATGCCGACAGGATGCCGTCCGACATGGTGGAGAAGCCACGCGCGCCTCCCGAGCACAGAAAGGTGGGTTCACCCCACCGCCGGCGGGCCGCCGTCCCGGCCACAGCGCGTCCTGACATGCATGTTTCTGTTTCGTCGAAGAAATCGTCCAAGCCCATCATGGAGAAGCGGCGGCGGGCGCGAATCAACGAGAGCCTGTGTCAGCTGAAGACCCTCATCTTGGAAGCGCTTAGAAAGGATGTGAGGAGTAAAAAAATGCACATTGACGAATGTTCATGCTTCAAGCCCGTAACGCTGTTTCTGTGTAAAAAAAAAATGACCCGACAGACGTCCAGACATTCCAAGCTGGAGAAAGCGGACATCCTGGAAATGACCGTGAGGCACCTGAAGACCCTGCAGCGCGCGCAGATGGCCGGTCAGTGTCACGGTTCGGCACGTCTCCGAACTCCACACACTCCGTAAACATTACTGCCAAAACACGTCCACGAACGCGAAGGTGTCGCGGTGCGCTGTGCCTGTTTAGTAACGAGTTTCTCCGGCCGACAGGGACCCTGACCCCGGACTCGGCCGTCTTCGGGAAGTTCCGGGCGGGCTTCGGCGAGTGCGTGAACGAGGTGACGCGCTTCCTGTCCACGTGCGAGGGGGTGGACGCGGAGGTCCGGACGCGGCTGCTGGGCCACCTGGCCGGCTGCGCGTCCCAGCTCCAGCCGCGGCGCCAGGTCGCGGCCCCCGCGCTCCTGCAGCTCGTCCCGGCCGCCGACGGCAAGCTGGCCCTCCTCATCCCCGCCGCGGCCCTGGCGTCCGGGGGACAGCGGGTCCCCGGGGGCGCGCCGGCGTCGCCGCAGGTCTGCGCAGACTCCGTGTGGCGACCGTGGTAGAAACGCGAATCAAAGACTGCAAAACCTTTATATATATATTTTTTAACACCGTGTAGTATATTTTCCTAATTAAATATTGAGAACTCGTTGTAAATATTTTATGTGTTTTAAACAAATAAAATGTCATATTTCATATTAACGTTTGCGTTGTTTTGGTAATTTTCTGTACAGAGGTTACTGTCGTGTGCTTTTAGGACTATTTCACTGGGAATAAAAGTTCATTTTTAGTAGCAAAATATGAGATACATATATTATACAGCATTTTTTTACATGCACAAAGTTAATTAATAAAAACTTACTGAGCTAAACAGTCCATACCACTGACCTGGTATCTGCCCTCTTACATCGAATTAGCTCCACTTTGGGTGCAAATCATTTAATTGAAATACGTTGCAAATAGTGAAGTTGATCTGTATTTCTAAATTTACTGAGGTGACTCTCGGTCAGCCACATTAACAACGGCATCAGAAAAAGCGAATATTGTGGAAGGCGTTTATGTCATTTTAAAATGCAAACTTTCATACGCGAATTATTTATTGCAGTCGCATGGTTTTGTTCCAGCTTTATTATTGTTGCGATTATTTGAATAGTATGTATTATCAATAAAATATTAATTCACAGCACATAGATTTCCAACTTCTAAAGAATTTCTTTGTTTAGTCAGTCCTTGGTTGAATAATTTAAAAGGTTTATCTCTTTGAATATCTTTGGGAAAAATACTTTTTTTCCTCCACAATAGGTTAATAACCAGTAAGACATATAGACATACATAAGACATGAAAATGCTTTTTCGCACTCTGCAGCTAAGACAAAAGGATTTTATAACTAATACCACATTTTTCCTAAGGAATGAAAAAAATCCAGCTGTGATATCAGGAGAAGATGAACCATGTGGAGGATGTGCTGAACAAGTCCTCTGTCACAGGCAGGAAACCCAAGTCAGAAGGTGGAGAAAGAGTAGAGGGGGGGGGTTGGCAGCCCTGGTCCAGACTTGCTTACAAGTCCCAGCATGGCTGCAGGTACCAGGCTGTGTCTCGACAGGACGACAGACTTGGATCAGCAAACCTGAGCAGAGTCTTTTCAACTTCTGCCAGTTTTCTCCCCATTCAGACAAACACGGCAAACCAGACCCCTTGTGTTCAAATTCTGTCCTCTGCAGGTACAGAGAATCTATAGATAATGAAGCAGTCTTTCTGTGGGATATTATAAACATCATTTAAAAAAAAAAAAACATAATTTGCTGTGTGTGTGTGTGTGCGCGCGTATATGTATGTGTGTGTGTGTGTGTGTGTGTGTGTGTGTGTGTGTGTGTGTGTATATATATATATATATATATATATATATATAATGGAGTCCTTAGCTGGTGGCAGGTGCCATTAAAGAACACACACTCTCACAAGTAAAAGGAATGAGACAAACATTTTTTAAAAGAAGTGCATTTTTTCTTTATGATGGTAAACAAAAGCGAAGAAGGGCAGCCAAGGGCCTCGGAGAGGCAAGCCTCTTCACGCTGTCATTGACAGTCCTATCGGCTCTTTGAGATACTTGAAGTCCTGGCATCTTAGCTGTTCTTTGAAGAGGGCTTGACGGACTGTAGGTCTGCTGCCAGGCACGATGAAAAGGGAGAAGACCCGAGGAGCGTTCAGGCTGCAGGAGCTAATCGAGCTCGAAGCCGGGCACAGGCTCTGTTTAACCATCTTTGATCATCCGCTGTCAGTCTTTTGCTTTGTTGGGTTGGCTGGGAGCCGCCTGGTCCACACTATCGTTGAGTGTTTATTTGGATAGAAAGCCAAGATGAGCTTTGATGAGCATACAACTCCACCAAAAGAGAGGAACCTCTCCATCAGACCACCAATGGTGCTTCCTCTGTTGGGATTAATGATGCAAACGGCAGAGTTCAGGCTGACTCTACATTCAAAGCATCTAATAAATCACAGTTTACCATGATGATATTTTAAGAAAAATTGAAAAACCACAATAAATTGATAATAATGAAAAATGACAATGTCACTTGTAAAATTGTAAACAGATGCCCTAGAGGAATTGTGGAAATGACTTGTAATTTTCCCCTCTGATTTAGATTTATTGCTTATTCTTTAACAGGTGCCCTGTTAAATTAAAATGAATTTTCTTTATAGATTCATACAAAAACAGAAGGTGAATGGTATTTGCAAATATATGCTCAGTGTCATGTTGTACCGTGAGATCAGCACTAGGGTGTTGTACTTGGCCTTCAATCTCAGTGCTCAGCCCTCATGATTAAAAGTCATTATTGCCTTCAACTTATTCAACTTCAGTCCCTAATATTTATTTTTTATGAACACCTTTTTTATGGTTAAGCACTGTTAGCTTCAGGTCAGTCATAATGTTAAGTTTTAGAAACTGTTCAGCCAGTAGTTCTCTAGGTTTGTGTTTTAGGTCCCTACAGTTAGAGCCCATAGAAGGTGATAGAATCCCACTGTTTGTCTGCTAAGCCTCGCTGTTTGAAGAGGCTCTAATGGCATAAATCATGACTACTGCCTGAGGCTTTTACAAGACATTTAGGGTTAGCATTGTAAACCATTCACCCTGATGATGCTTGGATTTGGCATTCATTGTTCTTAGCAGCAGGTAGTGCTTTGAGCACAGGTCATCTTCGGGGCCACACCATTTTCCCACAAAGGGGGGCTAGGCAGATGACATACCTGGGCTTCAGGCTCTGTCGACAGTAAGCCAGGTGTAACTTGACTGAACACAAAGACAACGGTATAACTAAGTGTAATAGCAGTGTAATAATCATTGAAAGGCTCACTGTAAAAGGAACTCCCACTCCTTTAATTTCAAGAGAAAATGACTGGCACATCAGATCACACACACTTAGTTTCTTTGCACAGACAGACATTCTGCATGTTGTGTTGTACAAAAAGTAACTGAATTATGTATAATATATGTGTAAATATGTGTGTGCAGAGGTGGCCTAGTGGGGTAAGAGGGTGGACACGAAGGGTTGTGGGCAATGTGTGCTGTGCCTCACAAAGACAAAAACTTTCACGGTCAAATAAAGAGATTACAATATGGTGATTTTGGTCAATATTTGTTTGCACAGACAGCCATTCTGCAGATTGTGTTGGAAGTGGGAGTGGGAATCCTGGCTCGGACCATGTGCATGTGGAGTTTACATTGCTCTCCCCCAGTTGGTGTGGGTTTCCTCCAAGTTCTCCATTTCCTCTTGCAATCCAAATGCATGAACACTAAGTGGATTGGTCACTCTGAAAAGTGTGTGTGTGTGCATGTATGTGCGCACCCTATTATTGCCCTGAGAGAGTCTCCGCCCTGTGTACAGAGCTAAGCATTTAAGGATAGTGAATTAGTAAGAGTCATTGAGGTCATTTTTTAGTACTAAAAACTAAACATAATAATAATAATGTCATGTGATCACATTTATATAACCAAATAAATGTATGCACATGTATGCACATTTTATGCACATGTATGTTGGTGATTATACGATAGATCATGAAAATGAAAAAATCCAATATCTCAAATTATTATCTTATATTATATTTCTTATGATAAACAAAAATGGATTCTATACAATTTTTTTTACCTAACTGCCAGACCAAATAATCCTTGCTTAAGGTGCAATTAAATTGTTTCTGAGATGCACTAGTTTATGTACTATGAGAATACACTTTTTCTACAGACTGTAAAACAGAGCTGACCTCCTGTCTAAAAGGAATAGCATCATAACCCAACTCCAGACTGTCATGTTCCACATCAAAAGGAAAAAGGGAAGCAAGACTGGTTCAGAGCTTAAAGAAACGTAATACTAACAGAGCAGGAGCTCCCCAATATGATCCATGTCCAGATAAATGTGGTCAGAGGGGTCAACAGTGCCCAGTGTGCCAGCTGGGTGCCAGGAGGAGGGTGCATCCAACCAGAGGTTACTGGACCCTTTTTATCCGCCCACGCAGGGCTGCTGCACTCTAACACCCTGCTGGTGTAAATTTGTCACCCGGCTCCATTCTTTTTTTCCTTAGATTGTCGGCATGAGCCCCTAATGAGAGATTTGTAGGCATGAACTCGATCGGGTCCCCAGGAGGGAGAACACTGATTTCCGTCCTTAACCTCCCCACCCACTGAGTGACCAAGTGCCTGGAAATAAAATCGGAACAATGTCCATTAACGCTTTTCATATCTAACAACAGATTCAGGTTGAGACCAAAATTCATGCTTCCTTTCTAAAGAAGCCTATTGACACTGCCAGGTACAACAGGAGTTTCAGTGTTTGAGGAGACCTGTCCTGCTGTATTATTCACGGGATTCCCCTACGAAACGAAAGCTGTCACTGGGGCTTGCATCTGTGTTTGGTAAAGCCGCCTCTTTCAGAGGCGAGGGGCACTAAAGAAGCTAAACATACCCTCCCCTCACAGGCAGATACTTTTGGAAGCTTTCAGAGGGAAACTAAACAAAGGCGTAGCCCCCCATTTTTCCCAATGTGGTCATCCCTGCCCTTTTTTGGGGTGGGGGCTGCTCTTGTTTGTCCAGGAGGAGGTTTTAATGGCTCTGGCGAGGAACAATGGTGTCACATTCAGGCCAGTGTCCAGAAACCTTTCGCGCTGACTCACTGTGAATGGCGGCAAGAAAGAAAGAAGGCCATTGAGCCCACAAACAGATCTCAACCACCCCCAACAACCCTCTCCACCAAAGACCTCACCTTGTCCCGCGGTAGCTGAAATCCCTGCCCCATCGCCCTCCTGACACAATGGGCCAATCAATGGGCAAATTTAGCCTCGTAGCATGTGGAAAACAGTTGTCAGGACAGTGTGTGGCCATGCTTTAGTCATCGTCCCGCCCCTTCCATTCAACTACTTTCTTTTTCCTCCAGAGCTTCCTGCTGCAGGCTAAATCCATCTGATTCAGCATCAGCACTTCCCACAGATCCCAGTGCAGTAGCATTTTCTCGAGCCTTGGAAAAGGGAGGGTAATATGATGAGAATGAAGTTAGTTCTGCTCTGAAATCTCAAAGGCCTTGAGGCACCCTGTGGTGCAGGTACCCAGGACAATGTTGAAAGGGTCATTAATCATAGAGGGACATCAGTAAGAACAAGACAAGAAGGGTCTTCTAATGGCTCAAGGCTTCTGGGAATTCAAGATGAGGCTTCAAGAGGGAAGCCCCGGAGATTTACTAATGTTTAATTAGAGGACACTAAAGGGGGTTTCTAAAGGCCAATATTCACACTTTAACTCACACAATTGCCTTGTGATTGGACCAATGATGGAATCAGAAAATCAGCTTGTCTTCTTCAGCATTTGTTTTCATCACTCCAATGATGGACTAGTTCATTAAAGATTAATCGATTGCAGGTCTGACATTTTCTTCAAGATCTTTAAATGATGATTCGGATGACAGTTTGATGTGCATGTGTATATTTCTTCTCGATTAGTTCTGGAGCAGGGTTCTTTTCCACAAGATTTCGATCATGGTTGTCACATTTTGTCTGTTTCTAGTCAGATCTTCAAACTTGAGATTCTGCATCCAGAAAAAAGAACTGGTGACAGACATAAGGTTCTGAAGTGTTTTTAGAAGTGGTACAGAGAGCTGAATGCAGTGAACTGCACTTGAACTGACTAGCAGCTAAAAGCAAAAGTATTCAGTTGCCCAGTTGTACCAGTTGCCTGGGCTATGACTGGCACTTGTGCAAAACGTCTTAATTAATTACCAGCAACAGAAATACCTATGAGAATAGAGGCCATAGTGTGTTTAGGTCCATTCTGGCTACTCTTGTTTTGGTATTTAAACTCTTTGTGTCCAGACATAAAATAACACAAGTTGGCACGCCATGAAATCCTGGCTGGTTTGTGCCATCACTCAACTCCAGTCTGAATTTAAAAGTTCTTGGCAAGCCCAGTGAGGGTGCAGGCAGATGAATTGGTCAGAATCTCCAAATGAAGAGGTACATGGAAAAATATAATGTGGCTGTATTTGCACTGGTGGAGAGGAACAGAATGCCTCCTTTCAAAAGATGCTGAATTGCTTCCAACTTGACAGACTATAGAGTGTGTAAAGCGAGTGGACCTCAGGAGCATTTCTTCAAGCTGGAGAACGGAGACCTTATTTTCTGAACATTCTTATTATAATTTGGTGGGATCACAAAGTGATTTGATAGACTACCAATGGTAATTGCAAAATGTGACGTCCTACATTTTTTTGAAGGTATGCATAGAAAACATTTAGTGCAATAGTTTTGGATATCTGGCCCTTGGATTTTATTATTAAAACGTTTACTCTCAGTTTGTGCATCACACGCATTTCTGCTTTAGAAGATTTTTCCTTTGAAAGAACCCCCTCAACTCATTAGCAGAATATTGTTCTGAATATATATTCACCCCCCTGCACATTATATGCGTATTTAAAGAACTTGTTTTTGAGACCTCATTGATCTGATGACAGAAGAATTCTAAAGTGCTTGGACCAGAGTTTAGTGTTGGTGTGGACAAGCTCGAGCAGGATAAAAGGGGACATGCTAAAGGAGACATTTGTTTTTGGAGATTAGCGTTTTCTCCTCAATCATGTCCATCAGGTCAGCCATACCTAACTTGGTCAAAGCCACGCAATCACCTTTGCCCTGGGGCATGAGGAGTGAGGGCCCCATAAATGCCCAGTACGAATGAGAACTCTTATCCACTCTGCTTTTAGCGAGCACCCAGCAGACCTCAACATGACTGAATGCCTTTAAATATCCTCTTCGTTGTTCAACAAGCCCTTTAAATATAAACCTATACGGTGTCCCCATACCTTTTAAATATAATGGTAATGCTACAGGTGGTTTTTTGATATAGTTTTATGATATTTTTATGTATTCTTCTGGTGCTAAATAAGAAATAGTACAGTCTTTGCTCATTTTTACAGTTCAGTTTTTTGTATTTAAACAAGGAAAGGAGAAACTAACAACCCAACTAGCCCTGACAGCTGACAGCTTTCAATTACACTACTTCCCTATTTTGGATGATATAAACCCAACTCCAGCCAATATATCACATGGCCAGAGTCTATTCCTCGTCCTACTCTGTTTCCCTCCTTTCTACACACTGCTAATACCCCCTGTGCTCAGGGTCTGTCAGGACCATGGCCACTATCAAGACGAACATGCTGATTACTGGTTACTTTAATTCAAGCGTTCTAATGGCCACACTAGTGCATGTGCTATTGGTGAAGAAAGCAGAAGGCATTTTAGATTTCATGTACTTTCAATCATTTGTTCTGACCATCTTCTGTGTTCTGCCAAAAGTTCATGGCCAATATAAAGGGATGAATATTTCACCATGCTGATGTAAATTTGTCAGCCTGCTCCCCTCATTATTTAGAGAGTCAGCATGAGCCCAGATGGGCATGGGAAAGCACAACTAGAGGTGCCATTGAGCAAAGCACCGTCCCCCCACTGCTCCCTGGGCGTCTTTTATGGCTGCCCTCTACTCACCAAGGGTGATGGTTAAAAGTAGAGGACACATTTCGATGTGTCACCGTGTGCAGTGCTGCACAATCACAATCACTTTCACTTCCCCACCAGAGGGCATTGTCTGTATCCTGTGTACAGTTCTGCATGGTGAACATAATACACACAAGACTGCTCAAAACCTACTAAATTATTTGCACCACTGTTTACAGTCTCAGTGTCTGTTAAAGCAGTACTTCAAACTTTTACTGAATTTTGTGGGGTCAATCCAAACACACACACTTCAAAGTATACTTCAAGATGCTTTCAGTCAAAAACCACTAGGTTTGGTGCTGAAACCAAGATTAAATTGAAATTGCCCCTCCACCCTGTCCTTTTGCTGAACTAATCTCCTGTTAACCCCTGGCCAGAGCACCGCTGTGGGATTTGGCCAATAACCTGACCATGATGGGGGGAGTTCACAGTTTCTAAAGATGTTGATGTAGTAGGTACTTTGTTTGGCCTTCCAAGTTTTAAGGCTTACATGGTTAAATATTACAATTACATCTAAGCACTTAAATGTCAGACCTAAAATAAAATAACAAAACATGGATTTTACCTTTATTTAATTATAGGGTAAAAGAGCAAAAAAAGATCCATTTAATGTCTGATGTAGGAAAGACGTAAATGATAAAAAGTATTCAAACAGTACGCCACCTTAACAAAAAATTTACAGATTCTACTTCTTAATTTTTTTTTTTTTCAAATGATCAAACACCATAAATGCATAGGAATACAGCTTGTTACAAGTGTATACAGAGAAATGAAATGTGCAAACATTTTCAGACCCTTTTCCTTAAGTACATGTAACCTGGATATTTAAATACATAGACTGTAGGCATGTAGTTTATTGCTGCAGGTGGCAACTAAAAAAAAAAAACAAAAAAAAAAAAAAAAAAAAAAAAAAACAATGGGTCAAGGCACATTGTCACCTTCTCACAGGCATGACCACTAAGTAATCAGAGGCCAGAAAATGGTCATGGTAAAGGTGTACAGTGCAACTGGCACCCTTATCTGGTGGTCTTAAGGCATGAAAAAAGCAATAACACAAATACATCAGAAGATGTGTAGTGTCATTTAACCACTAGAGTACAATTTATAGTACACTGCTTTTAGAGTGAACTCATTTAGAGGACAACAGACAATAACCCTCTAAAACAACTGCAGCAAGCTATTCCACTAGGTTTAGAAAAGATCTTATTACAGAACAAATGGCAAGTTTCAGTAAATAATTCAAATAATACATCAAAACCAAATCTATACACATGACATAAGAGAAGGCCTCGGTCTCAGTTTAATGATCCTGGGTTAATATCAGTGTCGATCACTTCCCTGTAATCAACACAAGTATGAAGGTGTGCTTTGATGCCTTACATTATATTATACATTTATGTTTTTAGATTGTAGTCACTCTCATGGCAAGGCTATTTCAATCAGGCCCTCAGTTCCGAATCTGTCAGAGTTAAGATGTGTGAGCGCACAAAACTCAATCTTACAGATAAGGCTATGCAGACTGGCCTCAGGACTTAAAACCAGGTAAAGACTGGGCCTTTTGAAAATGCTTGAAAGACATGTCCACTGCAGGTCCCACACATCCTTGAAGGTCCAGTTAACAGAGGGGCCAGAAAAAGTATAGAAAGACAGTAAAAGGGGACATTACAATTGTTAAGTGTTTGCTTTGGTGACTGCTGTGATTGTCCTGTTTTATCCCTCCTGGCCAAAGTCCTCAGTGAACTTCTTCAGCTTTTCAAGGTCCTCTTCATTAACTGTGGGTTTTGTATTAGCAAGGGATCTCATCATGTCAGACTGCAGAGATAAAAAGTAACTGGCACATCATAACATATCCAAAACTGCAATAAGCTTTAATTCAAATAAATCATTAAAATTACACACTATATTTTTAGCACAAATCATGTAGCCCCACTGTGAGATATCAAAACTCACCATGCAAACAATAGGTTCCAACAGTTTCTCACCAGGAACCTCCATCCATGTCATCTCTATGGCATTAGGGTCGCCAGGAGAACATGGGGTCAGAAGGTCATCAACCACACTATTAGGGTCATTTCTGGATGGTCCGCGTACCTTTTGGACACACCACAAGCCGTAATTAACTAAATGAATCCAGCTTATTAAGTTCAGGAAGATGTATTTGGTTACCATGGAAACCTACCTTTTTGAAGTGGGTGGCTGACTGGACCTTTCGGACAGGCTGCATGAGAGCATCCCGTACGATGATGCTGATGTCAGCACCTGAATACCCTTCCGTCTTCTTGCCCAAGGTAACAAAGTCGCCTTCAGTCAGGCTGTTGGCTGTGGATCCCAGGTGAAGCTTGAACATGAAGGAGCGAGCATGTTCTTCAGGAAGAGGTATGTATATGCGCTTCTCAAAACTGTGTAGCAATCAAATACAAAACATGACATTACAAAACTTAAAAACCTTTCATTGAGCTGTGCCCCCTGCCCATCCCTCCCACCAGTGCCGGCCCATGGAACAGGCAAAATAGGCAAATGCTACAGGCGCACTCAATCCAGGCGCACCACAACAACGGGAAAAAAACCAACTATTACCTGTGTAGCGAAGCCTATTCATTATTATTATTATTATTAATAATAATAAAAATAATAATTTCCTATGAGGCCAGAACATTTCTGCTAACTGATTAAAAAAAAAAAGTCCATCAATAAACATTGCAGCTGTCTCCAAAGACAGATAGAAACTGAAATATAACTAGAACCAAAAGCAGCAGTTCCTACAGTCTCCACGTACTTCACCACTAGTGAACTGACGGCACAATGGAAACTAAAAGTAGATTTTTGTTCTGGATGAGTCACCAGAATGTTATCAAACACACAGTCAAGAGACAGATATTTTGACCAAATGTGAAATGTCTCCAAGCTGAAAAATAAAGTTGTCAAATGAAAATGTCAAATTTTCAAAGGAAAAACGGTTTGATTTTTACCCCAATACCTGTAAAAACACAAACTGTGAACTTCTTCCTAATCAAAACAAAAGGTGTATGTGACCTAATATACTAATAATCATTAATAGAATAATTAAATATACTATTATATAATATTTTAGAATAATAAATACCGTCTTCTAATGGCAGAGTCCAGGGTCCAGGGAATGTTAGTAGCCCCAAGCACCAGAACATCCTTATTGTCATTGCCAACCCCTGGGTGGTACAAAAAAAAAATTATCATACATTTTTTATGTATGTGAATCATAAATGGAAAGAAATTCCTCCAAACAAAACACAAATTTCCCCAAAACATATATGATTAAATGCAACTACATTTGTAGTAGAATATAGTCATAAAACCATCTAGATATTTGCTGCTTATGCAACACTACTTATGCCCGTGTTGCACATTCATTCTTTTGTTGCCATGTCCTGTGCATTTAGCATATCATGTCCTCTCTATTTGCTGTGTGGTCAGAGGTCATGTACCTGTCCAGGCAATTTGACAAATAACAACTAGTCCTTTTTTTATAACTATTTAAAAAAAACGGAAAGGTTACCCCGCCACTCTATGTACGGGGATTTTCATTGTAGTTAAATAATTAAAATTATATTATTCACATTAATAGAAATGATCTGTCAGAGTTGAGTCTGAAATACACACAAAGGAACACAAAAATAAGACATCCTAAATACTCTGTTCTTTACACAAATGTGCTGACAATAAAACCACACAAAAAATATTGATGGAAATCAAATGTATCAACATATGGAGGTCTGGATTTAGAGTCACATTCAAAATTTTAAGTAAAAACCAAGTGATCCAACTCCAATGTAATGTCCTTAAAACAATGCCTGCGCATCCTGACGAGGTGGAGAATGGTCTCCTGAGGGATTTCCTCCCAGACCTGGACTAAAGCATCCACCAACTCCTGGACAGTCGGTGGCGAATTTGTGGCGTTGGTGGATTGAGCGAGGCATTATGTCCCAGATGTGCTCAATGGCTTCAGCATTTGGCCTCACAAGGGGTCTGAGGCTCTCATCTCGGTCCCTAATGGCAATGAGGCGACCTCTGGCGAGCACATGGAGGGCTGTGCAGCCCCCCAAACCAAAACCGGTCATACTGGAGGATGTTGCAGGCAGCAGTCTCCACGGCATCTCCAGACACCCACACGTCTGTCACATGTGCTCAGTGTGAACCTGCTTCTGAATCTGTAAAGAGCGCAGGGCGCCTGTGGCGAATTTGCCATTCTTGGTGTTCTCTGCCAAATGCCAAACATGCTGCACTGTGTTGGGCTGTAAGCACAACTCCTACCAGTGGATGTCAGGCCTTCACACCACCCTCATGGAGTCTGTTTCTGACCATTTGAGCAGACACATGTACATGTGGCCTGCTGGAGGTCATTTTGCAGGGTTCTGGTAGTGCTCCTCCTGTTCCTCCTTACACACAGGATCAGGTAGCGGTCCTGCTGCTTGGTTGTTGCCCTCCTACGGCCTCTTCCACGTTTCCTGATTTACTGGTCTGTCTCCTGGTAGTGCCTCCATGCTCTGGACAGTACGCTGACAGACACAGCAAACCTTCTTGCAACAGCTTGCATTGATGTGTCATACTGGATGGGCTGCACTACCTGAGCCACTTGTGTGGATTGTAGACTCCATCTCATGCTAGAGTGAAAGCACCACCAGCATTCAATAGTGACCAAAACATCAGCCAGAAAGTATAGGAACCGAGAAGTTGTCTGTGGTCACCACCTGCAGAACCACGCCTTTATTGGGGATGTCTTGCTAATTGCCTATAATTTCCATTTATAATTCTATTTGCACAACAGCAAGTGAAATTGACTTGGAGGTACATTGTGTTGTTTAAGTGTTTCCTTTATTTTTGAGCAGTCTATATATTAGAAATCTTACCCTGCATCTGTACCAGGAACTCAGTCTTGATTCTGCGAGCTGCCTCACTCTCATTCTCACTCCTTGAACCACACAGTGAATCAATCTCATCAATGAAGATGATGGAGGGCCTGTTCTCACGAGCCATACTGAACAGGCTTTTCACCAGCCTAAAAAAAGATGGAATTGAAAGCAATTACTCAACTACTTAAACCTAACTGTAAAATTGCACACTATTTGATGACATTTGCAAGTTATATATTTAGTTGTTTCTTTCTGGAAAGACATGCTCACAAAGATGGCAAAAAATACATGTACTTACTTTTCACTTTCTCCCAGCCATTTGGATACAAGATCTGAAGAGGATATGGAGAAGAATGTAGAGTTGTTGGCTTCTGTGGCTACGGCCTTGGCCAAGTAGGACTTCCCTGTACCTGGAGGACCAAACAGCAATATTCCTCTCCATGGTGTCCTTTTCCCTGCAAGGGAAACAAAAACATTTTATGAATGTGGGCAATCACATAAATTGTAACATATGACAAGTAAAGCTTTATTCTGGAAAATGCATTTGATTATAATTGTAATCTAAATATTTAAACTTTATGGAGTGCTTGATAATGGATAACTGCTACCTTTTTTACAAGTTTTTTGCAGGGAGGTCAGAAAAAAACAAAAAAACAAACACGTCCCACAAACTATAGAATGCAATATGTATATCTGCACCTGTAAAGAGGTGTGGAAACTTAATTGGCAAAATAACAGCTTCTTTCAGTGCTTCTTTGGCCCCCTCCAACCCTGCCACATCATTCCACTGGACATTTGGCTTCTCCATAACAATAGCCCCTGTGCATGAAAAAAAAAAACAATCAAGAGCATGTGCATCAAAACAAAACAATGAAATTTGCTGGAAAAAATGAAATGTGCAAAATGAGCAACACAAGGACAATTCCAAACCTTGCAGTTGGTTTTGAAACTTCTTCTTCTCTGGGTCATCTTCATCACTTTCATTCCTGTGTATTGTAATGTAAATATCAAAGCAAACGCCAAAGATTAATGTATTTAAATATCAAGACAAAAGAAAGGTAACACAATACACAGACAACTGAAACAAAATGTTACAATAGTCAAAGACCAGATACACAGGTTTAACAGTAGCTATATCCCACTCCTGTCGTGAGTGACTACCCAATGCTCTGGACAAGAAGGGCAATTAACCAAACAAGAGTACAGCATTTACCAAGACCCACCCTTTTTCCTCTGACTGCGACTCTTTCACTGGCTTGGGCGGAGCTTTCTCCTTCTTCTTCAAGTACTCCTTGAGCTTCTCAGCCCTGTCCAGATACTCGGCACACTTGGCTCTAATGCTTTGTTTGGCTTTATCACCCTGAGCCTCATCTGGACAGAACACAAAAGTGACATGAGGACGTAAGAGACTGCCAAACCTGAAGGCTTGAAACAAGACTGACACAAAGAAACTATGATAATAAAAACTTACACTTCACTACATGCAAGAAGTACTGGACTGCATGCTGGTACAGACGCAAGGCCTCTTCATAGTTCTGTGCTTTGTCCTCTTGAGCTGCCTTACTGGCAAGATCTATGGCTTTCTGTTGTCCACAAAGGCACAAACAAATACAACACTCAGCTAACTGTTGAGAAATGCTGCCCACATTAACATTCCTATATAATGCAACTTTGCCTTGTGAGAAGGTTGTATACCTGAAAAAAGACAGATTCATTTCTCTAAAGCAGTTCTACTTTAAACGCATGAGAGGTGAGTCCTGACAGAAGCAGAAGAAAATTATCCAGGTCCAGTCGATGCCTCGGTCATGAATACAGCGATGAACACTTTTTTTACAGCGTTGAACACTTACAGAGACTTGTTGCTCATTTATAATAGCGAAAATTAATCAAATGTGAATACAAGGTGCCTGTGGCTAGTCAGAACTACATTAAAAATAAAAAGAAGAAAGTAACCATGAGCAGAAGCTGTCAAAATGAACCGTCTTGTCAGCTGACATAGCAGATGGCTAACTGCTAGCTGGCTATCTAGTGCTAGCCAGGCGGTTGAACGAGTTAGTTCGGTTAAGACAAATCTCAGCATTCAGCACAGGAAAAAAAAATTAGTTGTCGATCATAAACATGTTAACCGGCCCACGCTCGCCATAGTCGGCCGGGAAGCAGGTAACTAGCTCGCTCGCTAACTAACTTACCTGCATATTGTTGTTGGCAGCCATGAGGCTGGTTATCGGTAAACAGTTTCAGAACACGCGAGTTTCGGGTGTCGGCATAAACCCGCCGCCTCTTCGCTGCTCCTCAGTATTTAGCGGACAGCTACGGCCAACTTCGGTCGTGCGGATTTCTTTCGGGTTTTGGAGATCACTGGATAATGGTGAACTAAAAACGTCCGCATTAAGATGTCGAATGTCACTTCCGCCTGCGTCGTCTCGTGACGCAATGTCGAGCTGACGTCACGCATTGACAAATACATATTTTTTCAGTCTTTCCAATAAACTACAGCAAATTTATCCTAAACTTAAGTGAAAGTAGTATGCGTATTTCAAACGTCCACTAGAGTGTTAACAAAACAACAACAAACAACATAACAACAATAAATTGTTTTCTGAGCCACATTGTATTCATTTAGATGAATTTCCATAACCTGGTTCTGGAAGACCAAATATTATGTTTATAAATTAATTTTATAATAACCTTTCAAAGACGACCTTCATTTGTTTCTGTCATGACTCCGATAAAAGTGTCCAGTGTAAACATCAACTCGTGCATACATTGACACACAAAACATTTGCAGTAGTGTATTGCCAGTAACCTCTTTCTGGTCTAAATATTCCTGTATTTCCTCTGCTCGGTCCAGGTACTGTTTGCACTTATCTCTAATCCTCTGGTTTCCTTCTTTGCCTTGAGGCTCACCTGAAGAAAAATACATGCAAATATAAAAAAAGTCATATATATCTTCTGCATAAGCCTGTCAATGAGGAATTTACTCGATCCACTCACGTTTCAGTATGTGTAGAAAATATCGCACGGCGTGCTGGTAAGATTTAACAGCTTCAGCATAATTTCCCCCCTCGTCCTCTTGTGCGGCCTTGTTAGCAACAGCTATAGCTTTCTGAGAAGAAATATATCGGGACAGCAGACGGTCAGCAAACATATTGTCATTTTTCATCGTAATGACCCACTCCATATAGGAACACCCCACAAAGATCTGTTTTTTCAACAGTTTTAATACTCTGGTCAACCAGTGTTGACGGAAGGAAAACAGACTATCTGATAACAGGGAATTTTGTCTGGCAAATCTATGAATGTAAATGCAAATGTAAATACAATGGAATACAATATGTATTGTATATTGTATTTTCAAGATTTTGAAATGCACAAACAATACAACCTGAATAAAATAGCAAGATGTGTTGTTAACGGAGAATTAAATTAGTAGTCAACCAAAAATAAGATTATACTATGTAGTCCATGGTGGTTCGCAGGCAATCACTGTAATAAAGTTCATACATTAGCAAGCAACACGACTTCCCAGTCAAGTGATCATTTAAAAACACAAACTATTCATAAGTAATTATAAAACTCCATCATGCATTCAACTGAGATTATCGGCAGAGCTTTAAACACCACAGCTGGAAAGATCAGTAGCAGGGCGTGAATTGATGTAGTAATACATGTAATTCGTGCTTGCGTGTACATGGGCGTGTCCACCTTTATGCCCCGCCCAAGAGCGCGCGAGAGAAAACGAGAGTTGACTTGACTGTACAAAGGCGCAATAATAATAATAAAAAAAGGGTAGCGTCGTAAATTTACGATTTTAATCTCAGCGAATATCCATGTTTCTTCCTCGACTTTATTCATGGGATTTAAAAAAAAAACTTTTGATTAACAAATGATAAACGCTCAGAGACGTTCTGTATGACAAATACATTTTAACCCCTCCCCAGCTCCGAAAAATGTTTTATTATTTATTATGGCCCTAAATGAGCAAGACACCAAACCCTGGGTGTGTCCAGCGGGACTGTCCCTGTCATTACAGGTTTTAATTCACTTTGGATAAGAGAGTCTGATAAATGTAAACTTTCATCGTTTGTAGTAATCCAACACACAACATTTTTATTAATCTAAATCCGTATGTATGGCAATATTATAGTTTATTCTGTGCTGAACGCTCACCCTCTTCTCCGTTTGATAGTTTAGGAGGGGTGGTGGCAGCTTGCTGCCCATCATGGAGCGCCACCTGCTGGCTGGCGGTGGCCACGCGGGTAACGCATCTGAGCCAAGACTGAAATCAGTGCCGCGCAAAACACCCACAGCGGAGTCCGGGCGGGAAAAAAAACCCTCACAGTTCACGTACACTCGTCCTGGTGCTTTTTTTTATTTTATCGCGCGTATCACAGGGAGTTACCTGCAAGTTTGTTGGCTCCATAGACTGTCCGGGCGCTGGGAATGGTCGTGTGCGAGTTTCATTTGGTTTCGTTTCCGTGTTTGTCACCGTCGCGTCATTTATTCGGCGCTCGTGTTTGGAAGAATGGCAAAAATGTCGACGCCTTGTCCCAGCGGCCAGCTGTGCGTTTTTTATTCTCATTTGACACATTTTCCCCGCAACACCGCCTGTTACTGCGAGCATGGGTGACAGGTAATAGACGCCTGAAAATAAAGAAAGAAAACGTGGTGGATTTAACGCGGGTATTTGACATTAAACAGAGCAGCATGCTCCTTCGGTGAGTTCGGGCAGGGGTACAGGTGCAAGGTTTAGAGTGCAGCGGAAAACTGCACATTTGTTCGTGTGAGTCTCATCTGCCACCAACAAAGAAACTTAAAACCAGCATCTCTCTCTCTCTCTCTCTCTCTCTCTCTCTCTCATTGTCAAACGAAACTCAATTCAGCAGCGGCAGCCACGCCGGCCGACCTGTTACGGTTTCCTAACAAGACAACCATCCCCGTATCCAGCAGAGAGATGGTCACGCCGGTCCACCGGGACAAAAAAAAGTGTCCCGAGTGAAAGGAGAATGTTATTCTCTGTACCGAAGTGGAGGTGGAGGCGCGACAGCCGTCGCCCCCTAGTGGTTCTTTCAGGAGCCACACAGCACGTCGCACCAGCTGTCACCGTGCATGCAAGTGTCCCTAAAATCAAATCCAGTGTGCGTGGACCGACGTTTGGGAGGGTTCTTTACTCTCAACAGCTCTAATGCAGCATGTCCTCTTGTTTCCAGGTGGTCTGTAGGGATATTTTCTCAGGACGCGATGCGTGCACGGTGGGATTGATTGTACTGATTAATGATGGTTTCCATATTTATATTTGCATCCGTTTTTTCCCTTTTTTTTGCTTCGTTTTTTTTTTTTTTAATATTAGAATGATTCCCATTCTTGCCCTCTATCCAGACTGCACGTGCCGATCGACCATAAACACTTAACAATCAATATTTTCAATTAGCTGTTTTAATTAACCTAGTCCTACAATCAACTGTTACTTCACATTCAATACATTCACAGCATTCACTGTATTCATACAGATTATTATTGTTAATGTCAATAATGTTAGTAGCAAAATATAAAGCATTACAAATTTACAAACTCATGACATTGTAAAACAATGGTTTTAGGGTTAGCGTTAGATTAAGTCTTGATTAATCCATTAAAACTGTTGTATAAATTGATTTTAACTCATATGGTCTTTTCCTGCAGCGGTGCAGAGAACAATGAAGCTCAGTCCTATAAACAGTGATTGAATTCCCGGCAGGGAAGCATACTTGGACGGAGGAGGAGAAACTGTTTTACTCATCATACCAAACAAGGCAGTCATACCCAAGAATGATTAGACAGATGAGAGTTTATTGGAAACCACAATAAACAGCAATGACGAAAAACAGGGACAGGGATTTAAAACGATCTGCAGAGAGAGAGAGAGAGAAAGATCAAGTGAGAGGAAGAGAGGAGTAGAAAGACTGAGCTTCACCACTTCAGTTAGTTACAGAAACAAAATACTATTCAACATAAGGTATATTTTATGTAATTGTAAACAAGATAGTAATCCAACTCCAGAATTTGGAAATGCTCAATGCAAAATGCTCAATAAGGACTTTAATATTCAGAATATACTGAATTAAATTGTCTTTCATTTCTTTTGAACAGTTTGAATCAAGGTAAGCTACAATATTTATTATGCAGTGAATATTTGTAATTTATATTAATGCATTATATGAAACATTGATTATTTTTTGGGAAACAGGATTGCACACTGTATAATGCTTTGTCTTCTGTTGCACATGTTAGCAGTTGAGAGTGTAAATTTTGCCCAATGCATTGTTACCATGACAAGAATTATACTAGTAAACTGAATTAGTTTTAGGGAGACTTGTTTTTACTCACCATATGTGGCACAGTGAGATTTATTCATGTCAGTATTATTGCTCTATGTGACATAAAGCATGCATTAAAGACTATAAAGGCATTTTAATGGTGACATGTAGAGTTTAGGAGGATATCTCAAAGGGACACATTACAGTCAAAATGCATCACGAAGGTCTCTGCGCTTGTGCCAATAAATGGGGATTTAACGGGAATTAAAGGAGGGGTTTAAAGGCATGTCAAAATAAATTTAAGAGGCAACAGTCCTGAATGGGTTTTTTAATGCACACTGAAACACGATTGTCTGCTCTTGATTGCCATGTGTGGTACATATGAAAGTATATTTTGTTAGAAAATACGAGTTTGTTAATTTATTAATATATATTTCAAATGGATTTTCTATTCACATTGTAATGTCCGAAGTGTGCTACTCTTCATGCCTTCTGGCCAAACATCTGAAACAAATTCCCGTATAGGGCTTGTTTCCCTAATTCAAATCCACATCACTGTGCTTATTGGACTAATACTAATCTAGCATAGAATTTATAATTCTAGCCCAAACCTAAAGCCCTAACAGTACTGATGAAGGTGAATAGCAACATCCTTTTTTATTCTGAATTTTAAAGTAATCAGTAAGTGTATTGCATTTAATTAAAAAATTTAGACCTAGCACATCTTACTAGTAATCCAAGTGTTTTTTCTGACAGGATGGATCAGTACAACTGCTCTGCAAATGCTGGTTCAACGTGGTGCCTGGAAGCCAAGAACTGTAAAGAACGGAACATGAGCGCTGAAGACCTTGAGGACCTGTGTCTGAGCCGCACAGAGTACCTGGAGAAGTACCTGGGGCCTCGGCGCTCCTCACTGTTCTTGCCAGTCTGTGTGACCTATCTCTCCATCTTCGTGGTTGGTGCCGTGGGCAACGTCCTTACCTGCACGGTCATTGCGCGCTACAAAGTCATGAGGACACCAACAAACTACTACCTGTTCAGTCTGGCGGTGTCAGACCTGCTTGTGCTGCTGCTGGGAATGCCTCTAGAGCTGTATGAATTATGGAGCAACTATCCATTTCTTCTGGGTGCTGGTGGCTGCTACTTCAAGACCTTCCTCTTTGAGACAGTGTGCTTTGCCTCAGTGTTAAATGTGACGGCTCTAAGTGGAGAGCGCTACATGGCTGTGGTGCATCCCCTTCAGGTCAGGTACATGGCCACCAGAGCCCATGCCAAACGGACTATCTTGACATTGTGGGCCCTGTCCATGCTGTGCGCCATTCCCAACACAAGTCTCCATGGTGTGCTCTTTTTGCCACCGAGGTTTGGCCAGCAGTTCCCAGAGTCTGCAATCTGTGGCCTGGTCAGACCCACGTGGATCTACAACCTGCTTGTTCAGGTAACGGCGCTGGTCTTCTTTCTGTTGCCCATGCTGACCATCAGTGTGCTCTACCTGCTCATCGGTCTGCGGCTGTACAGAGAGAGGGTGCTGGTACCTCAAGTGGTTGAAATCAACATTGAGGCTGTCTGTAGCCACCAGAACTATCTGAAAAGTGGACGCCACAGACAGGTCACCAAAATGCTTTGTAAGTATTAATGCAAAATGACATCTTTATAAATATTTATACAATTTGCCTGTTCAGAATGAACCTGGTCTTGTATGTGAGCATGGACACGTTCTCAGAGACACTTTGAGGAAATGTCTTCATAATTGGTGCAAACTTTCGCTTGGATTTTTTCTATAGAAGATTTTTAACTGAGCAATACATACTTTAAATGAGTATGACTGGTTAGTGTAGGTATGTAACAAAAGAAATTATATATACACTACAAGTCAAAAGTTGTATTTATGGGACTTGCATTTTTCACCAAAAAAATATATTCTTCAAACATGCTTTGCTTTCTTCTGCTACAAAAAAATACTAAATATGTTTGTTTTATTGGAAGGCCTCCTTGTTAGCCTCCCCATAGTAGATACATCCAAACTTGACTGGTAGAGTACATATGTACTTCTTCTCCCCCTCCAGGTGTGCTGGTGATGGTGTTTGGCATTTGCTGGGCACCTTTCCACATTGATCGTGTTATGTGGAGCTACATTGACCACTGGACTATTCAGCACCACCAGGTCTTTGAATATGTACACCTAATTTCTGGAGTCTTCTTCTACCTGAGCTCAGCGGTGAACCCCATCCTTTACAACCTCATGTCCACCCGCTTCAGAGAGATGTTTAAGGAGGTGGCATGCCAGCGTGTGACTCGACGGTACTCTGTCACTCAGTTAACATCGAGGAGTACAATCTGTGAGAAAGCAGTGTAGCTACCATGCAGCTTATAAAAATACAATTTTGTAAAATTTTGTTTGCAAAATGAATGGCTAAAAACAACCATGAAGGGGGAATTGATGAAATGAGGAGGTTCAAATTTACCACTTTACAGTGCTAAATTACAACCTCATAGAAGTTTAAAACCTTGCAACACAATTACCGGTGTCCCACCCTGGGTGAGTCCTCACTGTCCTAGGATGGGCTCCGGAAGCTGCATCCCTGGCATAGGAATAAGAGGTGATTTCTAAAGAACATGTCGGCACAATCTACAGCAGGGGTCACCATTTTGGACACCTTTTTCAACTTCTGCACTTATTATAACTGGGTGATAATGAGTACACCGGGTGATAACAAGTACAGGCGTCGAATCAGCTGTGCTAAATGAAGGTAAACACAAAAATCTCCAGCCCTGATCTACAGAGTGCAGGTCGAGTTGTTGGGAGCATTTCAATTAATTCACAATAAGCGACATCTAGTACATCAAGCATAATTCACTTGAACCAAACAGTTTGTGTTATTCATTTACTTATTAAATGAACTGAAACAGTGAGCATGTTTCATCGTGTATTGAGCATGTTTCATTGTGTATTGTAGATTTGAATAATCTGTACATGTGCAATTTCAACTGTTTCTTACATACATTCGATACTGATTGTGTAGTACACTGTACCACAATATGAAGTTAAATATTTGTTAAACTACAAGTGTAATACATCTGTACCACATGTAATATGGCACTCACTTTATTTGATTACTGTTGTATTACTCAATAAAAGTGCATATTTGGAAGTGCATCGACTTGCTCTGTCATACATGCTAAATAATGTTCCATGAAACCATGGAACCATGGATCTTTTGCACTTCTCACATTGTAAACAGACAGTTTTATTGTTAATAGGATTATAATTGATCAAATTTTCCTTTTCATTCGAACCGGACTGTTTAATAATCATCTTGTTAATTGGACCAGGATGTAGTAAGGGAGTAGAACATTTGCCTTAGGACCAGAAGACAACAAAGTCAAACGCCACTTATTACTCCTGGGGGACTATATCTTAAAACATAAATGCATGTGTTAATTCAGCACTCAAAGGACTAAATACTGTAAGGTCAATAAATATTCGGTGATTGACACAAATCTTTTTGGCTCTATACACCACCATGAAATGAAATAATCATGAATCAAACTTTTACATTTTAATACTTGGTTGCGAATCCATTGCAGTCAATTACAGCCTGAGGTCTGGAACGCATAAACATCATCAGTCGCTGGTGATGCTCTGCCAGGCCTCGACTGCAACTGTCTTCAGTTCTGTTTGTTTTTTTCATTTCAGTTTTGTCTTCAGAAATTGAAGCATGCTGAGTTGGTGTCACATACTCATGTAGAGGAGTAGAGGGTGTAGAGGAGCATGACTAGAATGGGTTTGTGAAAGGGGTAGTGAGACACGCGAAGGCCTAACCAAGGCAGGCATGTACCTACAGGACGAGATCTCTAGCAGACCTCCCGAACCCTCCTTACACCATTGTGGAGGGGGTTCTCTTCACCAGGGAAAGAATTGTAATTGTAATCCAGTTGTTTTCCATGGTCTTATGGTTCTTTTGGTGTTGTTGAGCTCACCAGGGTGTTCATTCTTTTTAAGAATCTTCCAAACATTTCGTTTGACTTCATTGACTGTTTTGCTATCTGTCCGATGGGTTTGTATTTTTCAGCCTAATGATGTCTTGCTTCACCGATAGTGACCGCTCTTTAGATACTGAGATTTGACAGCAACAGATTTCAACTGCAAACAGTACACTTGAAATTACCTCTAGACCTTTTATCTGCTGCTTGTAAATATAATGATAATATATAAGGATAATGAGTTAATGCAGATCTGGCAAAGAAAAAAAAAAGATTATTGATGATATCCTAGCATTTATGGACCTGACTGTGGATAATATTTTAATTGAGGTGTTTCTCCCTGTGTCCAGTTAAACAATACATTCTAATATACATTCTGTTCAGGATTAGTAGGATTAAAATTCTATTTTCAACATAACAACAGTACTGTAGACTCTACTCTTGCAATTGCATGGGGATCAGTAGTAAATTTCAGAATTTTTCTGTCTATAGGCCAGGGCACAAATCACGCACTGAAAAACATTCTTCCAGTGTTGGCAGATGTTTTAATGTGTTCAAAACAACCAGACAGTATGGTGGTCCTCCCTAATTTGGAAGAGTATAAATCCTCTCAAGACCAACACAGACCATGGTGGCATGAATCCAAATGGTTGTATGTGTTTGGTTATGTTAGGATTTGTTTGACTGGCGTGTTCTAGCCATGAAGGTACAAGCTGAAGCATTAAAAATATCCCACACATCAATGGATTATATTCTAACACACATAGTATAATGATTAAAACTTCAAAGTTATTTGTTGCTGGCCTCCAGTTGTGGAATTCTCATATTTTGTGTTCTGTATTTTTAAAGTTACTTCAGTTAACAATAATGTCTATAGGGGCTTAAAAAATCTTTAAAAACATCTTTAGAAAACATTGTTATTGGAGTTTGTGTATTTTGCTCTTTCATCTTTTTAGTGAGAATGAGACAGGGGGCCAATAACAATGGTCTTTTTTTTAAGCCTTTGGGTGCTGCCTAGACAGCTTATGAAGTATGTTTATTTCAGTATAAGTGTTTCCATTTCTGTTTCTTACTTGAGGCTCCTGTCACTATTACAGCAGTATTTGGATTTTGTTGGCTTGACCTAGTAGATGACCTGGTTCTGTAAACTTCCTAATTCCCCAGTGAGCTGCAATTGTTCTGTTGGGTTGAGCACAGTGAGAACATTATTGCCATGGCAAGGCAGACACACAAGCTCCCAAACATTATAATGAGTATTTAATGGTTGTGATTTACGGTAGCATTCTTAGATTACAATTGGTTTCCTCAGTATCAATTCTTGACAACAAACAATATAAATATCAAATATCATACAAAATCAAATTTAAGACCAGTAATTCCTGGTTTTGTTTTCAAAAGGGTGTTGATTAAAATAAAATTGATATGAGGTTATTCTTGCCCTCTGATCATGAGTAATGCAAGTATCTGAAACTTTATACAGTGCATCTGTAAGGTTTTCATAGGGCATCACTTTTTCCACATTTAACAATGTGACAAAAGTTTGCTTGAGGCTTTGACAAATGGATTAAAACAAATGAGAAATCAAATGTACATAAGTATTCACCTTTGGCAGCAATTACAACCTCAAGTCTTTTTGAATATGATGCCACAAGCTTGGCACACCTATCCTTGGCCAGTTTCGCACATTCATCTTTGCAGCACCTCTCAAGCTTCATCAGGTTAGTTGGGAAGCATCAGTGCACAGAAATCCTGAGATGTTCAACAGTTATTCAAGTTTTCATCCAGGATGTCTCTGTACATTGCTGCAGTGTTCTTTCCCACTATCCTGACTAGTTTCCCAGTTCCTGTAGCTGAAAAACATTCCCACAGCATGATGCTGCTACCACCATGCTTCACTGTAGGCCTGGTGATGAGTGGTGCTTGGATTCCTCCAAACGTGATGCCCAGAGTTTAATCTTTGTCTCTTCAGACCAGAGAATTTTGTTTCTTAAAGTCTGAGAGTCCTTCAGAAGCCTTTTGCCATGTGCCTTTTACTAAGGATTGTGTCAGGGGAAACAGGATGTACATGAGTTCAACTAAACTTTTCCACATTGTCATTATGGGGTGTTGTGTGTAGATTTTCTAAGAAAATATAATTTAATCCATTATACACACACACACACACTTACAGTACAGGCCAAAAAGTTTGGACACATCTTCTCATTCAATGTGTTTTCTTTGTTTTCATGAACATTTACATTGGTAGATTCTCACTGAAGGCATCAAAACTATGAATGAACGTGGAGTTATTAACAGGAAAAGGTGAAATAACTGAAAACACGTTTTATATTCTAGTTTCTTCAAAATAGCCGCCCTTTGCTCTGATTACTGCTTTGCACACTCTTGGCATTCTCTCGATGAGCTTCAAGAGGTCGTCTCCTGAAATGGTTTTCCAACAGTCTTGAACCCCAAACCATCTCGATTGGGTTCAGGTCTGTGACTGTGGAGGTCAGGTCTCCACTTTTTTGTTAAGTACATAACTCCACATGTGTTCATTCATACAGAATCCTTGTGAGCATTGTTTGATATGTCAGATAGAGTATTTATGGGTCTTGTCCTTTTTATCTTTTGTTCTTTTCTAGTTTTGGTTTCTGTTCTGCACCTGGGTTTCCTCATTTCCCGTATTGCCCTGTGGCATTACACAGACAATGTGGTTCCAAAACAGCAGTAAGGCTTATGGTTTTTCCCCTAAAAAGGACCAATTACAAACAAAGAAAAATTCCTGTCATGCAACTAATTAGGAAGGATAAATATACAACCTCAAAGCACTCTCAAAAAAAAAAAAAACTTAAAGGAAAATGCTTTATTAATAGGCAAGATGTGCATTACATTGAAATTGCAGCTGATCATATGAGTTATGCACCGAAGCAACTTTATTATGACTGTGTAATAAATTGTGTTTTTCCATGACCTGTTTCATGCACTGTTTTCATGTACTTTGAATAGGTTAAGGAAAACAGAGAGGTACACCACCAGAGGGTTCTTCTTCTGTGCCGGTGTGGTTGGCGGAATGGTAGTCGTAGGGGTTGTTGGGGCCAGAGTGGTGCGAATGGACCTGAAACAAGTGCCAACATTCCCCACAGCATCCACAGCTGCTAGCTCCACCTCCTGTGAACAGCAGGAAGCGGTGTAGGTGACCAGAGTCACACTGGTACCCCCCTCCTCCTTCTTGCTCGTGGTCAGTGTGCCGCTGCCGTGCTGAACTTTAATTCTGTCAATGCCGGACCCTTTGCCATCAGTTACATAAGCAAAAAGCTGCCAGGTGGACCGAGAACAGTCTCCAGAGCATGCAACATTCACGCCGGTCACTTCACACACAGGGGGGGTGAAATCAGTCACCTTAAGAAAACAAGAAAATGCACAATTAAACAATGATGTGGAACTATCATTGAAAAAAAAGTTCTATTAAAAAGCCTTTCATTACCGGAGCGACAACAGCAAGGCGTATTATGGCATAGTTTGCATCCGCGGCCCCAGCAGACTCAGCCTCAATTGTGAGGGTGACTTCAGTGCCTGAGACCGTGTCAACTGGTGCCGTGATGGTGATCGTACCCTCTGCACTGCTGCCTGTGAGGGTGAGGGTTGAGGGGAAGGTAAGGGTGTACCCGAGGTCATTCCTGACACGGAAGGAATACGTGCCACCTCCAGTTTTAGAGGACAAAGTGAAAGGAATGGCAAACGTTTTGCCAGGTTCCCATGTGCCAGATATCTTTGTCTGAAAGCACACAAAACATTAGCTTTGGGACATACATTCATACTGACATAATGAATACATTTATTGACATGTATTAATTTGACCCTATTGCATGTTAGAAACCTTGCACCCACCTTGATAGAGATGCCAGAAGGACGGACCTGAGTGGCAGATTGCCTCTGAAAGGGGGCGCCATTGATCGTTCCCATCATTCGTACAACAAACATGTCCCGAGGCACTCTGTTCACATTTACCATAAAGTTTCCAAGACCCAGTGACTGCAGGCTGCCTTTAATGACATTTGAACCAGATATTTCCACCAGAGCCACTTCTGTTAGCTTCACAGAGTCACCGCCAATAACTGAAACATACAGCGTGGCATTTCCATCTGAAAAAAAAAAAAAAAACAATTCATAAGTTTAATCATAATTTGTAACACATTTGGAGGCAATTTTCTGTTTAACTCCTACTACTGCAGATGGAAATAAACACAAACTATAACATTTATGTGTAACACTTTGATAACAGTATCTTGAGCAAAAAATGGCTGCTGATTTTACAGATATCTGATATTTTTTCCTTTTGTTCCATTACAGTAAAAAAAAAAGAAAAAAAAAAAAAAAAAGTATGAGAAATTGTTTAATAAAGAGGGCCTTACCAGCTAGAGGCTGGCCCGCTAAGGCTCCGTATGTGGGATGACTGCCCCCAATCACTTCAACAAAGTCATAGATGAAGTCAACAAGACTTTGCCCTGAAATGCCAAATGCAGAAAGTCAGAGGAAGGATGCAGTGCTTGGATGCAGAACAAGGATTTATGCTGAATCCACTCAAATCTTACCCATGACTTTGACGCTGAAGTAGGATGAGGAGGATACGCTTATTTTCCATAGTCCAACTGTACCACTGGATTTAGGTCGAATTGTGTAGAAGTTTCCAACATTTGAGATTGCGCCCACAGGGCCACTTGGTGCACTGTTTGCCTGACTCTCACCTGTAGGTACAACATTTACAATGTAAAAAACATGCTAACAATCAAAACTCTTAACAAACAGTTACATAGCAAGTCAAATGAGCATATAGATATAGACATTTATTCTTTTTATATATGTATACTCCATAAATAACCCATGTAAATATGCCTACTCTGTGTCATCTCGTCTTTATATATACTGGACTGAATATAGCTAAAATGACAACAAAAAAAAAATCACTAAATTAGGCGAATGCCAGTATTGGAGGACATCTTTTTTTGAAAGAGAAGTGATTCCGGGGACGGTCCCTCGTCCTTACCAGCTAGGCCACCACTGCCCTCTGGTGGGACACTTGAGTTACACTGGGACACTGAGAGCAGCTCTCTCAGTATTGATGCATGGGAGGGAAATCAATGTATGTTTACAGTCCTGTAATGTGTATGTCCAGTTGAACATACACATTGGGAAGTTCAATTTAGTTGACTGGCACATTTAATGTAGTTAAAAAATGTCCAGTTTTTCTCTAATTTCATGTAAACACACTGAGTGTTATCATAAATAAAAGTAAACATATATATATTTTTTTTTTGGGAGAAATTCTACCTGATGGGTTTGTAACTGTAAATGTGGGTGATCTTCCAGTCACATAGATAACAAGGTCTTTAACAGAAGGGTCCACTGTAAAAGAGAAACTTTCTGAGGATCCTGATCTTTTCACAGCCTGGAAGATGGTGACCTGGACAGACACAACATGGCAAGCTAATTCAGGCAAACGTACGGTCATTTTTAATATCCCTGAAGAAATGTAGAACTGCTTTTACCAGAGAGGAGCGGGCAGTGTCTATAATAATGCTAGTGGCCTGTGGCAGAGTTCCCTTTGTGACCTCGATGACCTGTCCACCAGAGGCCTCGGCCAGACTCTGATAAAGTGAGATGCCAGAGGCACTTCTCTTTCTGCGGCGTTCTGTCAGGATATTTGTGATCATGAAGTTCACCTGACAAAAAATTCTCCATACTGTA
Source organism: Denticeps clupeoides (assembly GCF_900700375.1). Classification (NCBI taxonomy): domain Eukaryota; kingdom Metazoa; phylum Chordata; class Actinopteri; order Clupeiformes; family Denticipitidae; genus Denticeps; species Denticeps clupeoides. The sequence continues at coordinate 16,530,056 of NC_041710.1, forward strand.
AGCATCAGCAGCTGAGATGGTGGAGAGCTTGTCACACTGATGATTATCAATTAATGCTGTCCATTTATGTCATTTAATGGTCTAAAATGTTTACCTTTGATTTGGTGGAAGAAATCAGCGCCATCACCGTGCCCTTCAATTCAAAGTCTTTGGCTGGAGCATCAGTGAAGACATAAATTTCTGACAGGGGTGGTGTATTGGTAAGAGCCAGCTAGAGACAGAGAAAAAGTTTGAGATCACTTTTCCGTGTGAAACCATCTCTCATAATACAATACAGTATGGAGGAAGTTGACATAAGAAACAGTTTCTCTGATTTATTTATTTACTTGAAGTCCTGACAGGGACATCTCAGGAGTATCACCGCCATCATGTGCAGTAAGTCTTGCAATTTCTGCCTTGAACTTTTCTGAGTCAGTTGTACGCATGACAGGACCAAAGCCTAAAAACAGAAAGTAAGACTGTTGGAAACATAGTTTTAACTTGTAGTTTTAACATGGAGATTTATTTGGATTTGCAGTGTATGGCTACATCATCTTGATATGAATTAGTTTTCTCACTTGGGTCATTGAATGGGACCAGGATGTATTCTGAAGGTTCGTCCACTGTTCCTTTCTTGCTGTCAACGATTCTGGTGGTTACCCGGTTTACCTCAGCAATGTCATCACTCATGCTTCCCGTGGTGTCAATAGCAAAACAAAGAACTGAGGACGACTGACCAATCCCCATAAGCCTGGGATAAATAAAAAAAAAAAAAATATATATATATATATATATATGTTCTGCCCACAACCTTTAGCAACAGTGATCCTATCCCAGCATAGACATTGGTGTGTTTTATACCGCAAGAAGTTGGTATCTCCAGCTGCTCCCCTGATGTTTGATAAAAGCTCGGTAGAAGCAGCGACGGCCAGATCAGTCGCTTGCTTGTGCAGGTGGCCATGGCTGGAAAGCTCCGTGTCTTTGTTGATTCCTCCAGTGGGGTCCACGGTGCTTGTCTTGTCTGAAAGCTCTCCATGGCTGCACTTCCCTGACAATACCCAGAGAAAAAGTTACAGAGCCATGGAAATTCACTTTTTTCCCATAGCTAAAAGGATTTGTGAGCTTGTATGTTCACTCTATACACAAACAAAGATGGGCTCTCGGCCACCTGCAGGTTTGGAGGCGCTTGTAATGCTGAAGTATCCAGAGGTGAGCTTTTTTTCTCTGATTATATTATCCAGGATGTTGTTCTTACAGACCTTGCCTACACAGCTTCTGCAAGTTGGGGTCTTGTTATCTGGAAAACATAAAGAAACCAGATGTTTGGAGATGTTTCAATGACTGCTCTCTAAAACATTACCCTGAGGAACTCTCCTAGGAACTCTCCTCAAAAAGCCGAGCAGTATACCTGCAACATTGTCTATAGGGAGGTCTTGTCGAAGCAGATTGGGGTAGGGACTCGTATTCCCCAGTTCCACCCAGTTGCTGTGACTGTAGAAATCCTTAAACAAAAAACGTGTCACTTTTCAGTCATCTCAGACATCAAAAATATTAAGCAACTACATTTGTCAATCATTTTGTCAAAATAATACAAATGTCTAATATATTGTATGTCTGATTAGTCTGATTATATCAATAAGCATTAATTATAAAAATGTAGTCACCTGAAGGATGTGAAGAATTTCTCCCAGTTTTTCTCTAGCCGTCTCAAAACTCATGCGCTTGACACTTTCCTTTACAGCTATGATACCCGTGGTGATGTGTTTCTGTCCCATGGCGAACTGCTCGTTGTCAAAGTGATAATCCCTGTCCAAAAAATGGATGCTGTCCACTCGGGAGTTCCTTTCATTAATTCTATTGAGGGCACTGCGGAAATGTTTGGCTGATGCAGCTGCATTGCAGGCTTTCTCCACCGAGTCTGCCGTTAGAGGACCTGGCTAGAGAAACAGAGCGAGATAGTGTACAGTGGGGGAAATTATTATTTCATGACCTGCAGTTTGGCAATCTTACAATGCCAAATTTCAATTGCAGGTCTATTTGAACAGTGAGAGACTGTTAAATACTCTACGCGAGAGAACAGCAGAGATCAGCGGTGGCGTCTTACCGGCAAAACAAAAGGGGTTCCCTTCAGCGCCGCCACACTCTCACAGGCATCTGCCGTGACTTTCAGAGCTGCCTGCGTTGTGATCTGTGCATGGGTAGAGCTACTGGAGATCCCATGGAAAGCATGAAGCCTTCCACTTTGGATGAAGAGGAGAGTAACGTGTATGATGTAGGCTATTGCTAGAGCCATCTTTATGCACTGCTTGGGAGGTGAGAAATAAAAATCACATATAAAGAAGTAGCATGCAGAAATGTAATTTAATCAGTTTTGTTTTACTTTCACTAGGTTTGAGCTTTGTTAGAGTATTTATAATTCAAACCTGATTACACTATATTCTGGCAACCAATATATTTTAAAAAGGAAAATTAGTAGAACAGTCAGATTAGTAGAACAGAGAAAAGGAACATACCTTATCTGTCACAGTGGACTGCCAGTGTGTGCTGATATAGGTCTATGCTGTTTATTCATTTGCATCAGCATGACATTGTCTTATTTTGCAATGTATTTCATAATGTGACAATGACATATATTTCTGAAGTTAACTGAAATATCTGAACACCGCAAACGTATATTGAAGTTAAATAAAATAATGAGCATTTTCTGCCAAGACCTCAGAACAGAGTCTGTTTGAAACCAGCCTGGCAAACAGTCATTATTCCAGTAATTACAATAAATTGGTCAAATGTAACATATGCAAATACCATTATGAATACAATTTATGACCTAAATATTTGGTGATATTCCTCCTTATTACATATAGGTTTAAGATCAATTAATCACAAATAAATCAGCATAAGTAATTAGTTGTATAAATATATGTAAATTATGTTTGTCTTTAAGATTGCTGTTTGAAATAGCTATTCAATCATTAGATTGTGATAGTATAGAGTATACTCTACGGTATATGTATATTTCAGGCCTATATGTAAGCACATACTGACCAATTTCTATACCTGTCCAATTCGCAAGGTAAGTTAGCGTCCTGTTTCAGAATGTAAAACACATCTATTATCGTTTGGTTGGAGGTCTTTCTTATTTAGAAATGAATTTACATTTTCATTAATGAAATATCACTCAGCAAGATTCTCACTGTTGCTCCCTGTTGTATTTTTATACAGGTAAGGAGCTGACATTGGTGTCCTGTACTGTTACCTGTATAAAAGACACCTGTACATAGTCTACCCATATTCCAAACTCTGCACCATGGCCAAAACCAAAGAGCTTTCCAAGGATGTCAGGGTCTACAAGAACGTTGCCAAGCAGGTGGGTGAGAAGGTGACAACAGCTAGTGGGATTATTCGCAAATGGAAGAACAATAGAATACGTGCCAATCTCCCTCTGTCTGGAGCTCCACACAAAATCTCACCTCATGATAATGAGAACGAGAATGGTGTCAGCCCAGACCTACTTGGGATCCGTCAATGATCTCAAGGCAACAGTTGGTAACACACTATGCTGTCAATGACAGAAATCCTGCAGACCGCAAGGTTTCCTGCTCAAAACACATGCAGGTTAGTCAGTAAACATCTAAATGATGAATTTAGAGGAGGACTGGGTGAAAGTTTTGTGGTCATATAAGACAAAAAGCATCAACTCAACCTGCCATGTTTGGAGGAGGAGGAATGCTACTCAGAGCACTTTTGGAAAAGGAGATGAAAAAATCAATTTCAACCCACTGTAAATAACTTAGCATCCAAGGCCTTGCAAGCAATATTACAAACTACATTAAATGCCAGATTATTTGAAAGCGTATGTTGTTTATCGTGTTTTGGAAAAATACTATACTTTTATAATTATGGAAAATACATGCATCTCTTTTCTGTGTTCCATCAAAGTACTTGGGGTGGTTTTCACATATTTAATTTCCCAGTTACAGTAAATGTGAAAATAACGTGATAATTGCAGACTTCTCCAAATAGTTGCAAAATGTCCTTGACCTCAGCAGTTATTAAGCAAGCTTCAGAAACTGAACAGCAGCCATGATGAGGCTTAAAAGACCAGTGTACATGCTTTTAAAAAAATCCTTATAAGGACATAGTTTAACACTGGATCACTATTGATTGTTCTGCATTATTTCCACTTCTACCTGACAAAATGTTTACTCTTTAATCTGTATTTTGTGAGGAATCAAGGCAAATAACAGTAATTTCACAATATTGTAATGTGTGGCACACAAAACTGATTATTCATCGAATGATGTATCGAATACCAAAATGAAATGAAAAAAATTTATGGAAAAATACAACTAAAAATTCTATTAAAATAAACACAGTAAATCTTGCATGGATTCCAACACAGCCATGGCTGTGGGGCTTCAGGGAAAGGAGGACACAACCCACATGATGCATGACTGGACTAGGAACTCAAATCTGCATTAGTGGCCATGCAGGTAAAAAGAGGAGAAGCTGAAAAACATAGTTTGTTTCTCCTGCTACAAAAATACAAAAAATGTTTCTGCAATGGATTCTTCAATATAGCCTCCATCTTAGTCTTCTTAACTGCTACAGAGTAGGTGTGTCCATACTTTAGGCTGGTAGTGTAGATTATGCTGTGAGGCACTTCCTAGTACACAGAAGCAGCACCGATGTCTTGCTTAACCTGTTCCAGTGTGCGGATTTTAGTAGACAGAGATCTCAGCATTTAGTGTATGTTACACTGGACATACCGCAATGAAAAAATGACACAAGGACAAAGGCTATTCAACTTAAAAAATATAATTCTTTTCTGAGTCATAACAGGTAATTTCTGAAGTATACAAGTAACATATGAATACAGATAAAATTAAATGTATGTAAAATCAAACTAAAAGATTTGACATCTGAAATAAATGTCTGGCTGTTCCTCAGAACCACTTCAAGGCTTTTTGGAGCAGTACTTTCTTTCGAACTGGCCAACATCAAACTTACGTTTGCAGCCTTCATAGTTCATGTAACGCACCTTCCCAAAAACAGCCCTCTCTCTCCAACCTTGATCGTGGATTCCACAGATGGACCACATGCAACCTGCAGACAATACAAAGAGGAAAATGTTCTCATTGCCCATGTCTGGTCTGAAATATGGGATCTTTCATTGGTTTTTTCCTCTACCTTCAATGTTACTCACCCACATAACAGTTAGGGTCACACCCATCTAAAGAGTAGCGGTCATTGAGGTAGATGGCAATGGAAAGGGCCTGCTCAGGAGATGCAGTCCATTCCAGAATTTTTTTGGCCCAGTACATCCTCATGAAACCATGCATCTTCCCTTCAGTCACCACCTGGATCTGACACATCAAAATGGAGAGACATCATAAGTAGTGGTGAAGAGTGAAAGTGAAGTGATTGTCATTGTGAAACACTGCAGCGCAGCACACGGTGACAAAACAAAATGTGTCCTCTGCTTTTAACCATCACCCTTGGTGAGCAGCCATGACATGCGCCCGGGGCGCAGTGTGTAGGGACGGTGCTTTGCTCAGTGGCACCTTGGCAGATCGCGTTTCGAAACGGCAAACCTTCTGATGGTATTGTGGTATTGTCTCTCCTGATAAAAACATGACAGCCCCGCAGGTGGGGAAGAAAGTGCACCAAAGCCTGAAAAGCTGCCGATAGCTCTATGTAGCTTATATGGGCATCTCGATGCCATGATGGCCAGAGCCTGTTGACTGTCCTGCCCTTGGCACGACCCCCCAGCCTGTGAGTATTCCTGATCAATCTATACTAACCCATAATATCATATATAAGTCATATATGATATTATGCATCTCAATTACATTTACAACAAACAGTAAGTAATGACAGTGAAGTACCTGTGCAGCATTCCATAATTTGTCATAAGTCTGGGCTTGCTCCAGCTGCTCACAAGTGTAAAGGGGTTTTCTGCAGTCTCCAGCATGGTCTTGGAGGGTTTTCTGTGCCCACTCATATGCTCCTTAAAAAAAAACAAAAAAAACCAAGATTTGTAGCTGGTGGTACAACTCAACACACAACTGTCACATTTTCAGACACACACTCACCCTGAACGCTGTCATATTTCTTGTTGTAAAAGCAGAAGTTGTCCGCCAGCTCTCTGCGGACCACCAGCTCCTCAGTGAAGGAGGCCACTGCCTCTCTGTTCTTGCCATGCGTTTGGACCAGACTGACCACGCGCTGAGCAGAGATCTGACCTGACACAAGAGGAGCACATCAAATCAACCCTGCCAAGTATACAGTGTGGTTGGGCAATAGGTTTTAGACTGACAAGATAACAAGGACTCTAATTTAAAGGTTAGAGTGGATGTGTCTAGGACTCTGGTTGGAACTCACCAAAGTGGATCCACGGGGACAACTGACTGAGAGCAGCCACGTTGGGGTTGTTCCGATGGGTGGCAAAGTATTGCAGGCGTTGGTCAATGAAAGACTCCAACATGGAGAACCCACCGGTGGTGCCAGGCTGTGCCCAGTCCACCTCACCGACACTGCGGTCCACCTCCAGTGAAGACAGGGTGTTCTCCCAGTCTATTGGCTGTGAGAAAACAAGAGGACGATCAATAACAGGTATGGGCATCATATTTACAATAGTGAGGAGCTTCAAAAATGCATCAAAGCTGCAATTAAAAACTTTACCAAGTATATTTTCTATAAAATTATTTTGGATTTAAATCTCACTTGGGGACAGGGGGGGACTGTCCATGTAACTACTGACTGTAAGTCGATCTGGATAAGGGCGTCTGATAAAGGTTGTAAATGTAAATGTGAATTTTTGGAAAAATTCCAATGAATGGACAAAATTGCAGGGTCGCAAGAATTAGAAAGAGTTTAATTTGCATGAATTGTTGTGACCTCCAGCAATGTGAAATGGGGATTCACGAGACTGCTAATTATTGAAATATATAAGTACTTTCCTAATTTTGTACGATGAACGTGTTTCTCCCACCTTGGGTGTTTTGGATGAAGAGTGTGGGTGTTGGTCCACGGCAGGAAGTTCAGTGAGGAATTCAGGCAGCAGTTTGGTGATCTTGCCTCTGATTGTCCTGGCCCCATACTCCTGCTTATTTGAGGCCACCCAGCAAGGTACAATATTATGGGCATCAACCTGCAAACCATGGAGAGTTCAGATTTTACATTTTGATAACATTGCACATCTAACATATGTAATGTCAGTTAAAATAAACCTGGACCTGAAAAAATGGGACATCTGAGCTGAGACCCTTCTTGACATCGTCAAGCCACTGTAGCGTCTCCCTCAGTGGACAAAAATCTGTCACTACTGCCCCCAGGTTCCAGTCCTTGACAAACCCCGGCAGCGTGTCCCCGGGTGAACCGTGCAAGAGATGGAACTGAATTTCGAGTGCAGAACATTCCTGAAAAGGAATAAGCAGCAACACAAGTCTTCAGAAGGTTTGCTTTTGAGTACACGCACTATGTGGCAAATGTGGCACGGGTGACAGATCTACCTTGGCCACCTCTTGCAGCCCTTTTAGCATAAAGGCATAGTGCCTGAAGGTTGCATCCAGAAAGTGTGGTACAAGGCAAAAGCAAATGTGCAATGGTAGCTTGTCTTCGATTGCCAACTGCTGGGCATAGATTAGAGCCCAGTTATCTAAGAAAAAAAAAAACAATGAAATTACGACTTCACATTTAATGCAACATGAAAAATGCAAAGAGCAAAAAAAAAAAAAAAAAAGCACCTTGCACCCTCTGATCTCTTGACATCCAGTACACAACCCCCTGAGATCCTTGCTTGATTTTCTGGACGTCGGACAGGATGCTGACTCGTTTGTGGTTGAATTTGAAGCCCCTTGCTTGCCTCCGCAGCGTGGCCACCCGGGCTTCCAGCCAGCCGCCCGCTTCCTCCGTCTGATGAGCTGATGAAGGCTTCGGCTTTTTGCCAGTGGAGGCCTCTGCAGCACTGCCCTTGGCCTTGCGCTTGCGCTCACTGCTGCTGGGTGGCATGGTGCAAGCAAGCCTTTTAATGGAGTGGTTGCGATCAAAAGCAGTTTTCCCTGAGTCTCGCAGCCCAAACGCCAAAGTCTGAATCAATGAGGGAAAGTGCAGTAACCTAAGGAGGAGAAGGTGATGTAAATGTTGTAAATTACAATTACATTTAACCTGGTTTTAAGATAACTTTTATGCTATGCTGGCGTGAGGATTGGAATGATGAATGAATTGGAATGAAGTCTGGTGCAACTATTTAAACCATTTTTACTATTTACCATAATAATTTGTCAACGATGAGTCGGTTTTCTGAGTTTAACACTATACCCAGCGTTGGAAAGGTAAACAAGCACGTCTCGTTCCCTGCAACACACCCACCTACGATCGTGCAAACGGCGAACTTTCCCGCTGCGCGCCGATTGAATCAAACGCGCCAATCTTGCATACATGCAACCAGGAACGGTTTACGTCGCGCCAAGTCGAAGGAGATGACGGAAACGTAGCGGTTTTGTAACCAACAGGAAGCTCGTCTCATCCGCCCAGCCGGCGGCGCTGTTGCGGACGGTGAAAGGAATGTGAAGCGACTTCCCGTGGCCCGAGTCGGGTTGCTCTGCGCATGCGCGGCGCACCGTGGTCGACCGAGCCGAGCTGAGCCTTTAAAGGGCCCACGCAGGTTCGCCCGACCGTCCGTAATGGCTCGGCGCTTTTCTACAAGAACGAGCCCGATGGAATTCACATCTAGCGGCGGAGGCGGTTCGGAGGAGCCGGATAAAATCGACATGTCTCTGGGCAAGTTCACCGCCGCCTACTCTTAGGCTTGTGGAACTCATTTGCAAGGATGAATACGAACTGATTTTTTTTGTGTGGGTTATTTTCCGCATAATGTAATTATATGAACACTATAAAAAAATAAATATGGGCATCATAATAAGTTCTTGACGCGTGAATGTATAAATGTGTAATATAAACGCCCGCAACAGGCTCACTAGCCTGCTAACGGTTAAGCCAGCCTGCTAGCCGAAGTTTAGCCAACTAGCCAGTGGTGAAGATCGTTTGAATTTATTTGTTGAGTTTTGGAGAATGTACAGATATTTGTTCACCTTTACACATGTTCGCGCTAGTTTGCTGACTTAATGCGAGTTATTTTAGTGGGCTTTCATTTCAGAGCGGTTTTTCCTGTTTGTCCCTACCCCTACACACTCAATACGCAGTAGTAAATATATAGTAATCATTAATTTAATGGGGGAAAAATGCATGGATGCGTGTCTCAAAAGTGCTACCTTTTTCAATTTCAGACGACATCATACGTCTGAACAAAAAGGCGAAGCAAAGAAAGGCCTCTGGTAGCAAACCCAAGCTGCCATTGAAGGGTCGCTTTTCACAAGGAAGGAGAAGCGGGCCGCGGGCAGCTGGAGCCGCTCAGCGAGGTGCTGTGAACATTTGGCACAAGTGTTGCATCCAAAGGGTCTCGTTCCACAAACCGTGCTAATGGCGTTTAAATAAGGAGGGAACCTGTTAGTCACATGCTAGACTTTGCTTACGAAGGTTCACATTCTTTTCCTTTCCTGTAGGACCAAACTCCAGATTTGGTCCACGTGCCCGGAAAGCTCCGCCATCAGGCACAGTTCGTCGGGGTCAGGGGGTCATCACTGGTCTGGCAGCTAGGAAGACAGCTTCGCGATTTAAAGGCATTAGTCCATTACACCGCCCAGCTATAAATAAGGTATCCATGTTTTGTTTTTTTAAATCACTGCTTTTGTTAAAACCGGCACTGATTCGTTTAATTCTGCTGGTGCTTTTCATGGAAATACAGCTTCAAAGGGCGGGGTGAAGAGGTTCTGCTTGTGAAGTGGTGTTCCTGCTGTTGTCAGTCTGCCACTGCTGTGTAGATTTAACCCATGCTGGTTCTCCAGCCCCCTCAGAGGACGAGGCAGTTGGTGCGTGAGCCCCAGCGCAGACGTACAGAGGTCCAGAGAAGACCTTTCAGACAGCCAGATGCAGGAAAAAACCAAAGCCCACAGACTCGCAGACCCTTTCAGCTCCGCAGATGGTAAAAGAGAAAAAACAATATATAACTGTGGTGTAAACCAGCACAGCAAAAATAGTCACTGAAACTGTGTGAATTAAAAAAAAATTATATTAACAATGTTAGATTTCAAAATTTTTAGTAACATGTATACAAATGTAAAATGGTTGAGAAGATTTGCAAACCCCATTGTACGAAACCTCAAGAGAACTCATGCATGTGCTCCTTGCTTGTTCTTTTTTTCATCTAGGACTGCACCACCCATTAATCAGGCCCAGAAAGATGCCCGTCAAGCAACTTTTCTCTATCGTAGGGGTTTAAAGGTACATATATCAGTTGGCTCTCTCTGTGAGTAACACATCTGTAGTGTCTGTTGCAAACATATCCTGTGCAAAACTAACACGTTTTGTCTTTTTAGGTCCACGCACAGTTTCAGAAACCAGCCCCGCCAGCTGTTAAACAAAGGACACGCCTGTAAGTCTCATGTTTGTCAGCATCATAGGAATATACATTTTTAGTTATCAAGGTGAGGTTTGACTTATATTATGTATGGACATAGACTGTGTCTAGCTTTAGGTAATTGCGGTTGTTGATCAAGTGAACATCACATTTATTTTTACTTGAGACTAGTTCCTTTTATGATGGTGCTTTCCTTGCTCTTTTCCACAAGGTGGCGAACATCAACAACTGCCAGTGGAATCCTGACTGTTTGCATTGACAACCCTTCTGCTAGAACACAGCCTGAGTGGGTGTTGATTGCTTCTGTTTAATGGATTATGTGAATAGTTTTTTGATATGAGATTTAAAATAAGTGGCTTTATTTTTCATTTCAACTCAGGCCGCCCCAGGCATGGTCTCTGCACCCACCAACTTCAGTGCCAATTCCAGCAAAGACGGAGAATGAGCCTGAAAGGAAACCTCCTAAAGGAGTCCCGTTGCAGTTTGATATTAACAGTGTTGGTAAACAGGTATTGTCACAGTATTTATTTTCTAGTGATTTTTCTAACTGAAACTGTAAAAGCCATTGGTATAAATTCAGATCTTACAAATCCTGTTACAAATGGAGTACAGATTCTGGTGCCTTTTATTACATACTGTCTGAAAGTTGAGTCATGGCAACTGGACTTTCTTTTAATGTAGAGATGTTTCATTCTGCATCCACAGAACTTTGTCAGACAAATTGTCGACTTTTAGGCAAATTCACCTGGATGACTGAGAATCTTCCCAGACTTTGTTACAGACTGTAATTGTGAAACAAGTGAATGTTTAACTGGGTGTATGAATTTTTGACATGAGGGTTTTCCTTTTCATGATACACAACAATGTGTTTCTCATTTTTATTTTGCTTAATTCTGGGCCCCTAAAATCAGGCCCTGAATGCTAACCTGACTCTTCTGTTCTTTTCTCACTGCAGACAGCCATCACTCTGAATGAACGGTTCCGGATCTTGAAGGATAAGCGTACCACTGCAGCAAAGAGCAGCAAGGCTGGTCGTTTTGTTACTGTGGGATAGCAGTTGTTTCTTTGGACCCTACAGAGGCGTTACAATAGGTCACATGGTTGTCCTGTCCCAATCACAGATGTGAACATGGACCTATACCAACTGTAACTGAGGAAGGAACAAGCAGAACTAGGCCCATAGGAGGACTAATTTATTCTGTTGGACAAGAAATAAGAGTTAAGTGCACCATTCATCGACCTGGAAATCCCTGTGGACCATTTATTTTGGGAAATTACTACAATTTTATTATTATAATTTTTTTTTTATAAGCAAAGGTGTAAAATCGAACCTGAGTTTGGCTTTAAGTTTACATATAGAAGCAATTCTGTCTCAAATCTGTTAATATGCGCTAAGAAACATTGAATTTGTTCAGGTTCTTCTGTCAAGTTTTAAAGGGTTTTTCAGTTTTACAAGTTTGAAATAAACACCTAAGTGCATTTGTGCCCTTAGGTTAATTCCTTTTTATGAAATCTTTGTATTTATTAAAAGTGTTAATTTTGTAAAGGGTGTGTGAACTGTCCTCAAAGGGTTTTTTTTTTTTTCTTCTCCCCAGTGTTTTTGTGCCTTCAGATTTTTAATGTTTAATTAACTTATTAAGATTAGTATGTAAAATAGGTATCTACTATACATTTGTTCTAGCACCTATAAAACATAGCAGTTTGGGTAGAGAATGATGCCTAGCACCTTTGCTCTAAAAGTGTGGTCATCCATTTTAAGCACAGCAAGACATCCCAAATAAAGGCGTGGTTCTGCAGGTGGTTGTACGAGACAAGGTCTAAAAAAAATACAAAAGTGGCTTAGGTAGTGCATCTCATCCAGGATGGTAAATCAATGTGAGCTGTGGCAAGAAGGTTTGGTCTGTCAGCGTAGTGTCCAGAGCATGGAGGTGCTACCAGGAGGCAAACCAGTACATCAGGAGATGTGGAGGAGGCCGTAAGAGGACAACCCAGCAGCAGGAAAGTGACGTGAAATTCAAGTGATTGTCATTGTGATACACAGCACATGGTTCACACATCGAAATGTGTCCTCTGCTTTTAACCATCACCCTTGGTGAGCAATGGGCAGCCATTACAGGCACCCCTGGAGCAGTGTGTGGGGACTGTGCTTTGCAGATCGGGATTTGAGCCGGCAACCTTGTGATTATGGGGCCGCTTCCTTAACCGCTAGGCCGCCACCACTGGACCACTTCCTCTGCCTTTTTACAAGGAGAAAGACGAGAACCAGAGCCCTGCAAAATAACGTCCAGCAAATGATGTGCATGTGTCTGCTCAAACAGACAGAAACAGACACCAACAGAAACAGGGTGGTGCGAGGGCCTGATGTCCACAGGTAGGGGTTGTGCTTACAGTCCAACACTGTACAGCACGTTTGGCATTTGCCATAGAACACCAAGATTGGCAAATTCACCACTGGCGCCTTGCGCTCTTCGCAGGTTCACACAGAGCACATGTGACTGACATGACAGTCTGGAGATGCTGTGGAGAATGTTCTGCTGCCTGCAACTAACTAAGACTATGCTAGACCTCATGTGGCTTGAGTGTGTCAGCCGTTCCTGCAAGACTTTGGCCTTGATTCTATGGACTGGCTCACCCATTCCCCAGACCTGAATCCAATTGAGCACTTGATGTCTCGCTCCATCCACCAACGCCATGTTGCACCACAGACTGTCCAGGAGTTGGTGGATGCTTTAATCCAGGTCTGGAAGGACATCCCACAGGAGACAATCCGCCACCTCATCAGAAGCACACCCAGGTGTTGTAGTGAGGTCATACAGGAACATGGAGGCCACACACACTACTGAGCCCCATTTTGACTTGTTTTAAGGACATTATATCAAAAGTTGGAGCCTGTAGTGTTTTTTCCACTTTTTATTTTGAGTGTGACTCCAAATCCGGAACCCCAAGGGTTAACCATGTGTGGTTTTGTTGTCTGCACATTCATGTAAAGAACAAAGTAATAAGAATATTTGTCATTCCACACTAGCATGTCTTCTTTTTGTGTTCCTTTTATTTTTTTTGAGCAGTGTACATTTAAAATTCGCAAAGTAACAAAACTATTGGCATATGAAATTCAAACAATATTTAAATGAATAAAACATGGCTCACTTCATTTTCTGTGGCTAGTGTGCCTCTTTCTCCTCCACACTAGCTCTTTGCTTAACACCTTCCACCAAATTTACATTGTTCACAGACTGTCTTACAATAAGAGTGCTGAATACAAATGAGGTAAGAAAGTGGTTTGACAATTACAGATCATGCAAACATGCTAAACAGAAAATACGTGAAGGAAAAAATAAAAATTGATAAGGATGTGCATTGAAAGGAAAGGTAGAGAGAGGGGGGGAAAAAAAAAAAGAAAAATTACACTGCTTTTCATCTTTGGTTGCAAAGTTTGAACAAATTTCACAGCTTGATTTCTCCCATGCCATAAAACCATTAGCACAACACACCCATGGTTTTAGGCAAGAGAGTATGGCAAATTGGTTTCAGTTTTTCTGACGAACTAGCGACAGAACTGATGTTTCTTCATAAAGCATAGTAAATACTCAGCAAAGATCTTATCCCAAGAACCTGTACAGACTTGTTATGCTCTTAATACTCTACACTCTTTACATAATGTACATTCACACTGGATCATAACCTTCCATCAGATTTAATCCCCACATAATATTGCCTTAGTGTTTCAACTACACCTGTGTATGCATTTTTTTATTAATACGTGCTGCGTCACAATCTCAATACAAGAGCCAATAGAGATTGAAAAGTTGGGAAAAGGCCCTTTTCTTCTAGAACAGGATCTAGGACCAGATGCTGTTCTTTTTAAAAAATAGCAGCCCTATAATAAATAACAAAACTATGTAATTGACATGACGTAAGGTGGCTCTGAAAAATAGACTCTCGCTTCTTACAACATGAAATAGCTAACGCTAAAAATAAACATCTCTGCTGGCTGGATTCTTATTTATTTTTAAAAAAATATCTAAATCAATCTCCCCACCCCCAAAACCTGAGCTAGATCCCCCCCCCCCCCCCCCCCCCCCCCCGGTTCTCTGTAGGTGCTTTAGTCCATAGGCTCACCAGCATGATGCCAAAGGAGAGAAGCCCTCTGCCACACATTCGTCTAAAAACACTGAGAAGGCAAACAGCACACACTGCAAAGCGCTGTTAATAATGATATCTGAAGGTTCCGCACTACTCCACGAGGCAGACAGAGCACGCGCTTCAGGCCGAGGTGACGTTGGGCTGCGGTGGGGCGACGGGCTGTCGCAGCTCCAGCAGGGGGACCTGCTGGGACACAGGCTGGGATACTGGGGCTTTGCTGGCCGTTTGCTGGGGCAGGGTGCTGCAAGAGTTCGTGGCCGAGTGGACCGAGAGCTGGGAGAGCTGGTCGCTGTTGGCCAGGGACTTCAACACTGTGTTCTCCCGTTCCAGAACAGAGTTCCTCTCGAACAGCTCCTTGATCTGCTCCTTCAAGACCTCCACCTCTTCACGCACGGCATACATGAGATGGCTCTTCACCAAATCCTAGTTACAATGGAATTTTTCATCAACATTGTAATTCAGCTTGCAATTACTAGAGCGGCAATAATAATAATAAAGAAAAAAATAAAATAAAACTAATGGCTCACCATTGCTTGCTCGATTTTATTGTCAATGGCAACAATGCTGGCTCCAGAGGAACTGAAAAAAGAAAAGCAAGATTAATATACAAGAGATTTGATGGTGAATCTGGCTGACTGTCATATTCAAAGTCCATCCCACATCAGTGATCGAGAGCACTAATATGCTGGATATAAGTTTCCTATTAAAGAACATTTCTAACGTGTGTTAAATCTCCATGTTGCGATCATTATATAGAAGAGGTAAAAACGTGAGGCGAGTTCCCTGTGGTATTTTTTGTAAATGACACTGATCGGCATATGGCCAGAGTAACAATGTAGTGTGCTGAACATTCTGCAATGCATGATTTCAACAAGAGACAGAAAAAAAAAACAAAAAAAAACAAGCAAACATCCAACAGATGCATCCATTCGCCACGACCGAGAGCTGCAGTGAGGAGTCCCGCAACATCGCAAAAAACCCAGCCAAGAGGCGGTCACTCAGCTCGGCATGATGCTCTTTTACTGAAAACATTCTGCTAAGAACACAAGTCCTCCCAATTTCAGGTTAATATTGCTTAACTTTTTTTCATCTGTTACTTTTCTGTTTCCATCCACATGGAAAACTGCATTCAAGCCCATTCTGTCACATTTGAACAGTTGTGTAGTTAATTTTTATGCCATAGAATGGGTGTACATTTGGGGACTGTCCCTGAAAATACTGATTGTAAGTCGCTCTGGATAAATGGCGTAAATGTAAAAAAAATTTAATCCAGTGGTGTAAAGTACTGCATGTACATCACGTAATCCTGGGAACAATGAGGGGATTTAGAGAGTTGTGTAACACTATACTGTAATGCAAACAATGACACGCATCCCGCCGTACATTTCACGTCATCTCCAGCGTACAGGAAGAGGGAAGCAGATGAGCAGTGACTGGGTGACCAGAAAAATCCAGGAGGGAAAGGGGGGGACCAGGGAAGCAAAAAAAAAAAAAGTAAGCAAAATAAGTCATATTGCGATTACTGAGATCAATATTGTGATAGGCAAGCAAGCGCCATTTATCATATATATATAAAAAAAAACAAAAAAACAAACAAAAAAAAAACCAAATGTAATACTATATTGACACACATAAAATTAATAACTAAATCTTTACATCACTGCAAATGTTATTTTCCAAATACTGCAGCTTAATAAAGATTAATAAGTTAATAAATAAACCAATGTACCTGTTTTCAAAAACAGGTACATTTTAAGAACGATATACTAGCACTTAGGAACTAGAGGTGTGAACCTTCACAGAACTCACGATTATGATTATCAGTGCATTGCGATGCATTCTATACATTTTCTACATACATTTTAAATACAAGAGTCAATGTCTCGTTCACCCGTGTGGACACTTTATTTCTGCACATTGTAGCAAATCAATGTTGACATTCAGTTCGGACTCACCCGAAGCCACAAACACCAGAAAAAGGACTGGTCCAGACGTCTGTGGTGTCAGGTGTGCGTGGGCTAATGCACACCATTTTTTTGCTCATTGGAGCAAATCTAAAGGCATTTTGATTCTATTGGACGTGCAAAAATACAGTAGTCATGTCATGAGGCGGTCAATGATAAATAAATTTACATTTTGACCACAGTGCGAGAACAAGGCAACTCCTATCCGGTGCAGTGCTGTACTCCAATCAGACCGCCACAGTCATCCTGTGAAAAGTATTAAGACCCCCTGCAATAATAAATTCTCTATTTATTTGGCTCACTACCTGCCACTGAAGGCAGTGGTGGCCTAGCGGTTAAGAAAGCGGCCCCGTAATCAGAAAGTTGCCGGTTCGAATCCCAATCCGCCATGGTGCCACTGAGCAAAGCAATGTCCCCAAACACTGCTTCCTGGGCGCCTGTTATGGTGCCCACCAAGGGTGATGGAATGTGAAGTGATTGTGATACACAGTACAGCACACTGTGAACACAATGAAATGTGTCCTCTGCTTTTAACCATTTTATATGTGTTGTATATGCAGTCACCATCTCCAAATAGCAAATAATATGGAAAATAGAATAGACCATTTACTGCACGAGCGATAAAGCAGATTAAAATAATTGAAATTCACTTTCAAGCGCTAGCCTGGAACGGTTAACAGACTGAAGTGACACTGAGCAGCCGGTCTCAGTTTAGTCAGTCGGTAAACTTTGACAGAGTGACATAATATATTGTCACTTCAGTCCATTTACCCATAATATAAATCACATAATCGGACATCCTGATTGTGCGCAGCTCAACGTGGTCAATGGATTACTGACAGATTGAAGGCTTCTCATTTGATTTAGAAAAAAAATAATAATGTAGGAACATACTTCTCTCCTCACTAGGCTATTCCTTATATATTTCAATATAAGGAGAACATGTCTGTCGGTAATTTAGCAGTCTACTAATTACGACAAAAATGCAAAACACATAAATTCGCCAAATTATTTAGAGGTTACCAGTAAATACATTTATTGTATTTACCTTTTATTGTATTTACATTTACCTTTAAATCTGGATTTAGGGATTACTAGTTATTTTTAAAGTTTTCATTTTTGAAATTTCAATGTAATGTTTTAAGGATCTGTGCATACCCTGTATTCAGTTTCTGGCATATGATTATGAAATATACTTGAAAGTGTGCTTTTTTTCCTTAAAATTCCTTAAAAAAAGAAGTTAGAGGAGGTGGGGTTGTGCAGCCTCTGCAGATGTCTAAAGCTGCCAAAAATACATCACCCCCTCCGTGTTTCAGCTGAAGATACAAGCAAAACAAGATGGTGTAACCTGCATCCCCCTCCAAAAAAATAACAAGTGTTGCACAATCTGGCGTCAAAAACCTGAGGATTTCATCAAAAGAATGTGGAGCAATAAACTTCTGATTCAGGACAGACATTAAAGTAGTTGTGAAAAGCTCATTGTGGATAGTTGTGTAGAGTTAAGGAATATGACAGGAAGTCGTTGGGAGGGGGGGTGTTCTGTTTCTTGCTGCAGGCGACTGCCTCTTCACAACATCATACAGATCGGCAATTCAGCTGGTCATGGGGTCTGAGCCAAAGGCTAGGTGCTGTGGAGAGTCCACTCACGTGGTCTGTTTAAACCGCCCTGCTGCTCCTGATATGCCTCCTGTGACTACAGAGAGTTTTCGAAAAGCACCCGGCCCAACAGACCCCCATTATCTCTTCTGCTACACTTTTCCCACATGGATTGAGTCATTTCCATGAACTTCCTCCTTTAATGAGACCAAGACTAGTCACAACAAGAGTGATATCATATTATGTATACAATCTCAAAAGTATCAAAATCGCTGACAAATGTAAAAAAAAAATATTTTAACCAAAATCTTATGTTTATTCATGATTCAATGTACTGCCGCCTAATGCATGGCAGTAGTCGATAGTAGTAATGAAGTCATTACAACTCTAAAGTTGTTTCCCTTTACTAGGCTGCACTGAAAAATGCCGCAGAATTTGGCAACCCTTCATTGACTAAAGAATAGCAACTCGCTTATACCCGTCAATGTTGTTGATTAAATATTGCTGAGAAATTGAATCATAAAGACTTTTTAAAAGCATACATGTACTCGTCAATAATCGCACTACTAGTCCTTTGTATAGCCTGTGATACGATGCCACCAACCTTGTCTTTGTAGCCTCACTCACTATCATTGTTACACAATCCTGAAATGTCACAAATGAACAAACAAAACAAGAGAGAGGAAGTAGTGTGCTTGAATATTCCAAAAAACATTCAAATAATGACTGGAATGAAGGTAATCTGCTCACACAGTTAAAAAAAACAAACTAACAAATCAAAACACTGTATAATCTGTCAGCTACCAGCAAACATATAGATTACGTAGGCCAGTTTCCAGCCAGAGCAAATCTTGTTATTCCATGTACTGCACCCATCCCAGGGGCTTGATTGTACTTTGCTTAACACCTCAATGCAAATGAGCAGTTTTCTTCTGAAAGTTACTAGTGTAGTGTAATGTCTAGTCACACTGACAGAGCAGTATTTCTGCATGCCCAATTCATTCCAACCTAGCATCCGACCTGTTCTCCCATGTGTTATTTACAATCGTGTGACCCCCAGTTAAGCAAGGACTGGGCCTGGCAAGTAATGGCTACAGAAAAGTCTTCCATTAGGCTGTTCTATCTTCATGCAAATCCAAATGAATACGCTTTAAAGAAAAAAAAGCTTCAAATAAAGAACCTGCTACATTACAGATATTTCAGTTCATAGTACATTGCATTATTCAAAGAAGGCGCAGAGAAAATACAGCGTATGAGACACGTTATAAATGCAATTGCAATTTACCAGTTTTGATGTCAGAAAGCGATACTTTCACAGAACAATCATATTACAAGCAGTGGTTTGCAAAGCATGCCAGAGGGGTGACTTGTCAAGCTTGCTCTCAGCATACGTCAATGAAGCCTGCATTTTCACACTTGTTAATGGTTTTTAAACAGGCAAAGTCACTTAGTTTGCCCAGAATCAACTCACAAAATATTAGTGCACAAGCCAACTAATGATTTAATAGGCTTCATGTGTAAAATGGCAAACCAAATATACTAGTTTTGTGAACAACAATGAACTGGTCTTACTAGCACTTTGAGACAAAAATCCAGTAAACTGATGAAGTTTTAACAGTGCCATTCTACGACTATGTTACACGTTTATTTTAGCTATGCTATACCGAAGCACATTTAACAAACCAATTGTTTATGTAATTAAGATTATTTATTAATGCTATAAGTGGGAAATTTGCAATGACATTACGATAATTCTTTTCTTATCATGTTGTCTCGCACACCACCTCATCAGGAGCATGCCTAGATGTTTTAGGGAGGTCCTTTTGACTTGTTTGACATCAAAGTTGGATCAGCCTGTAGTGGGTTTTTCCACTTAAATTTTGAGTGTGACTCCAAATCCAGACCTCCATGGGTTGATAAATTTGATTTCAATCAGTATTTTTTCTGTGGTTGAATGTGCTGATGGCAGAATCATGTAAACAAAGTATTTAATAAAAGTATTTAATTCATTCAGAGCTAGCATGTCTTATCTTTGTGTCCCCTTTATTGTTTGAGCAGTGTATAATATTTTGTATCTATATATTTAGATTTAGATTTACAGCATTTATCAGACGCCCTTATCCAGAGCGACTTACAGTCAGTAGTTACAGGGACAGTCTCCCTGGAGCAACTTAGGGTTAAGTGTCTTGCTCAGGGACACAATGGTAGTAAGTGGGATTCAAACCCGGGTCTTCTGGTTCATAGGCGAGTGTGTTACCCACTAGGCTACTACCACCCTATATATAGGGGTGGGCAATATAGCGACTATACTCTACTTATCTCAGCTTGTTCAGCATGTGATGTAGTAAATGGAGAAGCAAATTCAACTTGGTTCAGATGACACAAACAGAAAGAGAAAAGGATAGAGAAATTTGATAATACCCCATGATGCCATGCTCTGCCCATGCACATTTCAAAGCTCAATGCGGCTAAGCTCACACCAGGCCTACAGCAGTTACTGTACCTATCACTGTGGGACTTTGGGTCTCTCAGTCTGCTTCCAGACTGGAAGGCTCTGTAGAAGGCTGTGGAAGGGTTCCTGGATCAGTTTAAGACCGAGGTGAGAGAAAGAAACATGGTGAACTACTTACAAAACATAAGACCAAAAATAAAACAAAGACAACACACATTTGGTAAAGAGACAGGAACAGTGTACTTACTGTATGAAGTGATACATATCACTTTTACACTATATTTCTAATTAAAAGAAAAACTTGTGAAATGGAGAGAATAGCATAAATGATCTGGTGACAACGACATAAAAAAACTGAACACAGGACATAAGGACATGAGGAGTGAAGACTGAAAGGCCTGGTCAGATAAAACAGAAAAGCTACTACAGCACAAGCTGCCAAAAGGTCAACTTGTCCATTCGGACCTTTGTCCACCACTGAAAGTGATTGTCATTGTGAAACACTGCAGCACAGCACATGGTGCACACAACAAAACGTATCCACCGCTATTAACAATCACACATGGTGTGGAGTGGGCGGCCATGAAAGGCACCCGGGGAGCAGTGTGTGGGGATGGTATCTTGCTCAGTGGCACCTTGTAGGTAGAAGGGCTTTTCTGCTTAAAACATTGGGTTCTGGGGACGTTTCTTTGGTGTGAATCACAAATCTAATTTTTTTTCTACAAAAAAAAAAAAACAAAAAAAAAAAACTTCCCCCTGAAATGGTTTGAGGAACATGTCAAGAGTTTGATGTTGATTTGGCCTGGATCAAACATCTGCAGGAAAAAGAGCAATGGAAGCCCCACCTCATAACAAACAGAACTCCTGAACCTGCTGCTAACAGAAAACATCTTCAAAGGCCTCATATGTGTCCTAAAAGGTCATATTGGTTTTGACACACACACACACACACACACACACACACATATATATTTATACACACACACACACACACACACACACACACACACACACACACACATATATAGCCTTATTTAGCTACAGCCAAATAAAACCAACAAGTAACAGTAAACTTCACAAATCTGTAGCCCACAACAAGCCCTTTATTGGGGCTGGGGCTGCCTGTGTTATCTTCTGGCCCCCCAACTGAGAGCCCTTGGTGGCTGAGTACAGCATGTTCTAAATGAAGGGTCTGCAGTCTGTACAAACACCACAGGTCGAACATACTACATGCATACTTGCAACAAGCAGTAGCCTTCTGAACCAGAAACCCATACAGTCCCAGGTTCAGACCCCACTTACTACCATTGTGTCCCTGAGCAAGACACTTAACCCCAAGTGTAACTACTGACTAAGTTGCTCTGGATAAGGGTGTCCGATCAATACTGTGAATTTAAAGACTTGTATGAACTTGCTCATGTTTCGTTGAAGGGGTTTAAGACAAAGTCCTGTTGGGTCTTGGGGGCTGCACATTTATAATACATGTGTGCCATATTACTACTCACAAAAACAACGTGCGAGCGAACCCCACCCCTAGCCCCTCCACTCACATACGCTCCACATCCAGGGGGAGGGCACTGGAGTTGATTTACACAGTGTGTGTGAATATCTAGCCTCTGAGTACAGCAGTTTTCCAAGAATCCCTGGCACAACATTCCGCAACACTGCAGCATTGCGCTGCCAGTTTTCCAGTCCTGTTCTCCTGTTTGGTTGGCTTATCCCAGAAATCAGAAAGGAAATGGGACTCCTACATCAGTAACTCTGTTCTAATTTCTCAAAGACACAAACTCAGGTGATGACTGACATGCAAGTTCTCTAGCTTTGTTAATTCCAGTTTCCAGAGGAAGCGGTTGATCCTACAGACAAAAGCGCAACAGAGCACACATTCTTGAAGCAAGAACCATACATGTTCCCCCATGGGAGTTTATTACATAAGTAAGCTCTAGGAAATATTCAGAGCTAAAATGGGTGGACTTGCTGTAAAGATCCCAGATGGATAGGAACACAGATTCCTGACATTTTACAGAGTTTAACAAACACAATCACATATCTAGATTCTTGCTGTTCCACAAGAACCAGGACGGCCTGGAGCTAAAGAACACCAGCAAAAAATACTAGGTCAAAGGGCACGTGCTCACTGCTGCAGAGACCCAGGCAGGATATAGAGCTGACCTACAGAGGAGAATTGAAAGGAGAAAAGGAAAACACGCAGACCAAGGTCACTCAGGAACACCGGTCCACCTCACTGTATATGATGATCAATGCACAGTCCATTCCTCCTGCAGAGTTGACGTTTTTTTTTATTTCTTTAAATACTTTTTCCCAGAAGGGGGGCACTATTTACTCAAAAGTTAGATCCAGCCAATGGAGGTGGACAAAAATAAAGTGGACAAGCGCTCTTTCAGCCGTAATGTACCCCTGAACCTCAGTGGTTCAGCCCTACTGCTGAAGAGAAAAGAAAAACATACATCCAGGGGGAGAGAGATGGGGAAAATGTGAGACCGCAAGTGTAAAGTAAGGTTGAGAAAAGTCACACAGAAACATCACACCTATGCACTGCACCAATTAAGACAGGTCTGGGGTACAAAAAAAAAAAAATCTAAAGATGAAGGTACAGCCAGCCTATGAAATACAGGTCTCTGTTGAAACAATGAGATGCTTTAAAACCTGGTCGGACGTGATGAGTGAGGAACATATTTCAGAAGGAGAGAAAGAATGTGGATTCCAGACAAAGACTGTGCCAGGGGACGTTTCAGAGTCGCACGACACACTGGGGGTCTCGAAACTACATCAGAAAATCTACAGTTTACAAAATGTTTGCATGTGCTAAGAACTAGGGCTGCAACTAACGATTATTTTAATAATTGATTCATCGGTCAATTATTTATTTGATTAATCATAGAATCAGATAAAACAAATAAAAATGGACTACCACAAAAAACACACACTTGTATGCTTTACATTTGCCAAATATATCCTTGTTTTTGTAAATAAAGTGCCACCTGAGCTGCCAGAACTAAATAGAATTTATAAAAAATTGAACAGGATTTGTTTGAATGTCAGAAATTGTTCTCTACACCTCACTGCAGACGCACACGCTTGCAAGCTCATACTGACATCAGTGAGGGTGAAGAAAATTATTCAAGCTTAAACCGGACTGTAAACATGCAAAATAATCGTGCAAAAATACACTTTCAAACAGCCACGCAGTTCATTATGCGCTGCAAAGTCATTTGGAGAGAGCAGTTTAAAAAAAAAAAAAAAGAGCTACAGGCACCTCACCTGTCCTGTCCTCTCCAGCTCACCAGACTGTTGTCACGTGGGCTGATGAGCTCGCTGTTTTGTGGTGGGAGGAGAAATTGCCGGGTCGGACCAGGCCTCTGCTAAAACAGACCATGCATGACGCCTAGACGCTTTTTTGTATAAAACCACGTTAAGACGCAGGTGAATTACGGCCCATATGGCCTTGCAGAGGAAAGATACATCCGCCCTGTCTATGAGGTGGTGAACTCTGCAGGCATCAGTGCGCGAGAGAGACCGAGTACGTTCTCTCCGCTCCGAACTCAACTAAAGTTTTTTTTTATAATCCAATAACTCTGCATCGCATGACAATGAATCGATTATGAAATTCATTGCCAACTCCTTTAGTAATAGATTTAAATCGATTTAAATCAATACGTTGTTGCAGCCCTACTAAGAATAATGATCAGACAGGTAATATAACTGCGACTTTGGAAGCAAGTGCAGCTGTTCATGGAAGGGATTCCAACACCTAAACAATACCTGCTAATGCAGCACAAATTTCAGTTTCATACAGATAAGCTCCAAATGACACTAAAATCAGTGAAAATAATAACACAAATGGAGAGTCTGTAGCTATGTTATTAAAGCTAACTTGGTGCCCTAGCTGCAAGCACCATAAATATCCAGACATGTGATCATAAGACAGACATTCGATGGTAAATAGAGAACTTGTAATAGACAAATTGCACATTTCCTGTTTAAACAGCGCAGACGGGCTGCAAAATCTTATCCTACAGAATAAATGGAAAGTCATTCAGAAAAGGCTGTGAAGACGAACGCAACTTAAATTAGGTTGTTTTATGAGCCACAGATAGGTGTCCCACACTGAAAAGCAAACACTCTGACCATAAAAGCTTCACCTTAACTGTAGGCATATGTTTAAACTTTAAGCAGAAGAAGAAGAAGTCCCTACTCGCTCACAAAAATACACGCAAGGACCCACACGGCAAGTTTTACACCAATATGTGACCGATAGATATCACTGAGCCGACCACGGCAGAAGCAGAAGTGAACCACATCAGACTCAGCTTTTTGAAATGATGTGAGGAAAGTGCCACAGATATAAATACATTATCATTTTTTTTGCTTGTGCACGTGTTCCCTACCCATTCTGTTCACGAACGGGAATGCTGCTTTGAGAATATCGTTCAACAACTACAGCCTGTCAGAGAGCTGAGGACAACCACAAAGCTGTTTCTATGCATTTGGGAGGTAATCAGGGCACAGATGCATTCTGGGCCTGTTCTCTGGAGAGAAAAAAAAAAACCATGTCTGCAGCACTTCAGCGTGTGCTGGGCTTGTCTTATCTTCTGAAAGGGTGCACAGTGGAACGACCACTGTTCAGCATTTGATAGGAAGCGGCTATCTGAAAACCCCCACCATATCGGCCGAAGACGGTGTCACAAGCAGGACACAAGTGTCTTCGCTCCTGCCAGCCCGCAGTCATATGCAAATGCCGGTAAAACCGGAAACCACTGAAGCAAGAGAGATGATAGAATGCATACAACACGCACAGAAAAACCGGGTCTTCGCGGCAGGTTTTCAGAAGGACAGTCCGAGCCAAGCCAAACGCCAAAGCCACAGCGCCGTTCCGGAGCACCGTTTCCTTTTCACACTTTCCGCCAGTCGACAACACTGCAAGCAACTTGCAACTCAGGAACCGAAAGTTAAACACGCGAGAGGAAGCATGAAACCATGTCTCTGTGTGCATGCACACACACACACACACACACACACACACACTATTGTGAGACAGACAACTAAACTAAATTCATTCCTGCCATTAACAGAGATCCTACCTTCATTATCTGTCATTTTGTTTGCTTGTTTCATACCTCCTTTAAGCTCATTTTTTACATAAAGACTAAACTAAAGACTAAACATGTCACACTGATAGCAACGATATGTACAACGATATTTGGTGGCTGACGTGACGTGATCTTACCTGTCCTCCTCCCCATCGATGTTTATTCCAAACAGGCTGTTGTTGGCAGGGTTGGCCAGCTGCAGGGGGTCCGGGACGAGGGCTTTCGTCACCTCGGTCCCAGAGACCGCAGGAGGCTGAGGTACTACATCCGACTTCCTCCGGGTCTCATCCGGGGACATGAAGCAGACAGCAGGGAGGCCTGGAGCTCCCATGGTGCCGTTGCGGTGTGCCAGGGGGCCCGGGCTGGCTATAGTCACACTCGATGCCACAGGCACCACTAACGGGAGACTCGTGGCTGGCGTACTGCTGATCCCAAAGGGGTTTGGCACGACGGGCACATTCTGGGTATTTGCAGGGTCTACAGCGAGGCCATGAGTCGCCGCGGTGGGCGGGTACTGCTGCTGCACAGACCCCCCGGTTAACACGGAACCCCCCGGCTGCGGCACCATAGAAATGGGTTGGGTAAAGGCTAAAGGAACGTTCCCAGTCATGCCAGCCATTTCAACAACCGCCCCAGTCGCCGGATGAGTCTGAGCGGTAGCGGTCTGGCCAATCAGCTGGTGGCCGAGCGCTCCCAGGTGAATCAGCTGCTGATGCGGCGGGTACACCAGTGTCTGCGCTGGGGGAGCTGTGGGCATGCTGGGAGATTTCGGGACATGTGCGGGCTGATGGGGGGCATTATGCCCGGACACAAGGAGGTTCTGCACAGACTTATTAACAGGGGGCGCTTCAAGAGTTGCCGGTCCAGAAACGACCTGCTGCTGAGACTCTGCGTGCAGAATTAAAGGCAAGGCCGTGTCAGAGCCTGGGTCGAGGTCCGGACCAGAATGGCCAGACTGGGTCACAATGGACCCAAGCCCACTGTCCCTGTCGCTGGACGCGTCCAAAACCGCAGGGTGCCTAATACTATCCGCAGTCCGGCTGATCACGGACCCCTCTGGGTCCTTTTCATTAAACTCGGTGCACGTCCAGCGGCCCCTTCTGAAGGGCTCCCCGGTGCCGTGGTCCAGCTTGATGACCCTGAAGCGCGAATTGCAGCCCGCGGTGGTCGTCGTCGTCGTGGACGCTGTCGCCGGCTGGGACGTGCCGGTCTGCACGTTCCCAGCTCCCCCGCTGGTGAGTGACTGTTGCACGACCCCCCCGTGGGGAGCAGAGGTCTTGCCTGCCGAGGGTCCCGTCTGATGGGCTTGCTGGCCCCCGTGGGAAAGGCCGGGAGATCCCGCATTCCGGTAAGAAAGACCCCCGTTCGGCGGGCCCGACGCTGCGTGAAAGTGGCCGTCCGGCTCGCCGACGCTGTTGAGCGTTTCCTCGGAGGAGCTCCGGTCGCACACGCCGGCTTCGAACTCGGCTCTGGACACGTCCTCGGCCCGGGACTCGTCTGGGTCCTCCAAACTCTCGGCGTCGTCTCTGCCCCCTCCGGCTGCCACCTGAGCCTGAGTCACACTCGTGATCTGGAAGCAGCTCTTCTTCTTCACCGGCATTTTGGATATTTTAATTAGTCCGTATCCGCCGAAACGTGCTCCACTCGGGCGACTTTTCCCAATATTTTTAAACAATAAAAAGTTGTGTCTTCGTTAAAGTGTTGAGTTTTTTTTTTTATCTCTTTGTGAGATGTTTCTGCGTCATCTCTCTTCCCCTTCTCTCCTGTTGCATTTTGGCCAAAAGGAACTCCGACACACACGCACACACAGTCCGACTAAAGCCCGGAACAACTCCGTCCGCCCGAGGGAATCCCAACCCGAGTCGCCGTCCTGGTCCCGACGGAACCGGCCCGCCGCACAAAGCGAGAGCGCGGCTACTTCGCCGTGAGGCGGCCTACTACCCCCTAACGCTGGCTAGCCGCGGCACTCCGCTACCTGGAAACACGGTTCTCCGCCATGATCCCGGCCACGTCCCGCGGTCCCCGCCCGAACTCAAGCGGCACGGCCGGTCAGCGCAGGAGCGAGTACGGCCGCCGTACGGACTTCTGAGCGCGGTGCAAAATTGCTCAAATTCCACCTCCGACAAGATGGCTATGGGCGCGCGCAGTGCATGTCGGGAAGTCGGCGCAACAGGCTTTACGTAGCAGACGTGAACGTGCCTAGGATAGTTCACTTTTATGCTTTTTCAGTTGTGATAGAACATATTTTGGTGTCTTTGTTTAGGACTAAGAAAATAATAATGTAAACACTAATGTAGAATTCAAATGTTTTAAATTGCTTAAGTAATTCGTTTATTTTATTTATTTTCTAATTATTTTATTTATTGTTATTTGTTGCTATGTCTGATTAGTATATATAGGTGTGCTGCTTACATCCACTGTATAATGAGAATACCCATTAGTTATATGTAATAGTAATAATAAAGTTTTTAACACTTACATATTCACTTATACAATATGTTATACATGGTATGATCTACGTGTGACATTATTATTGTACATATCGGCATTTTCTTTTACATACTGATTAAAATGTTTCAACACAACCCAACATTTAGTCTCCTCGTCTTTGTTTTATTTCGGGGAATAAAACTGAGTGAACCGAGCGCCCCCTGGTGAACAGATCATGTATATGTCCACATTCATCGAAATTAGATGATGGAATCTGAAATGTCTCCGACTTTGCAATTACTGATTGTAAACTTAAAATCAAATAAGTATATTTTTTCTTAATTCCTTCATATTGTAACATCTCTGGCTGGTGCTAAATTAAATTAGATTTACATTTACATTTATGGCATTTATCAAACGCCCTTATCCAGAGCGACTTGACTACAATCAGTAGTTACAAGGGACAGTCCCCCTGGAGCAATTTAGGGTTAAGTGTCTTGCTCAGGGACACAATGGAAGTAAGCGGGATTTGAACCTGGGTCTTCTGGTTCATAGGCGAGTGTGTTACCCACTAGGCTACTACCACCCTAGATTAATTTATGATTCAAGATTTTTTATTTTATTTTATTAAACACCATTACAAACACAAACAAATATATTCTTGAAGTTAATGAATTGACAAATCGATGCAAGAATTGTGCATAATTATTTTAGCACTATACATTTTACAATTAGTAATTGATTTAGTTTCAACCAGGGAAACAGTCCATAATATTATGACATAAGACACATTTATTGTTGCAGTAAAGGAAAGAGAGACCGGAGACCACTAGGAGCACTGTGAGAATCATGTTCTTTGATTTCTTCAGTGCTTTCAACACCATCTTACCCACAATCCTGAGGGCCAAGTTGGAGCACACAGTAGTGGACCTTCATCTAGCCACATGGATCCTGGACTACCTCACAAACCGACCACAGTATGTGAGAACTCAAGGCTGTGTGTCAGACACGGTTGTCTGCAGTACGGGGGCCCCGCAGGGAACGGTTCTGGCGCCGTTCACAATCTATACTGCAGACTGCTCACACAACTCCACCAACTGCTTCTCTGATGTTCTCTGATGACTCTGCAATAGTTGGCCTCATCACTGATGGGGATGACAGGGAGTACATGGAACTGACAAGGGACTTTGTGGACTGGTACCAGCAGAACTACCTCCAGATCAACACTGGAAAAACCAAAGAGCTTGTGGTAGACTTCCGCAGGCACAAACATCAGGTGAACACCAAGCTACAAGTACCTTGGTGTTCACCTGAACAATAAACTGGACTGGACTCATGCACTTTATAAAAAAGGGCAGAGCAGGCTGTACCTGCTGCGGAGGCTGCAGGGGCCACTCCTAAAGACTTTTTATGACTCTGTAGTGGCATCAGTTCACGGTGTGGTCTGCTGGGGTAGCAGCATCTCCGCTGGGGACAGGAAGAGGCTGAACAGACTGATCCGGAAGGCCAGCTCTGTTCTAGGATGCCCTCTGGACCCAGTGGAGGTGGTGAGTGACAGGAGAATGGTGGCTAAGCTGTCATCCCTGTTGGACAACATCTCCCACCCCATGCAGGAAACTCTGACAGCACTGAGCAGCTCCTTCAGTGGCAGGCTACTGCACCCACGATGTGGGAAGGAGAGGTTCAGAAGGTCTTTTCTTCCAACCGCTGTAAGACTCTATAACAAAGACCTCGCAGCTGACCACACATACACAGACTTGGGCACATTCTGTTAAATTGTTAACTGTTTAAATTGTAAATTTGTACATATATACAGATACATATTTATCTTGACGCTATTACCTCTGTTTTTGCTGCTATTACCTTCTGCTTCTGTCCACTTTCTGCTGTGACAAATGCAATTTCCCACTTGTGGAACTAATAAAGGTTAATCTTATCTTATCTTATCTTATCTTATCTTAACAGTTTTAAATGTTTTCCAATCATCTCCGCACAAAATGCAGCACAAAATGAGGTGTGGCTTCGAATGACCTCCACCCCCCTCCCCTCCTGCCACATGATTATACATAGTTTTTCAATAAAGTCCTCATAATAAATCTGCTCTCAGGTCGAGAAGTGCCGGAAGTGAGTCTATGCTTTATATGACCTGAGGAAATCACTACATATTTCTGAAATGCTGAAGGGTGAGATGGTTTCTTTAAAGTATTTTAAATATGTTTTAGTGCAATCTATTGGATTACTGTAATAATTACACCGTACTTTTATCAAATACATTCAGGAAAAGACCACTTTCACTAACTGTAGAATTAAAGCTGCACCATTGTATTAACATTAATCGTATCAATCCTATCAACAATCCTATTTTTAGCAGGCAATTTGCAGCTCAAGGAAAACAAAAGTTCTGACATGAAATCTGCAAATTGATATTTCACATGCACATATCTACCAATAAAACAGAAGAAAACGTTGAGCACGTTGTAAGTCAGAAGAGCACGTTGTAAGTCGCTCTGGATACGGGCCAAATGCCTTAAATGTAAAACAGAGCAAAATTACTAATTTACAAAATTACTTCTCAAAATACACCAAATTAAGCAAATTATTTAATCAATGATCGAACCTAGGTCACGACTAGATGGAGAATTCTCGAATTGTCCGCACACGAAAAGTCTACAGGTCTACTTTCTCCATAGTGCGATCATGTATCCCTCCGCACCGGAACGCTGCCATAAAGCGGAAGCGACCGCACCGCACTCTGCGGCGGAGTGATCCGGCACGGACTACACCCAGGCGCTGTCTGATTACATCGGCTTTCTTTAGTGCCCGGCGGAGCGGAGCCCGGTGGACACCATTGGAAACGACTATTTAAAGCAGACCTCGGTTTAAAGTCCAGGCGCAGAATCAAAGACTCATATAGCGGAGGCCATAGAGAAACACACATCTGCCTTTAACAACGTCGTTAAAATGTCTTGGCAAAGCTACGTGGATAACCTGATGGCCGATGGCAGCTGCCAGGACACCGCCATTGTTGGGTACACGGACGCCAAATATGTCTGGGCAGCACATGAAGGTGGCACGTTTAACAATATAACGGTAAGGCTTTATGCAGGACTGCGACTGTTTAAGGTACGCGTGGGGGGGCTTAGACTTTCACGCCGTGTTTCGCGTTTTCTCGAAAGCTAAAGGTTTGTATGGACGCCCAACATCCCGTAGCAGCCATTTGCATCACGCGTGTCCGGCGATTCGGTGGCCTGCGCCGGTTCGTCAGCGGGGACCGCTAATATTGGAGATACCTGCGTCGCAGTCTTGCGACAGTTCTCGGATCAATTCAACCCAGAATCATCGATATCCGCGGTGCAATGTAGCGCGCTCAGCCCCGTTCCGGCGTGTGATTCCCGGCTTCAAAGAGACCCGCTTTGCCCCCTGCAGGCCTCGAGCAAGCGGCTTTCCCGCAGAGAACTCGGGCCTGTCCTCATCAAAGCAAGAACGACTCAAAGAAGCGAGAAATTCTGCGTTATTGTTTTATTCGTCTCCCGTTTCTAGCGCACAAATCACTGCCTTTGTTTGTCGACGCTTTCCCAACAAAGGGGGGAATAATTGTTTATTTACCGGGCGCCCTCATTCAATGAATTTTTGTTCATTTCATGTTGAAACATCGGGTATAAAAAAAAATCTTAAGTGATACGGGAACAAGTCGACCGGTCCGCGAAGTATTACCCACGCCGGTGTAGCGTGCGAGGAACGAGCGCGAAATTGAGTGGAATTTTTGCCTTAAATTAAAAAAAAAAAAAAAAAAAAATCTGCCCGCTTAATTTTCAAAGATGGCGACGTGTCGCCCATGCCGGACTCTCCGCTGCAGTAAACGATATGCTGTTAAATAACGTAGTCTGGCGCTTTCCTTCGTGCCACTTGAGACGATCGCCGCGGGTGGACCGGCGAGATTTACGCTGACTTGGACTTTCGATAAGTCCCGACTTCCTCCATTTTGTAACCGAGCCTTCTCGGTCGAACCAGCGCGTTTCCCACCCGGACTGGCCATGTTTTTTTTTTGACGACCCCGTGCCGCGGTTCGGCGTGTTTTAATTTAGAAAGCGGAAATGACCGCGGCTAAATCTGTTGGCCGCCACCGAGCGGCTTCCTGCCTTCGCCTCGCACGTCGACGGCGGTATAAATAGCAGCGGTGACGCGACGAGCCCGGAACCGGGGAAGCGGCCGCCTCGTGTTGCGGCGAGAGGCCGGCCGGCCGGGCGCGGAACCGGGCCGCGGCCGCGGTAGCCTAGCCGCCGTTTTAAAGCCGCAGGTCGGCGCCTGGCTCCGGGACCTGGGGAGCACGGCCCGTGCCGAGTTCTCCGCGAACTCGGCCATTTTCACCAGTTGCGTTGGAACGCGTTGCATCTGTTGAGCAATTTCACCGATTTGTCGTTTTTAAATAGTTTGTTTTCGGTATTTGTGGCCAAAGTTGTGTGAACGTGTTGCTTTTATTCATCACTCGTCATACAGCATGTCCAAGAATACTCCTGCAGGGCGGGGAATGTGTGTGTTTATCAGAACCACCCAGCCATGAACTGCTTACGACTCGATGTCGATTCTCTTTCTCCTTCCTCAGCCTGACGAAATAGATGTTATAGTCGGAAAAGACAGGGAGGGATTCTTTACCAGCGGGCTGACCTTAGGCAAAAAGAAGTGCTCTGTCATCAGAGACAGTCTTCTAGTCGAGGGCGACTGGACGATGGACATCAGGACAAAGAGTCAAGGAGGAGAGCCAACATACAACGTTTCTGTAGGCAGAGCTGGCAAAGGTAAAGTTTTTAATTACACTTATGTTATTTTAAATTGTTCCACATGCATTAGGAATAAAATAAACCGGTCATTATTTCAGTAAAACCAGACCCCTGACCCCTGTGTGACTTCTACTATGTCCTGTACAGAAGTACTAAAGCGTTTCTAAAGTATCTTCTCATCACACGGGGTCTGCCTGATCTCATACAGTTTGCCTTTGTGGTCCTCATTCTGAGTTGGTAATTAAGACTAATGGCTCTGTCAGTGTCGGGCTCATTTTCTTAATTCTTTGCTTTTCTTGGGCTTTATGGGTGAAAGGCGGAAACTTCACTAATTTGCTAGGAAGATCTGGTCAACCCCATCCAGTGTGATCTGGATTTAATCTTGGCTGAATGGTTTGCCAAACATACATCTGACCCCAAATGCTGGAATCTTCCCCTCCTTTCCTGTCCTTGTCCATGGTGTCTTCACCTGTTTTACCACAGAATGCTCAGCCCAGGCACCCCTGTTTCTTTAAGCAAATAAATTAGTCTGTGATAATATCAGATTTACAAGCCTGCTTGCTTGAGCAAAATGTGTATATAATGTTGTGCCAGGACTTTCTCTATATAACCCCAAGGTAATCAGTCACACTCTGGTGTGGTGGTCATTTCAGCTCTCTGTGTTTAATTGCATGTCATTTTTGCAATGAGCAATACACAACCATGTCTCTTAAATCTTTCCCTGTTTTTTCCATCCTTGCATTTCACCTCCTCTCAATGTTCCCCTTTCTCTTTTTCTCTTTCAGTCTTGGTTCTTGTTATGGGAAAAGAAGGGGTCCACGGAGGCGGATTGAATAAGAAGGCATACACAATGGCGAAATACTTGAGGGATTCTGGGTTCTAATGTAATTAAAGCCTGTTTAGTTTTAATTGAGGGACAGAAAGAAGAGGGGGGGAGGGAGGAGTGTTGCTGTTAAGGTTTCTCCTTCAAGTGGTTTGTCTTGGGGAAATTTAGCAAATGGGGTGAATGACGTTAAGTTCCTATGTCACATTTGTCCCTCTTACAGTGAGGGGAAAAAAAAAGACTTCTTTTTATTTCAGTTTTGTTCATTTATCCTCTTTTGTTTCCTTATGTACTCCAGCATTGGTTGTAGTCATGGGAAAGGAAGGTGTTCACGGAGGGCAGCTCAACAAGAAAGCTTTTTCCATGGCTGAGTACCTGAGGAAATCTGGATACTAAAGCAACTCCCTCCACATCCATCCACACAGCAGCTCACTCGTATGCACACCCTTCCCCCCCATTGAGTTGACAGCACTTCCAGACATGATTAGCGCATTAATTTCACTGTCTGTCCCTTGTCCTTCTGTTTTTACGACGCATTTTTGTGTGTTCGTTCCCTTCCTGTACATCTCAAGTTACCCTATACTAGTCAAATCCCAATTCTGACAACTGTCGTGCCACACAAATAAGAAAATAGGGCATGTTATCGTGGTAGCTGTGGAAAAAAGGCAACTGCCAAGAAATGCGATTTCATGGAATCACCAACAATTTGGAGTCTTTGTAAGCAGCATTTCATGTAAAGCTTAAATCCATTTACTAGTTACAGGTGCTGGAGAAACATCTACGGTTAGCCGTTGCCTCCTGATTGCTTTGAGCACTTTCAAGTTAACAAGCTTACGTCTTCCTATCATATAGCATGCCACGGGAGGGAAAACTGTACTGCATGCATATCTTTTAGCTCAATATCATTTCTCCATTATGTATACCTCCCTATAGAACACTGGGGAAAGCCACCACAGAGCGCATTGGGTTTTTCCTTTTTTTTTAAATTTTTTTTTTTTATTTAATTTTTTTTTTTTTTTATTGTTAACGCTGCCATGGTGGTCTCTTTCTGCCACGTAACCAACACCCTCTGAATCCTTGCCCTTATTTTATTTTAGACTTTTTTTTTTTTTTTTTTTTGCCCCTCAACCTCCCCTCTGTTCATTGGTGATTTACCCTGCATCAAATGCTTTTTGCTGTTGTACTTGGATGTGGTCTTAAGTCATTAGTGTAATTTTTTTTTTTTTTTTTTGGGTTTGTTTTTGAGTGTAATGGCAGACCAGCATTTACAAAGGTGGAATCCTGGATCCTACATGGACATTCCAAAGCTCCAGTTGCTCTGGCACTTGAAACAAGTTTGCCAGCTCCTGTACTAGCATTGTTGTTAATTCTAAGTGCTGCCATCCCAATGTAACTTTTTTTTTTTTTTTTTTTTTTTTTTTTTTTTTTTTTTTCTCCCCCCCCTTCCCTCTGTAGGACCAATCTTTGTTGCATCAAGGGGTGTACTAACAGGATTGCTTTAAACTTTAAAGGAGGACTGTTCACTTCATCTGTTGCTGACTGTCCAAACACTAAATGCGCATTAATGACGCAACACTAAACCCTACTACTACGTAACTGTAAAAGGTACATCAGTACTACAGAGATAACATATATAATACTTGATCTTCACTCATGAATGTCGTAAATAGATGAAATGGCAGTCTGATTTTTGTAAACGGTCTCTCTACGTATTTTAATGAATGCATTTGACTGTTTATTCATAATGTACAGGAAGGAAAAAATCATTTGGGATCCATTGCCTTGTGCTTTTCTCAATTGCATTGTATGAAACTGTCAAAGCACGGTACAAAGTTATTAAAAGATGAAGAAAAAGATAAGAAAGAACCTGAAACTGTGTACACTAATTTTTTCTGGATGTGAAGGTGTTGGTTGGAGAGAAGCCACTAGTCATTTGTCTTGTGGAAACTCAATCCAAAAACAGTGTGTCCTGTGCCATAATGTAGATCTGATCTGTTGCTACTGTGAGATGGATTTTAACTGCTGCCTTGCAAGGAGTCATTTCCTCAATGGCACTTCCTTTGGGATATTTGGCGTAAACTCAAACTCTCCAGGGCTTGTGGAATATATGTACAGATTAAAATTAAACTTTGTCAGTTGTCACCAATTCCTGTTTTAACTTCCTTTTTTCCCCTCACACCTACACAATATATATTTTCTCCTATGAGAAATTTGTTTACCATATTGTTTATAAATTAAGCTAATTATTTCAGTTTATATTTTTGATTTTAGACTACTTTTAATATGTGTGTTAATACTTCCCCTTTTGTTTTAGAATATTTGGTCCTTAGTTTTTTTTTTGTTTTGTTTTTTTTTTCTCTACCCATCTAGAAATGTTTTAATATATATATTTTTTTCTTTCTCCAATTGAATGATCCCTTTTAAGTGTTAGTTACATTTGATCAGAGTATAATCTGGTAGGGCAGAGCAGGGATTTCTGTTAATTGTGCTCCATTCTGTTCTATGGTTTAGGTTGATAACTACTGACCCAATATAACAATTTGTAGTGTATGATGTGACACTAATGTTTTAAAAATAAGATATTTGTTCAGTACTATTCACTACTTCCAATATTTTCAGTGCATCGGCTGAAAATGTAATGTACTTTTTACATTTTGTATGTTCTATAAACTCTAGTACTAAATTCTCCAAATTGTCAGCAATTTATTTCTTTATTTTGTGCCATAGGGGTAACCTCTTTATCATGAAAATAATAGCAGATGTAATAGGGAAGTGAATGTAATTTAATCACAAGAAGAGCCATCAGCCAAGGTAATTTGCTGGCAAAATGGCCATTATCATGTTGCAGTATAAACTTCATTAGACCCCTGAAGGTATGATGTAGCATATAGCACCAAGCTGTCAGTAGCAGGTAAGCAACACACAACCGGCCCTCCAGGAGTTGGCATGGGCACCCTGACTGGTCTGCAGTTCTGCCGTCCCATACACAACAGAGAGAAATGCTGCCCTGTGGGTAATGACAACATTCAGAAGCCGCATCAAAACTTTCAGATTCGTGAGCTACAGTAACTTCTACTCAGGCAAAACGTCAAAACCTGTTCTCCCCAGCAGCATCAGCGAGACCTGGCTGTCCATAACACTATTTGGACCACTATAGACCAAGAAAAATCACTAAAGACCAAGCGCTTAACTATCTCAATTTCCAAAGTCGCTCAAATCCTATGCTTGTCTGCTTCCACACACCAACATCAATATATCCTGCTCACTGCCAGGTACACAGGCACAATAACAACATTACAATCATTGCACTCAATGTAATGGAGGCCAGGCAATTAGAAATCTAGTCATTGGAGTGCAGTACTACCATGCACTTGAATCGAATGTGAATTGAAATGGCTTCTTGCAAAATGATAGAAATAGTATAATGTATTTCAGTGGCTTTATGTTCTGTCATTATGCAAGTGTTTATGGCATTTATGGCATTTATCAGATGCACTTATCCAGAGGGACTTGCAGTCAGTAGTTCATAGGCGAGTGTGTTACCCACTAGGCTACTACCACCCTACCACGTGCCTAACAGGTTCCCGAGCACCAAGTCACCGAAACTCGACGTGGAGCCACGCAATCACCACCCGGGCGGAATCCGGTGTGTTCCCGGCCCGCCGTCACCCCCCACGGCCGCCTCGATTGGTCTCTACCGCCGGCGCGCGTCTTTATATTTCCCGCGCGCAGCTCCCACGCAGAAGCCCGCAGGCAACACCGTTCACTCGATGGCGTGGACGCGGGGATTGGAGCAGGGCGTGCGGGCGGTGCTCGCGGTTTACGCGCTCGTTACGGCCGGCCGCTGCGGCGTCTTAAGAGGGTTGAGGAACGGGAAGCTACCGGCCCGTCATCATTTAAACGGCCGGGGACCGGGAGCCACGGATGGGTACAGGAGTTCGGGAGTTTCCGTAGAGCGCAGGGTGTGGTCCGGGCGCCTTATTATTGATCATATTGATCAGCATTCCACCAGTGACATTGATGCTGATTATCAGTCTGATTTGGGAGGTGAGTTTTGTCAGTCTGAAGTGCACTTTACCTGAAACTCTACACGTGTTCTATAAATCTTGCCATTTTGTTTGGTTTAAATGGAAATTGTTTTGTCATAAGTGAGAGAGTTGGAGAATTTGAAGGGGAGTGTCTATGGCTATGGGACGTTGGCGTCTTTAAGGACCCCGACTGTGGACCGCTTGCTGGAACTGCGGCCGACAGTGGAATGTGTGCCTGATTCCATGACCTTGCGATTCCATGGTCCTGCATCCCTGGAATTGCCCTTTCTTATAAACCAAGGTAGAGGGGAACCTTTATTCAGTTTTATAATTATTATTCCACATGCCTAATTACATTATTCATGTTAGTGTGTATTAAAAATATTTGTTTGTTAATCAGGAAGTCTGAAACCACTGCAGTTATCGCAATTGCCATCGGGATGTGGCTACTCTTTCAGAAGAAACTGGATGAATATGGCGTTCACTGCCCCATATGATGGCTGTTTTGTAGCCAGAAATGTCTGTATACAACTTAAACCATTGGAACGGTCTCTCTGTAAATTGACATCTTTCCTAATGCCCATTGTGTTTTCAGGGGGATACTTTCATTCTGTCTTTAAACCTCTGGGGTTTACCTTTAAGAATGTCATGCCCAAATTTGCCACAAAAACCTCCTTCCTTGACCTGTGACCCACACGGCATGACTGTGAAACTTGAAATGGTTGCCTCGACTAAGAACCTTACAGTAAAAGGTGTGCTGAATCCTTATTCCATTATGTATGCATGATATTTATGAATTAATCATTCGCATTTGAAAAGAAAATGAATAGGCTCTCCAGGGCATGGCCCTTATCTTAAGTGTGTCAGATACTGATTTTAAGATTTTTAATCCTTCTGATAAATGCAACATCTCCTTCCTAATTCTATGTTCCTGATTAGTCAATGGTGAGTGGGAACCATTAATGAAGGTGGCTTCTCGCTGCGGGTTCAGTGTTTTGGAACACCTTGAAGCTGTCGAAATATCTGCCCCTTATAGACCTTGTATTCGGCCTGAGGTATGTTTTGATTTTGATCCCTTGTTATCTTTGGGTGTATATGGACTCATCATTGCTCTAATCTATGGTATTATACCTGATTTGATTTTCCAGGATGGGCTGTTCAACTTTGCAATTGCTGCTGATCATGAAGTTAAACTCTCTTGTCCATCTCGGTCTCCTGGGGA
This sequence comes from Denticeps clupeoides, assembly GCF_900700375.1. Taxonomy (NCBI): domain Eukaryota; kingdom Metazoa; phylum Chordata; class Actinopteri; order Clupeiformes; family Denticipitidae; genus Denticeps; species Denticeps clupeoides. The sequence continues at coordinate 16,569,062 of NC_041710.1, forward strand.
CTATGTTGACTCTCTACATGTAGCACCAAAGCCTAATATCACTGCAACTTATCCCCCTCCTGCAAAACACATGGAAGACCCCAAACCCGCTATTCATGATCCTAAGCCTATACAACATTCCATACTTGATCAAATGGGCCTCCCTCTTTTTCCACTGCCACAAGTTCCTCAGAATGTTTACTACCCATATTTCTATCCACAAAATGCTAAACCTCCCCAATTACAATCTCCAGAGACCGGCTCTTTTAGTCCATCTAGACTTGATGCTCATCCTCCAGCTCCTCCAGTGAGTACACTTCCCCTGGTGCCCAAGCTGGATTCAAGAGTTCCACCTCCCAGTTCAGATCCTGTTCATCCTGTTCAACAGCCCCATTACACTCTTCAGAGTTTGTGGCCTTGGTACGCACAAGCTCTGAAACCTTCAAAGCCGGCTATTAGTGAAAAACCTGTTTATGCTGCTCCTCAACATGTTGTTCCTGTGACCCCACCCCCAGCAAAACCTCTGAGCCCACACCTCCCCCTCCCATTGAGTCCCGAAGCCATTGGACCCATTACTCCTAAACCGGCACAAACACCACCAGTCCCATTTCCTGAACTCAACCTTTTGCCAAATCAGCCTGCGTCAATTGTTTGTCCCCCTACCCCCTGCCCCCCGGTCTGTCCTCCATCCTATTCCAGCTGCTGTCACATTCATTGCCATCAGCACTACCACCACCACAATCACTTTGGCCTTGCAGTTGGTGGTGCTGCTCAGTTTATACAGTCCTCAAACACCAGGAACCAAACCAGCTTTCAGCAGCCTCTGAATGTACCCCCATTTGTGGCCCAAATACAATCCCCTGCATCAACATTGCTTCCAGTTTCCAAACCTCCTTCTCAACCTCCAGCACCGCAATCAATACAGAGCCGAATCCAGCAACAGGCACCTTTCCATACTTATGGGATAAAGGGACAAATCTTTCCCTATGACTCAAGTAATTTTCTTTATCCTGCTCAACCACCACCAGACACATCACATTTTCAACATTCTTTAGTACCTCCAGTCAGACAGGATCCTGTTCCTTGGCCATCTTGGCATCCACATGGATATTCTTTACATCCAAAGGGTAGTTCAGCAGGTGATCTTCCTGGAGGACTTTTTGTACCTGGTTTATCAAAGCCTTCCGAAGTGTCTGAACCTCACTTCCCATATGTTAACTCAGACTCTCCAGAAAAGCTGAACTTCAAAATCCCTCAACCCAGCCTTCTGCAGGAGACTAATCACCCCTATGAGAAACAACCTGACTCTGCCCCTGATCTACTGTCCTCTGTTTCTCATGGGGCACCTCAAACATTTGCAAAATACTGGAGGAATGTTTTATCCTTACCATATCAGCATGCTGGTCATCCTAATGCTCCAAAACAACTGCAACCAGCAAATTCCCCTCAAGGTAACGTCTCGTTTTCTCTAATGTAGCTACTGACATCTGCTGTTTTTGTGTGTAATAGCAATTTCTTCTCTTTGGTCCTTGTAGGTTATGTGGAAAACCCCTTCCACTTCTACAATGCTGACGAACAAAAATAACGGTGTTCAAATAAAGTTTTGGGGTAAACAAAAAGTCACTTTTATTAATTTCATTTAATATACTTTGCTCTTGTAAGGATATTTTAAGAAATTTGTACAGATTGGCATTAGTTTTAGATGTCCGTCAAAACATTTTATCTGGTAGTGTGATTTGTCCTGTACATCTTCTAGATGATGAATAGTGTCTTCCCCTTATTCAGCCATGATTACATTAATGAAACACTCATTTGTTTTGGATTCATTTAATATCTTTTAGTTATAGCACCATTTTAAGTTTCAGTACAGTCATTATGACTCACCTCCCCAAAATGTGTTTATATGGGATCACTGGAGGAGTATTGAAAGCACAGGCAGAGATTTAACAGTACAAGACTGGAAGGCTGTAGCTTGAAGTGACATAGCTAATCCCATGGACCTCTTAGAAATATATGAGTCTGCCAGGACACAGGGGTTTTGGTGGGGCAAGAAGAGCTGGTGCCTCAGGTAGGATTGGGTCAGCCACGGCTTCTCTCTTCACGATGGCTGCGGCTGGGGGCATGGCCTCGGATGACTCCGATTCTGCTGACAGTAGGTTGCTGACTGTAGGGTCATGCATCGCTGTCAACTTATGCAGTTTAATGCCATGAACCGGCGAGAGCTGTGGAGAAGCTGCATGATACTGGTGTAGGAAGACAGGTGTTGGAGCTGTTGCATTTATGCCAGCCTGCAATATACAATTGGATTTTTATTAAACTTTTCAATTTACAACATTGGCTCCGTCTTGTCTTAATTGATATACAATGCTCAATAAATAGAGGGAACACAAACTTTGATGTAATGTCCTTAAAACAAGTCAAAGTGAGGCCCAGTACGGTGTGAGGGCTCCACGTGCCTCCCTACAATGCCTGGGCATGCTCCTGATGAGGTGGTGGATGGTCTCCTGAGGATCTCCTACCAGACCTGGACTAAAGCGTCTACCAACTCCTGGATAGTCTGTGGTGTTGGTGGATAAAGTGAGACTTGATGTCCCAGATGTGTTCAATTGGATTCAGGTCTGGGGAGCGGGTGGTTCAGTCCATAGCATCAATGCCTTCATCTTTGAGGAACTGCTGACTTACTCTAGCCACCCTCCAGTCTAGCATTGTCTTGCATTAGGAGGAAACCAGGACCAACAGCACCAGCATATGGTCTCACAAGGAGTCTGAGGCTCTCATCTCGGTACCTAATGGCAGTCAGGCTGCCAAACTGGTCATGCTGCAGTATGTTTCTCCACGGCATCTCCAGACACCCTAATGTCTGTCATATGTGCTCAGTGTGAAACCTGTTTTCATCTATTAAGAGCGCCAGTGGTGCATTTTTGCGAATCTTTGTGTGTCATAAGTGACCAAAACATCAGCCAGAACGTATAGGAACTGAGAAGTGGTCTGTGGTCACCATGTGGAACCACGCCTTTATTGGGGATGTCTTATGAAGTGTTTCCTTTATTTTCTTTGAGCAGAGAATATATCTCATGTGAAGCTGTACTACAGTGGGGATAACAAGTGAGTATGGAAGAAGCATTGAAAATTACCATTGGAGTGAAAATGTCACAGTGAACCGAGACATCCGAACCAATACCTCCAGCGCTGCAGAAGCCAAATTTCTGTAAATGACAAATGTTGGTTTGCACCCATCAATAAGAAACCTGTATTGCACTGGGTTAAAACAGGAGCACTGAAACTAGTTAAACATTTGCAAAAGTCGGTGTGTAAGATGTATTTACTGCAACAGTGTTATTCAGAGGAACACAGTTGTCATCTTCATCAGTCGTGCAGTTGGTCTCCACAATGGCGTATTCTGCAAACAGCCGAGGTCCACCTGCTAAAACCTGTTCACAGAACTGGAACTTTAGTTGCATTCAGTGGCACACACAACACCATATTGGTCAAGTGCATCACAGAAAGCCAATCACAGTTGCAGCAGTTACCTGTGATGACAGTCTTCCGACCTCGAGCAGGGAGAATTTACTGGTAGTGGCATTTCCTGTCTGGTTGTTGAATGAGGCCAGAGATGCTGACGTCACGATCAAAGCGTCAGTGTGGTTGAGAGGCAGGAGATTAATGCAGCCTACGCAGCCGTCCACAGTTTCTGCACACACCAGTAAAAGGATAATTTAGGTTTCATTTACATTTATTACATTTATTAAGTGTCTACAATGGTAGTAAGTGGGTTTTGAACCTGTGAACCTTTGAACCTTCTAATTAATAGGCAAGTGTGTTACCCAGTAGACTACTACCACCCTGGTTGATGTGCTGATTATGATTTGTAATACAGGTTCCTATTGAATAATATGAAAAAACGCACCTATTTCAGATCCACACTTGAAGGCCACTACTGACAAAACACCTGCAGCATTTGAAAGAGCAACATCACAGTCTGCTTCGACTGCCTGGAAAATGCATGAAACGCATGAGACAAGAAAGTTACCCGATATTCATGATGGCTGCCTTAAATGCCTTTGCAGTGCATTTTTCTTGTAACCTTTGAACTTGTATGAGGTCAAATGTTTTACAAAAAGATTAGTTATCAATGTTGTCCTCACCGATTCTGCTTTTGTCCTCACAGTGCAGTTTGCCACAGGGGTTGGATCCAGGACATGACATTTAGTCTCCAGCAGCTCCAACTCTATGAAATAGGTCTCCACTCCATCTGGCTGCAGCAGGGAGACAATAATACATCTCATTAACAGAATTACAGAATATTACATACATTAAAAACTGTTTTATGCTGCCCTGTAAAAAGAAATTTTACACTTGCATCACAGTACGTGATAACAATTTTGCTGAAAAGTGATCCTGCTCACGTACTCTGGTGGCGATTTTGAAGTCATCGATTTGGTTAAGGGTGTACTTGTAGCCATGGGTGTGCTGAGCGTTGAGGAAATCCTGGGAGAACAGGGCTGCTTTCTCTGCCTCCGGTGAGTCGCAAGGTGCCTGGACACCTTTGGGCTGTTTCTGTGCCCATGCCACAGCGACCAGCAGCCCCAACACAACACACAGGATCTTCATATAGGCGGCAGGAGCTTAAAGACGACAGAGCTGCTGTACTGTGCCAGGTGCAGGCAGTATGTAAAAAGGTGACTGAGTGCACAGCATCCGTGTTATATATAGTCTGCACTTTAGTCACAGAAGAATTGACTGGGTAAACATACAGTCCCTGCACAACGGTGAATTGAGCAATAATATTTGGATGAAGAGTTGTGAATGAATGCCAATATAAATGAGACTTTGCAAAGTCAGGGGCCTTCTGGGGATACGTGATCAGGGAAGCAGTGGTGTTGAAGGCCAATGGCCAATCATTGATAAGGGAAATCTTTGTGCCTTATAATCAAAGGGGACAAATATGGATAGTCACTGTGTTTTCCTCCATAGTTTAAGCTGAAGGTCAGTTTTTTACTGTAGCTTCCTCCCAGAGAATTTGGATTAAATTGTTCCCAGACTAAACATATATAGAGCAGAATTAATATTAAATAATGATAATCAGTCAATAAAATAGCAGGGGACAAGCCCACAAGACATACTGTCTTGAGTCTGCCAGGACACAGAACACCACATTATTTATAATATTAGTTTTATAATTTATAGTTTTATGGTTTAATCTAGTATTAAGTACAAACATACTCTGCAAATGTGCTAATAAGAGAAATAATTATTTTAAAACACAATAAAAGAACTGGTAAGCAGATGAGTACTTGTGAAGAATTTTTAAAAAGAAAAAAATGATGCTGATATTTGTTCATCTTATACTGTTTACACTGAAGTTCACTGACTCCTTGGCCATTTGTCAACATACATGTTCTTTGAAGAATAAATCCCTGAACTGCAAAGAGGGTTGAGGTTATGTTTTCACTGTGCTCCACCTCATGTCTGAATAAGCGTTAAGTGCTCTTTCATGGTCAAATTATATTAACAATGGCAGCCCGTTGTATAGAACATATGTACATAGGTAAGGTATTTTTCGTTATTATATTGAATGGATTTACACCAGACTTGAATAGGACACGTTTAGTACCTTTATTGATTATTTTCTGAAACATTCTGTGAACCACCAGGGGGCGCCCTTCACTCAGGATGAGATGGCAACACATGATTAGGGTGACCAGATGCAAACAAACCAAATGTGGGAGGAGTAGCATATCTGTGTAGGATAATGTGAGATGGCTTACCAGTTCAAATAAGGTAACCTGACGTTTTGAGCTTTAGTTAGACCACAAACAAACAGTAGTCCTCGCATGATCCCAATATCCCCAGTAATCCCCATCTACCAGCCACATCATGTAAAACAACACATTCTTTTCTCTGTGGCCATGATATCACCAGCTAGCTTTTACCTTCTTTTGTCCAGCAGTGGTAAAAAAATTTCTCATAAAACATTTGACAATGATTCTGTGCCATAGAGTTGGGATATCATGCAGTCAAAATTTGACATTTTTGGGACACGCCTGGCCACCCTATTCATAATGTTCACAATGGCACATCAGACATGCCATTAATATAACACCACATTCCCCTTAATTTGCATAATAGCATTCTTGTGCCTGGCTGCACATGGGGTCACATTACATGTACCAACAATTATAGCTGCACATCATTATTTTATACTAATATATATTTTGGCTACAACAGTATACAAAATATATTTTTTTACAAAATATACAATATATCATTAAGGCACCAATACAGCCTTCTAAGAGAAATTAAATGAAATCGAAGCCACATCCACACAGAGTATTTGCTTGTAAAAGTGTGTAAGTGTTTATCTTAGATACTGCAGACTCAAAATCATCAAGTAATGTTGACACATTGGTGGTGGAACTGTGACCCCAACTCCAGGCCTAGTAGTCGTGGGCGACCCAGTCAATCTCAGGGTCGTCGTCATCCAGGCGTATGATGAGATATGAGAGGAGCTGGAAGATGTTTTGCCACAGGAGCAGGAAGACGTAGGCGTAAAAGTCGCTGACATCGATCTGACAGTGTTCGCCGGAGAAGCTCATCTCGCACACGCACTGGAACTTGTTAACGAGGTTGCGGCAGAAACCCCCATTCAGACAGGGGTCCGATGCACACTCGTCCACCTCCAGCTCACACCTGCATGACAGGAGAGCATAGTCAGCTTCAAATGAAAAGCGGCATGTTTTACAACACACGTATCGTGTCGAAGATGTGGATTCTCACCAGTGCCCGGTGAATCCAGGCATGCAGTCACACCCGTCCTCCGCCAGTGAGCAGTTCCCCCCATTAAAACAGCTGTAGTTCAGCCGCTCGGTCCCACAAACAGACACGGGCAGTTTAGGATACCTGGAGGGGAGTGCCCACAACCTTATTACAGTCTATTATAGCATATACGGAACATACAGAAATGCAGTATACACTCGTATTTTACCATGGGACACTGTGCTCCATCTTCAGATTAAAGCACGGTTATTCCAATTATACCAATTTTACCACGGTTAAATGTTAAAACCCTTTAAAATCACATTAAGCAGCATGTAATTAAGAAAGTTCTTACAGTGGTGAGGTGCAGGGCCCATGGGGTCTTTGAGGAGAAACCAGAGGCTGTTCTGTTTGAATGGAATACGATGAGAGAACTGTATTTGTACTGTAGGCCCCGAATATGGGACTTATCATGTTTGGCGCCATCTACCAGTATTGTGCTTTTTGTGTGTGTGACAGCTCCCAGACTTCCTCTGACAAATAATGACATAATATTTGTGATGCAATTTCTAGATTTCTAGAATGAGTGATTGTTATATGAAATTTTTGCCAAAGACAACTTTCAGTTCTACACTTATTTTGTGTGCAGGTTTCAACAAAAAACACCATTGTGCACTTTTTACTGCTCTGTTAACAATAAAAAAATCTCAGAGCAACATTATGTGGACTCAAATGGACTCAAATGTCCCCAACAATGTCAAAAAGAAGTTCTTTGACTTGGCTGTTAAAAACATCCTCAAAGTGATGTCAACAGACATGACAGTCATTGTGTAGATGTTACATTTTCTGCAAAGGGAAAAGTAACAGTCTTCCTCTTTGAGAGCATCTTGGATATTGTCATGGACACCTCTCAGCCAGTCAAAATGGCTGGAACCAAGTGTGATATAATAAATGTTAGTAAATACTTAAGTTTTTAAAACATCATAAATGTAAAAGTACTCACGGGATCCTGTCAATATACCATGGAATTTCTGGAATTTTCTCTCTGTAAAACAAGGTAGAGTCTTTGTTTTTCAGAGAATAGCATGTATGTTTTATTATAAAACTTGCTATGGTAGGAGGCAGGCTTGACTCACGTGCAGAAGGGCCCAGTGGTGTTCTGGGGGCAGAGACAGGCATAGCGGGCAAAACCCCTGAGGCAGGTGGCACCCTGGCCACACTCATTTCTTGCACATGCATCAGCCTGCATCTGACAGTGCTTTCCCTCGTACTCCGGGTCACACACACACTCATACCCCTCTGAGAGGAGGATGCAGTTTCCATGGACACAAGGCTTTGAGGCACACACGTCTGCTGTCTCCTCGCATCGAGATCCCCTCCACCCAGCTGGGCAGTTACAGTTAAAGCGGTCGAAGAGGTCTATGCAAACACCCCCATGCTCACAGGGTTCTGACTCACAAACATCACTTCCCAGACAACCGTACTGTGGGGGTCCGGAGGTCCTGATAAATCGCTCCTCCTGAGGTCTGGGCAAGTTTGTCTCTGAATCATTATAAAAAGGCAACAGGAGACCACCAATCTCCACCAAACCCAGACAGCCCACAAGGTCCCCCCCCACCTCCGTACCTAGCCCCCCTACCAGGATGTCCACCCCTTCCTTGAGGAAATTTAGATCCCCAGATGCAGTGGTAGATGTGACCAACTTCTCCTGGTCTCCATCTAAGATCATGGTCCACTCGGAGGCCTGGAGAGTGGGGTCTTGCATGGACAGATGCAACGTGTGCCACTGGCCATCGCTGACTGGAACCTGACTCTCTGAGCTCAGCTTTGGGGATGCCTCCCCTGCCTGCAGCTCCAGGACCATGTAGAAATCCTGGATGGAGATGGTGATGAAGTCAGAGGCTGTCTCGGCATGAAGCAGGGTGGCGTCACTGGCGCTGGTCCGAAACTGCATAGTGATGCTGCTCAGTTGGCGCTGGATTTTTCCATTGGACTTGAAGGTGATTATGGGGCTGTTTTCCTGAAGAGTCACATTGGAAACACCTAGAATGTGAAAGTAGTGAGAAAATGACTGTGGTCAGTAATATTGAGATATGCACTTTGACATGTCGTGCTTAGATACAGACACATGACCTTTCCACATATTCCAGAAATTACTTAAAACACTGATTGCAGTGGTTGATCTATTTAGTTAGCACACAGAAGGTTGGACTTTTAGGACTAGATATAGTGATGCGGAAAGGCAACAATTCCACTAGGGGTCGCCATGTCCACATTTACAGCATTTACCAGACGCCCTTATCCAGAGCGACTTACAATCAGTAGTTACAGGGACAGTCCCCCCCTGGAGCAACTTAGGGTTAAATGTCTTGCTCAGGGACACAATGGCAGTAAGTGGGGTTTGAACCTGGGTATTCTGGTTCATAGGTGAGTGTCTTACCCACTAGGCTACTACCACCCTAACTCACCCTAATGTCCACTAACTCACTTACTGTTCTTAGTTGGCCAGGAGAGGCAAAAAGACCAAATTTTATTTCCTCATTGTATAAATGTATTATCATGTCATCTTAGAATATCCTGGAGGATAAATAAAATCTGTTCAAAATAATTCTCAAGTCATTAGTAGGAGTTATTACGAAAAGTTATTAAATATTTTCGTTGGCATATTTTTGACTTGCCATTTTCTGTTTTGCAAAACAAATAAGCATTGATGAGCCACATTGTATAATTGTGCTGTTTTTTCTAAACTACGAAGCGAGTGTGTGAGGGAATCTTCTGCACTCACACTGGAAGCCTTGAGCCTGTGACTGGCAGACTGCATTAGGTGGGCAGGGCAACAGCTCACACCACTTCACCTGCTCACAGCGCCGACCGGTCACGTTCAGGGGGCACTTGCAGGTGAAGTCATCCCATATGGAGTAGCACACACCCCCATTCAAACAAGGGTTGGTCTGGGTGGGAGAGATATATTTGGTGTCAGGTCATTTGCAGTTACATATGCAACATTCAACACCAAAAAAACTGAAACAGGTTTGACTTACCAACATTATTTGTTTTCGGTAACCCTTTTTATTGCAGTGTGCATGAAAATTACTTTAAAAGGATCAACACTATTATTATATTGTAGTAAATATAGCAATATTTTTTTTTGTTTTCAGAAACATTACTAATATAACAGAGCTGTGAGGAGATATCTATTTTAATAATAGCTTAAAAGTGAATTATAAGGACAGATAGATTCTGTAGACTGATCATAGACTTATAGTCTTTTACACAAATATATCAATAACTGTTCCTTTTTTTCATCAATTATTCAATTAATTTTTACTTTTTTGTTGTTCAGAATTCATATCATTCTTAAGAACTGTGGTGTACAGTTGTGAGAGGCTCTATATTAATACATCTGATTGCAGTGGCAGACAAGGTGGAAGTTATGTAATCAGGGATTTGTAAGGTGTTTTAGCTCTTACGCTGCAGGAGTTGTCACCAGCACAGCCGCGTGTGACTTTCACCAGCCGCTCCAGAGAATACGACATGACCGGGCTGCCGAGAGGATAGAACTGCAGCCGTTTGGAGTTCACACGCAGGTCCTGGATGCAGCCTTTGAAGTATCCCCCATAGGCAGCAGTGGCACGGTGGTCTGGTAACCCACCCACATACACTAGATCCCCAGGTTGCATGCACACAGATTGTATGGGGATGTTGCCCTGGTTCTGTGCAGACAGGATCATCTCCACCATGCCTTCATCCACCTTCACAGTGACCAGGTGGAAGTGGCCATCATTGACCACTCCTCGGCTCACTAGAATGTCAGAGTTGTTGATCTGAAGTTTGACTTTTCCGTCGTGTATCCAGATGTGTAGATACTGGCTGGTGCTATTGGCCATGACCAGGAGCAAGCCATGTGTGTGCCTCGTCCGAATGAACAGGGACATGATGATACTTTGGCTCAGTCCCTCATCCGCGGAGAAGACAGCATAGCTCTCTGAGTCTTCTTTCCCAAAATGTGCGGTTATGTATTCTGCGTGGACACAGAATTATTCATGTACTGGTACATGTTTGCTGCCTCTGTTTCATCTTTGTCTAAACAGACATTTTTTTTTCATTTGACTTATTTCAACATTACAACCATTGCATTACCTGCACATTTTTTAATTAAGACTATCAAGATATAAAATTGTTTGCAGTAGACAAGTTAACTGGAAAGTCCCTCCAACTCCCACATCCCATTAATCCATGATTTGGTGTTATTTACTGCACAAATGAATGATGGTGCTGGAGTTATTTCTTTAGCTCCATAATCCTCTACTGCGTCTAAAGACTAAGTTGGTCTTCAGAGAGTTCTAATTTGGTCTCTCATTGCTTCCACATACTGAACAAATTGAACTGTATGCACTGTAACATTATTTACCCTTAATGTGTCACGATACCTACCCATTCACTGTCTGGCCAATGTATTAAAAATCAGCCCATGCGTTTTAATGTAGTAAAATCTGTGGTGTTTTAAATGTGATTATTTTTACATCTGTTTGCTTGCATAGCTTACCCTCCTGGCATTCTGCTCCCTCATATGGCCGATGACACTCACAGGTGTAGCCTCTCCACCCTTGGCTAATGCACCTGCCTCTGCTCTGACATGGGGTGTCCTCACAACTGTCATGATCACTGCACCCCATTGTCACATTCACCTGCTCTGCTGGTGCATTTGCCCCAACTCCTGGCACCACCAGCTGAGAATCTAGATATACGTCTCGCATGCAGCCTATAAAGTGGACAGCTGCACCATCCTCCACTCCTCCGATGAAAAGGCTGTGACGGAGAACGGTTTGGTCAGGGAAGCCAGACCCAAGCTCTGGTGCTGAGGGCTCTGTGGGGGTTTCTGTAGGGGCTGCAGAGGAGGCCAGCATTACAGTCTCCCTTTGACAGTCCCCCTCTGTGCAAGACAGGTGGAGCCCGAGCACCCCAGCCATCACAGTCGCCTCCAATCTGTGCCACTGTCCGTCTGCCAGCACCTCCTCGACAACAAGCCCCTGCAGGATTTGATTTGACTGAACCCTCTGCATAGTGTAATGGAGCCGCCCATGCACAAGCTCCAGTACAATCATGTGTTCTTCAATTTTGTGCTGTAGAATAGTCCCAGCTCCGTGATCAGTCTGGAAACTCAGGGTTACGTTCAGTGGCGCCTTGGCGTTGGCAAGAGATGACTCAATAAGAAGGTACCCATTAGTCTCAAATGAAAAGGTGGTGGGAGTTTGGCATTTGGGTCCCTCAAAGCCTTGGGGACAGGCGCAGGTGTATCTGTGATGTGAATACATTAGGTAAGGAGAGCACGTCCCTCCATTCAGACACCGGTGGTCCTGGCATCCCACCAGGGCTACTGAGCAGTTCTCCCCTCCATAGAGAAGGCCATTCTTTCTCTCCTGGGAGCATTGACAGATGTAGGATTCCTGATGACTCTTGCACGAACCTCCATTTTGGCATGGTTTCAAATCACAGCCATTGATGGTTTCCTGACAGATGACGCCTGGACAGAGCAAAGAAACAGAGGGTCCAGCTGTCTCAGTCACTCAGAGCTTCAATGATAAAGACCAAACTAATTCTCTCACCATGCACCACTAATGCACCCGTTTTAATAAACACTATTAATTTTTTTTTACATGCTCACATATTATAACTGACAAAAAAAGAAGTGCACAGTGGATATATTGTCCTATGCCAAAGTTCCTAGTAGAATATATCATTTCTAAATTCATGAGAATACAAATCTTAAAAATATGAAATGCACACACCTTTGCCTACACCTACATAAAAAGAAAAAGATAATTTACCTGCACATTGCAACAGAATATGCAGTACAAATGCAACAGCTTTCCACATGTCTCCTGGTCAGTTGTCGAAGACAGATTTTTCCTGTTTTTCTTCTGTGAATGTGGTTTTGCTACAGGCCATCACCTCAGACAAAGTGCATTCAGACTGCTTCTCTGCCTATCTGAGGACTGGCAGCCTTAATGCTGTCTAATGCTGCTTGGATCACTACAAGCCAGATTTGTAGGATTATGCTAATGTTCTTACATGCATTACAAAAGCACCTATGCTAGAGCTCCAGCAACTAATTTGAGGAATCACACATGCACCTGCAGCCACATCCCTGATCTGATACTTCACACAGTGGTAGCGTTACATAAGTGAGCATGCACATTGTAAATCGGATCACAAATGATCTGTGTATGGTGTGGCTGAATGAATCTGTGCTCATTTACAATGCATAGAATTCACAAATAACCACAGTAACCATGGACTCTAAACCTGAATGTACTAATTAGTGAGGGGGATCATTCATAACACAGACACAATCATGTACATGTCCATCACTAACTGGTTACTTCTGGAGTATAGAAGTATAGAAGAACTATGAAGTATAGAAGAACTATGCAGGGCAGAGGTGGCCTAGCAGTTAAGGAAGCGGCCCCATAATCAGAAGTTAGAAACCTCTGCCAAGGTGCCTCTAAGGTGCCACTGAGGTGAGGTGCACGGTCCCCACACACTGCTCCCCAGGCGCATGTCATGGCTGCCCACTGCTCACGAAGGGTGATGGTTAAAAGCAGAGGACACATTTTGTTGTGTGCACAGTGCATCACAATGACCATCACTTCACTTTCACTTTCTCACATGTTCTGAAGTTCCACATTATATATCAAAGCCAGCTTGAAACCGGTCATCTCCAGATACAAATGAGAAAAAATATAAATAGACAACATTTACAGAAAGATTAGATTATTTGCAAATTTGATGAGGAAAAAATTCAAAGGTTTAAACTGTGTTTATTTCCAAAGCTGGAAAAATAAATATATTTGGAACTTATTCACAACTTCCATAATACAAATTGCAAATAAATTATAAACTGTTATTGAGACGTATGGGAAAACAGAAGTTTGTTTGCTAGATCCAGTTCCGAGTGTATGAAGCGTACCTGGCAACATTTCAGCTCATGTCTCAGATGTCCTACAATACCCAGAATGCATTTAGGCCGTGATGCACATAGGGTCCCTTTCCTACTACGTAAATTCTCCTTTTTTATCAACAACAAATATAATATTTTTTTACGTTTGAATGTTTTTTTAAATAATAAGTTACGGACATAGTTCGTAGTATTAATATTATTTTTGTAGGCCAGTAATAAACACACTTGGCAGCGCGTCGCAATTGCAGCCAATCATCGCGTAGTTTCTTTCGACGTCCTTTACGCCTCTGGAAATAGGAAGGTGGAATGTCGACTCATATTCGAAAAATGTACGTAGAAATCGCTTTTGTACATGACGTGAAGGGGCCTTTTATTGACGCTTAACCAAATCCTCACTCAGAGGTAAGACTTGAAAAAAACAGAAGCTCTGCACATGTTTCCCGTGGGGCGTTTCGGGGTCGTTTGTCAATACTCTCCTCTTAGGGGGGCCTGGTGGGTTCTTGACATGGGGGTCCGCAAGGAGGACAGCGAATTCGTACTTGCCAGTAGACAAATCGTCGTATGCAAATGACTTTACGAAGTCAAGGAGAATTTCTTTCACCACGTCAGGAGCAGCATGTCAAATGAAGCATGTCTGCAGACGTTTAAATACTAACCACAGCTTTATTGTCTCAGTGTCTGAAGATCACGGATACTTGCAGTTCTGGGCCCAGTTGTTCAAACAAATTAATCTGGATGAAAATAATCTGGATTTTGAAATCCATTGTTTTGCTGTCCGGGATCCGTCAATTCAGGTTGCTTTTATGCTGTTTTTTCAAAGCAACACTAGATTGGATCACTGTTATCCAAACACAGAAATTCCAGGATTACCAAGGCAGGTGTACTAGTACTTTAAATGGAACCTACAGTGTAGCCTACTGACAGACCAAAACCACCAGTAGCAAAGATCAATCCATCCGGCTTATTTCCTGCTCTTATTTTTACTGTCAAAATATAAATAAATTATATATCATCAGCAAACATGCTTTTGTGATCAATGTTCAAGTTTTATTCATGTTGTGCCAGAAATACTCAGGATTATCAGGATTATCCTGTTTTGGGATAAAATGTATACAAATTTGAACAAAATCCTTTAGAATTTAGAATCCCTCTTTTCCAAGACCAATTTTCAACATTTAATCCAATATGTTATCCAAAATACTATTGGATTACTTTTGAACAACTGGGCCCTGTAGATCAAAGAAACTTTGGTAGGTAAGATAAAATGATCATATATCAATCCCACAAGTAGAGTAGTGTAGAATAACTCAAATCTTCAACACGGGGGAACTGATTAAAAAATATATCTTTTATGCTATTAAAATTATGTATTTGTATGTATTTTTCTAAAATATTAATTGCATTTGAAATAATTCATTAATTGTTGTTGTTAGTTGACTGGTCAAGGTTTTGTGATGTTGTTCTCAGGTATTCTCTCCTTTTGTTTTAGGGTTATTAACAGGGTAAGCATGAAAAGAAAACTAAACACCACACAGCAGTTAAAACTGAAAGGTCAGACCGGTGGACAAGAAGAAGAAGAGAAGAAAGCAGTAGACACCTTGGTGGCAGAGGACATCATGATGACTGCCTCCAGCCATGCTGGGAGAAAGCGACATTTGAATGCTGTGCAGAACGATGCCTCTTTCCTCAAATTTTTAAACGAGGACAGACAAATGGCATGTTCACTGTGTGACCTAACCGTGTCAGTGTGCGGGAAGCAGTTCGCCGTCCACAAGGTTGTGCTAGCATTTGGCAGCAGTTATTTTCATGCCTGGCTTAGCAGAAACTCTGAGACTAATAACATCACCATGGACCACGTGGACGTGTCTGCCTTTGAGCACTTATTGTGTTTCATGTACACATCAGAATTTCAGGTCTCAGACCAGGAGATCCCATCTTTGATGGAGGCAGCTCGGTTCTTGGACATGATGGGGGCCGTGACACTGCTTGCTGATGTACGTGGCTGTATGTCACCAGTCTCTAAGCCATCAGAAACAGGGGTGACTGAAAAGTTGAACGAGGCTGAACCACAGAGCTCTTCAGAGTGTGTTAGAAGGGCCCATTCAACAAGAGGAGTCAAATGTTTGTACTGCAGTCGCACATTCTGCTACCAGAAGTCCTTGGAGAACCATTTTGCCAAGTGCCACATGTCCTGCATCCAGGAAGAGGCAACAAGGGACACTGTGTCTGCAGTCAGTACCATGAGCTCAGCCTGCCAAACAACCATAGCCAAGATTGAGGAAAGTTCCGATGCAGGAAATTCCTGCAAGAAACTACACATAGGAGATGCCTGTCATGAAGAAGAACAAGAGGATGACAACGAGGATGAGGCGCTAGAAGATGAAGGGCCTGAGCAAGAGGAGGAACAACAAATTATTGTTGTAGAAATGAGGGAAGCAGCTGCACTCGTGGAGGATGAGGCCGTAGAAGAGGTGGGGAAAGCTCTGCTCCAGACTTCTGTGGAGAGTTTTCTATCTGCAACCATGGGGCACCAAGGCACGGCAGCAGATTGGCCGAATTGTGAGGATGTCGCAACCCACGGCCATGTGACTGAAGGCCTTGGCCACAACTATCCAGAAGGCTTGGCTCCAGTGGTCATCCAGATGCCCAGCAGGAAAGTTCTGAAATGCCCCATGTGTGAGAAGACATTTGACAGAATAGGTGGGTTACAGAGTCTGTGTACTACAGGTTAGTGCTGCCAGTAAATGATTTCAGCACAATTCAGTCAATTATTCAGCCAATAAAGGATTTTGGCACAATTTTATCATTTTGTTATTATTTTCTAGACCAAAGATTGTACTCAGTGGGCTAATCAGAGAAGCACCCATTCCTTTTCACAAATTACACAGGATCATCTAGTCTATAACAACATGGCTTCCAGACTCATTTATAACACTTTTGTTGCAACTTATGTAACAAGTTGCAAAGGGGTCCACAAAGAATAAGTAAGGAACAAATTTAGATAAATTGATAAATTATCTTAAAGGTACAACATTGTGTTGCTTATGCCTTTTGCTGGTTCTAAATAGGGAATCGTTTCAATGAGAACATTTAAATAATAAATCAGCCAGCCTGCGCATTAGGACATCGGTCTTGCTTTGCTGATGAGTGCGTTTGCCACCCAGTGCCACCCTTCAGTCACGTTTAGTCCCATTAATACTCTGTTTTCACATGTACTGTCTTTATTACAGGGAAGTATGAGAGTCATACGAGAGTACACACAGGAGAGAAGCCCTTCCAGTGTGAAATCTGTCTGCAGTACTACTCCACCAAGTCCAACCTCACTGTCCACAAGAAAAAGCATGGCAGTGACGCGCCATTCCAGATGAAGGATCAAAAATGTCCATTTTGCAACAAACTTCATGCAAGCAAGAAAACTGTAGCAAAACACGTCAGGAGGAAAGTACACTCTCCACTTTAATAAGATTATTATATTATATTATTTGGTGATTATTAACATTCAAATAGGCATCAACATGAGTTGTGGCATACAGCGCGTATTATTTTTTTCCTGCATTTAAGAATATGTAAAGGTTTACACAAATTTCATCAAGTGTGACTTTTGTTGACATCTTTTTTTGTAATATTATCTTTTCATTTCACTTATTAATTTCATCCTGTTTGAGTCTTTGTCAGAGTGTTCTTTCAAAATCCAGTGTAATCCATCCATTCAAAAGAAGTGTAATGTCTGTTTTACAGGTTTCATCCTGAACATCTACAAGAGTTTATGACCTTGAGGAAGAAGAAGAGTGAAGGATGGAAATGTGATGTAAGCCCCCGCTGCTCCTCCAACAGGGTGCAATGTCCCCGGGATGAATGTTGGTTTATGGCCTTCTGCCTTTTCTATTTCCTGAATAGATATGCCATAAATCCTTCGCCCGTCGACCTCATCTGGAGGAACACATGATCCTCCACTCACAAGATCAACCCTTCAAGTGTGCCTACTGTGACGACTACTTCAGATCAAGGTTTGCGAGACTCAAACACCAAGAAAAGTATCATTTAGGTATGGGAGAAAATCCTTCACTTCATAAACTAGAACCTTAATTCATGAATTGTTATTGAAATATTTCTTGTTCAGATTAAACTGAAAGAAAAATGAGATTTCTAAAAAAGAAATTGCGCAAATTTGGTCCTGTTATTTTGGCTTAAACATCATGAATCAGCCCATTTCAGACCTACCTCAGTTTCTGTGATTTGCTGTGGTTTTAAACAAATAGGCTATTTCTTGTTAAAATAAAATGGAATTTCTTTGTTGCCTTAAGGGCCATTTCCATGTGACATTTGTGGAAGGCAGTTCAATGATACAGGAAACAGGAAAAGACACATTGAGTGCACACACGGGGGAAAGAGAAAATGGACATGCTCTATCTGCGGGAAATCAGTACGGGAAAGGTAATGCATGGGATGTCATTTCCAAGAATTTTAAATGCTCAGTGCTCTTTTTATTAGGATTTTTTATTTGGAAACAGCAAACAAAATATCTCAAATCTGTTCATTTTGTCCCCAAAGATTCTTTGAGGCAACGTCCCCAAGTACATTAATGACCAATGAGAGTGGTTTGAGGTTTGCATTTAAAAAGAATATTAACATAATATCTTTTCTAATTGTAAATGTTGCATCTTCTCTTCACAGAACAACATTGAGGGAGCATCAGAGGATCCACAGTGGGGAGAAGCCTCACCTCTGTAGCATCTGTGGGCAGAGTTTCAGGCACGGAAGCTCATATAGGTCTGTATCTAAAGGACTTTAGAATTATAACAGAATCATGAAATTTTCTAGATGGGTATAGTTATAAATAACAATATACTTAGATGTTGAAATAACATGTAATAACATGCAACCCCCCTGTAAACATGGGGCAGTAGTGGTCTAGCGCTTAAGAAAGTGGCCCTGAAATCAGAAGAAGGGTTCGAATCTTGATCCGCCAAGGTGCCACTGAGCAAAGCACCGTCCACACACACTGCTCCCCGGGTGCCTGTCATGGCTGCCCACTGCTTACCAAGGGTGCTGGTTAAAAGCAGAGGACATTTTTCATTGTGTCATCGTGTGCTGTGGTGCAGTGTTTCACAATGACAATCTCTACACTTTCAATTTCAATTCAACAGGCTTCATCTCCGTGTCCATCATGATGACAAACGCTATGAGTGTGATGAATGCGGGAAGACTTTTATTAGACACGACCACCTGACAAAGCACAAAAAAATCCACTCAGGTAGGTTGATACGTCTCCTGAGTAATTTTGCACTGATTTATTCACAATGTCCCTAAAAGCTGTGCCGTCCCTGACAAACCTTCCCAGGCGAGAAGGCGCATCAGTGTGAGGAATGTGGCAAGTGCTTCAGGCGCCATGACCAC